>NC_140954.1:129178622-129583622 GCF_014529385.1 Adiantum capillus-veneris | reverse complement strand
TTGTAACGTTTGGATGTAGTTTGCTGTTGTAACGGTTGTGATTTGTTTGTCAATTAGCGACTAGCTTTTGGTGATTTCTGTCATTTGAGTGTAGCTTGAGTTAGGTGCGAGGTGTTTGTTGTTTTCCAAGAGATTGACAACCTCTTATAGCCTCTATGCACTAGTCAACTTTGTCAATTATATTTGTGGTTCTCACTATGTCTGCAATAAGATAGGAGTGAGGTTAGACACCTATCCCACATTTGGCACCGCTGCTGCTGAGGATCAAAGAGACCTAAACTAGGAAAAAACACAAGTGTCTTGTGAAGTTATCATTTAACTTCCTCTAGGATCACCTAGAGTCAAAAATTTCTTTTTAAAACCGCATAGCTTAAGATTGTCGTCTTTTGCTGTGTAGAGGTAGCTTGGAAGTAGGTTGTACTTGCTAAGTACCTTTTAGGATTAAAGGACTGTAGGATTAGATTAGGATTTTGAGAATGATTGATGGATGAGACAAGTCATAAGATCAAGGCTCAGAAAACCATAAAGAAAAAAAGAAAACAAGTGTTTGTGAACACTTTCCACAACCCCATTGCAACAGAACCTAGGAGAGTAGGGTAAGTAGAATCTGAGGTGGGATCTCAGAACATTGCTCTATCCAAAAGAATCAATTGTGAGTTGTTTATGTGTTGCAGAATTTTAGGTCTACGGCTAGAAATAGCACCAAAAGACTATCCACCATTGAATTTGACTGGGATTATGCTTTAAAAGTTGTATGAACCAGTGGGTAAGCTTAAGGACGCATTTGAGGTAAAATTTCAAGACTTTGAAAAAACTCAGATTATCTACTTTTTCTTCACATTTTAGGCCAAATTAAATTTTGACTTGACTCAGAGGCTTAAAATAGATCATAAAAGACTATCCACTGAGAAAGTTGAAAAAAGTGCTCACATTAGGCCGAAAGTAAATAATTGCGATTATTTACGTTCAGCTTAAAACTAGCCAAGGTTGATACTAGAGACTCTATACATGTGTACAAACATCTTTTGTAAAGGCCCATAGAATTTGGATCACCAAACTGACCAAAAACTTGATAAAAATTGAAATCTGTACTGATTGTCAAGAACTTGAGTATAAATTGGGAAAATTTTGTTCAAACTCAGTGAAACTTGACTCATAGGCTTATATTGATGTGTAAAACAAGTGTAGATGCTCAGTTGACCAAAAAGATGCAAAAATTTTCCAGAAGTAGATTATCGTGATTATTTACTTTTGTCTCATTTTTCAACTTTTTTGACCAACCCAACAAACCACTAATTTTTGTTGAAGATGATGAAACAGGAAACAGAAGGAAGATAGCAACTTAGAGTAGGAAGAAGATGGAGAAGGAGAAGACACAGAGCTTGCGTACAAGATCTCTGTAGTCTATCTCTCTGTATTAGAATAATAGAGTATATACAAACTCAAAGCTACAAATCTTATATGAGACCCTAAGAGATAAGGTGTCCTTTCACACCAGATGTCCAGGGGGAAAAACCCAATGGGAGAAAAGTGCCCCTGGTGAAGCGCATATACACACTAACACTACTACATGTCTACAAATCCCCCCTGTAGTGATAGTGTGAATATGTACAAGGTAGCAGATCATCATGTGTATGAGAGTAATCCCAAAGCTTTTTGGAAAGCTTCAAACTTTTCTCGTGATAACGCCTTCGTAAATAGATCTGCAATGTTATCCTGTGTAGGACAGTAAGTTAGTGTGATCTCCCCTGCATGTAGCCTTTCCCTGACATAGTGGTAGTGAACCTCTATGTGCTTTGTTCTTGCATGAAATATTGGATTCCTTGCAACTGCCATAGCACTCTGACTGTCAGTGAAAATGGTAGTGGGTGCCTGTTGACACTCACAAAGATCTGCCAATAACCTGCGTATCCATACACAATCAAATGTTGCCGTGAAAGCTACCCTGTACTCAGCTTCACAAGTTGATGTAGCCATTGTGGGTTGCTTCTTGCTTAGCCAAGATATACATGCATTTCCTAAGAAAAAAAAATTCCCACTTGTGGAATGCCGTGTGTCAAAATCACCAGCCCAATTTGAATCGCTGTAACCAAGAAGCTGCATAGAATTGTGCTTTCCATACATATCCCCCCTTGGAAAGAACATGGAAAGATTAGGGGTACCTGAAAGGTAACGAAGTATGCGTTTCACAGCCTGCCAATGATGCATACATGTGCTGTGCATAAATCTGCTTGCTTGTGAAACCCCAAATTGAATGTCTGGACGAGTGTTTCCTGCCAAATATATTAAGCAACCAACCGTTGCTGCATAAGTATGTACATCAAAAGGTTCTCCAGCATCGTGCATGCTCAACTTTGATCCAGTTTCTACGGGTGTAGAGATTGGTTGACAATTTTGCATACCAAACTTGTCCAAAATTTTATGCAAATATTTTGCCTACAACATGTATATGCCATCCTCTGATTGCACAAACTGAATACCCAAGTAATAATGTAGCAAACCAAGATCAGACGTCTCAAAGGTTTTTCTCAAAGCATCTTTAAACGCTTCAATTTCATCTGCAGTATTGCCTGTAAGAAGCATATCATCCACATAAAGTGTTAGCATAATGAGAACTCCATCTCTCTTTTTGACATACAAAGTACTTTCTGTTGGACTATTCTGAAATCCCTGGCCAATCAAATAAGTATGTATCTTCTCATACCATGCTCTTGGAGCCTGTTTGAGACCATACAAAGCTTTACGCAATCTACATACCTTTTGCTCTTGACCTTTTACAACAAAACTACTTGGTTGACTTACATAAACTTCTTCCTGAAAATCACCATTCAAAAAAGAAGTTTTGATATCCAACTGATGCACTTTCCAACCATGATGAGCAGCAATTGCAACTAGTGATCTAACTGTGGACGCACGAGAAGTAGGAGCAAAGGTTTCATCATAATCTATGCCTTTCTGTTGCGCACAGCCTTTTGCCACAAGCCTTGCTTTGTACCTGTCAACAGTACCATATTTTTTCCTTTTTACCTTAAAAACCCACTTTGTACCAATAGGCTTTTTACCTGTAGGCAAGTCCACTAGATCCCATGTATGATTCTTATGAATAGAATCAATTTCTTGTTGCATAGCATCTTTCCACTGAACACACTCTAAAGCTTGTTCAAATGAATCAGACTCATCTGCATCACAAAGAGTGCTAAAGCAAGCCAAATCTACTTGCTCTCTGCCAAAAGTAGTACCAGCACGTGTTTTTCGTGGCAACGGTGCATCCAACTTGCTATCTTGCAAAGTTTTTTGAACCCATTTAGGCAAGGTTCTTTCTTCCCTGAGAACTTCTTGCTCTTCACACACAATTTCCTCTACATCATGAGGTGTCACATGCTGATCAAAAGATTGATGAAGATTATCAACCAGTTGTGATTCTTGATTCTCCACAAAAGAAGGAAGCAAACCTTCAAATACATCATGTGTCTGCATATGAGGTACATCAAAAGCAACCATAGGTTGAGCAGTAGTTTCTGCAAAAATTACATCACGACTTTCAAAAATCTTGTTTGTAGCAGGATTGTAAAGTCTATAACCTTTACTTCCACTATTGTACCCCACAAATATACATTTGATTGCCTTATCATCAAGCTTCCCACGTAACTGCTAAGGGATGTGAGCATAAGCAAGACAACCAAAAACACGAAGAAAACTGACTGAAGGTTTTCTGTCATACCAAGATTCATATGGAGTAATGGTCTTCAAGGCACGAGTAGGACACCTGTTCAAAACATGTGTTGCATAAGCAACTGCCTCCATCCATAGCTTATGAGGCAAACTCTTAGCCTTGAGCATACATCTAGCCGTCTCCATTAAAGACCTATTCTTCCTTTCTGCAACACCATTCTGTTGTGGTGTGTATGGCATAGTGCATTGGTGTTTAATGCCTTTCTTTCCCAAAAAACCCTTAAATGCACCTGACATGTATTCACCTCCTCGATCGGTACGAAGAGTCTGTACTTTGCAACCTGTTTCATTTTCAACCATGGCAACATAATGTTGAAAAATTGCAAACACATCTGACTTTGCTTTGAGTGGATACACCCAACAAAACCTGGAAAAGTCATCAATGAAGGTCACAAAATAAAGGCTGTTTCCCATAGATGGCGTCCTCATAGGACCACATACATCACTGTGTACAAGCTGCAACTTTCGTGTCCCTCTAACTGAACCATCCTGCGAAAATGCAAATCTGTGCATCTTTCCAAGAACGCAACCTTCACATACATGTCTTGGTGGCATCTCCAATAAAGACAAATCATGCACCATATTATGACGTTGTAAAGTCATCAAACTGCCATAACCAACATGACCAAATCTAGCATGCCACAACTCAGCATCCTGCATGGCCTGAGCCTTTGTTTTTGCAATACATACTTAAATCTGATTTTCATAACGATCTAGCACAAATATTCCATTTTCCAGTGTACCTGTAATGATAAGAGAATAACCATTCTCTCGATCTCGTACAGCACATCTGTCATCCTCAAAAATTACCCGAAGACCATTTTTTGCAAGAGAGGATACAGACAACAAATTCTTCTTGATCCCTGGAACATATAAGACATCTGGCAAGCATAAATCTGAACCATCTGAAATGGTAATCAAAATCTTACCAACGTCTTTGATTGGATAAGAAGCATTATTTGCACATGTCACCTTCTTTCCTGCTGGAGCTGCATCCAATGAACAAAACAAATCCTTCCTTGAAGTAATATGCCTGGATGCACCACTATCAAAGTACCAAATCATTTGTGTCTCGTCAACACTGTAAGCAGAAAAATATGAACATACTATGAAAGCATAAGAACCATGCACAAAGTTTGCAGACTCTTCTTTAGCTGTAGAAGAATCACCAAAAGCTGAAACAACCAAACTTGACTCTTTCTTCTTTTCTTTAGCAATTCGCTTTTTACACTCACTAATGTAGTGACCAGGTTTCTTGCAGTAGTGACATTTACCTTTATTCTTGGACTTGTCGGAATCACCTTTAGACTTCTCTGAAGACTGTCCTGCACCAGACTTGGAGTGATGAGCACTCTCTTTACCCTTGTTTTTGTTTTGTACAACAAGAGCATGATCCATACCATCCACCTGTAAAGACTTGTTCTTACGTGATTGATCCTTCTGCAATAGCAAAGCCACTAACTCTTCAAAACGAAGAGGCTCAAGATTAGCTCGCAAAGACAGATTCAAAGAAGTCTGAAAAGTCAAATAAGATGGTGGTAGTGAATTGAGTGTTTTGGAAACCAAGTCCTTCTCTGGAATCACTTCATCAATGATAAGCAATTGCTCTTTAAGATCCCTGATTTTTGTAAGATGCTTGACGATATCGTCACCTTCGTCCATCTGTATTTTGTCAAGTTGTTTCTTCAAAAACTCTATTCTGGCAGCGTTTCTTCCTCCAAGCATAGCTTGCAGAGTGTTCCAAGCATCCTCGGAAGTTCTGCAAGATCTGATATGTGGTGTGATTGTCCTCTTTATGGTTAAGGCAATCACAGCCATAGCTTGTGCATCTTTAGTATCCCATTTCTTTTGCTCTGGAGTGACTTGTGAGGGTCCTGCACCAACAGCTGCACCACGACCAGGCGTGGCAGGTGCAATGCTACCTGGATGAACTTCATCTCCAGATACATAATCCCACAATCCTTTACCAACCAAAACATTTTTGGCCATAAAAGACCAAAGAGAATAGTTGGTACCATCCAATTTGTCTTCGGATGTAAACACACCAAAAATCTCTTTCTCCGTAGATTGAGCCATACTGTGCATGCACACAAGAGAGAAAAAGAAACTCCAAGAGATTCAAACAAATCTCCTCTCCAATGCAAACAAAACTCTACACAAAATCTCAGCACAAAGCTAAGACAAGCTGCTTCCCAAAACAACTGTTTACCTGAAGAAAATCTGTCAGAAAGCACACCCTCTTGATCTAAACGCCTCTGAAAAGTAACTTCTACTACGCTGCTCAGAACAAAATTCGGAGGGCTTGAACAGCTTTAAAAGGGGGTTAAAACCGCAGGTCACCTGCTGAGAATACTCCCGGAACGTCAAGGATGCTCCCACGAGCAAATTTTCCGAAAACTGCGATTGCGCGCGCGGACGCGAAAACGCAAGTAGAGGCTCTGTAAATCACCTTGCTCTGATACCAATTGTTGAAGATGATGAAACAGAAACAGAAGGAAGATAGAAACTCAGAGTAGGAAGAAGATGGAGAAGGAGAAGACATAGAGCTTGCGTACGAGATCTCTGTAGTCTATCTCTCTGTATTAGAATAATAGAGTATATACAAACTCAGAGCTACAAAGCTTATATGAGACCCTAAGAGATAAGGTGTCCTTTCACACCAGATGTCCAGGGGGAAAAACCCAGTGGGAGAAAAGTGCCCCTGGTGAAGCGCGTATACACACTAACACTACTACATGTCTACAGTTTTAGCATGTTATATAAAGCCCATAAATCAAATTTGGTAAGATTTGGATCATTGGAGTGAAAATTGTGGCCAAATTTGTAAAGTCAATTTGCAGACACAAAAATGCTGACCATTTGAACAGGGATTATTCAAACTTGATGAAACTTGGCTAGGGAGCTTAAGTTGAGCTGATTAACCAATCTGTGTCAAGCTTGTGGCAGAAATTTGCATAAAAATAACAGAAGTAAATAATCATGATTATTTACATCTGTTAGAAAATTGGTCATTTTTGCACATTTGAGTATACCACAAGGTCAAGCATCTCAAGTAGACCATACAAATCAATTTTGGTTAAATTTGGATCACAAAAGTGAGACTTAAGCCGGATTCTCAAAAACTGAGTCTGCGGCGGACACGAAATAGTTGATAACTTGGACAAATTTTACTCAAACTCAGTGAAACTTGTCCAGAGGCCTTGACAAGTTGAGTACTTGGTAAAGCAAGCCAAAAAGTGTAAAAATTTGAGAAAAGTAAATAATCACGATTATTTACTTCTGATACACAGAGACAGACTTTTTGACTTTTGAACTTGTACAATGTTAGACCAACATAATACAAGGCCACCGGTCAATTTTGGTTTCAATCGAATCCAAATTGGCACATGTTCACTCAGTTCCAGGTTGCAGATTAGTCCTTTGACTTTTTGCAAAAGCAGAATCTGGAAATCTCATTTGTTGACTCACTTAGCTCAAGTTGAAGTGATACACATAGACCAGTCACAATAGTTAGCAAAAATTGTACAGTCTTTGTAAAAGAATAAGCTAACTTGATTAAAATTGATATAGGAATCAGTTCAAAAAAAATGTTAGCCTTTATAGATAGCAAAACATATATTTAAGGCTTTGCCTAGGCTAAAAAAACCAACATAACTATACAATGGCCTTAATTGCGTACACAAAATCTCTACCCACACCGTCAGCAATGACTAGACAGTCTTGCTTTTCCTTACTCCACCCACCTTTTTTGTAAGAAATTGAAAGCTTGACAGGAGTTGCAATCAAGTCAAGTGGAAGAAACTGATAACAAATCCATCCGACGGTAAGTACTCTATCCGGGGCTTCATAATTCTTAATGAACCTTAGATCTAGTCGTATACTAGCAAATCAAGGCATATTTGGAGAGATCGCAGAAGAGAGTGTGAATCAAGACGATCACTTGGACACTCTTCTTTAAGAAGTCTCAGACACTTTTTCAGAGTCAACATCTAAAATGTCTTCCTATTTGACTCATTCAGGAACCGTAATGACAGTGCAGTATAAGCACATACTCACCTTTTATGAGACTAATTGCCACGGAGCTCAGTTTTACTGGATCCTAATGAAGAGTATGCTATTCTTATTGATGACCATGACATAGAGTTTGAAGAGGAAATCAGGGTAAACAAACAAGAAAAAAACATATATGGATAAAAACGAAACTCAGTTTACAAGCTGAAAACCTTGATGTGATAGACAAATGGGGGTGAGAAGTAAATATCATAATTCTAGATATGGCACCAAAAGAAGGACCACCGACTTTAGAATTTAAGGGATACGATCAAGTTGATTTGAAGCCTTTGAAACGGTTTAGCACGGATAATCCGAAGATCAGATTCTATTGTTGGGAGGATAGAAATATCAAAGATCTTATATAGACTTCTCATGCCAAATTAGAACAGTTAACACCCATGAAGATCATCTATATCTTCAAAATCAAAGACAAAGGTTCAATAGATCTATCAACCTACCTATTTAGGGATTGTTATAACAATAACTTTGTTATGATGAGTCCGGAGGAGATGGAACAAAAGAGTGAACCTATTGTTCCAATCAAGGTAATCACCAGAGCCCAGGCTAAGAAAAAGAAACATAACTCCTCTAATGATTCGGAGAATACTAAAATTTCCTCTCAATAGACCAAGAGAAGCAGAAGCAAAAGGTATGAGAAGAGAAAACAAAAACAAAGGGCTGAAATTGAGGAGAAAGCCAAGAAACTATTCCAAGAAAAAGTGAAAGAAACTGGAAATTTCCTCTCAATAGACCAAGAGAAGCAGAAGCAAAAGGTATGAGAAGAGAAAACAAAAACAAAGGGCTGAAATTGAGGAGAAAGCCAAGAAACTATTCCAAGAAAAAGTGAAAGAAACTGGAAATGAAATCGAAACCACCATGAAATCTGAAGGATCAATCTTGGCAGAATTTTTTTTTGGGCCAATCAATGTAGTCTTGGAAGCTTACCAAGTGGGACTTAAAGCAGGACAAAACATGAAAAACAAATGGAAAAACTATCCTTCTCCAGATATGGAAGCAGCTAAGCTTGAAGCTTATCAAAACCTGGTAAGAATTACTCAAGAGATGCTGGAAAAACAAAAACCCAAGCTCGAGAGTATAGCAAAACCTGAGGAGCTTGTGGAGGGAACATGTAAAGAGAAATCTGAAGTGGTGGTAGAACCCCACCTTGAAACTAAAGAGCCAAAACTCACAGTGCCTGACAGTGAAGATGCCTTAGATGGAATTCCGTTCATAGAATAATCGTTCAGGACACTTGTGGACAAAAGTTAGAGAGATTAATGATGGGAGCCTAATTCTGAAGTCAGCTCCTATAGAGGAAGTTTGGTTAGACAATCTACCTCCTGATATAGACATGGATGTACAATCCTTGTATGCGGATTGCGGTTCTAAAGCTTCAGGAATGTCTAAACCAATGACTCTGAAAACACTACCCTCTTACTTGGGAGATAATGAAGCTGAATCCATAGTGTGTAAAATTACTCAGATAAAAAGAGCTGAACAGACCCTAGAGGTAGACAACAACCATTCAATCATGTCTACACCCATTCAGTGCACTCTTACTTTAGGAGAACTATTAAAAATCAAATCATACTTATGGAATAATCTATAGAAAACTCTAGAGAAGGTGGGGATAATAGGGCTAATCATGAAAAATTTGGACAAACTGAAACACAAAGTGGATAACAAAGAGATTAGATATGTTCCAATGAACAAAGTCGGAGAATACTACAAAGGGGGAAGAAGGAAACACAACCCTTCCAGTGAGATATAGTGATATAGAAACCATGGCAATACTGGATAGTGGGGCAGGCATAGCCATAGTCACGAAAGTAGTATGGGAATCATGGGGAAAACTAGCCATTAGAAAAACTCGAATGAAATTGCAATTGGCTGATGGACACATCGAAAGACCCTTAGGACTGCTTGAAAAAGTGATAGTTAATTCCTGTGGGATTGATTATCAACACACTTTTGCAATAGTGGACTTTGGAAAGAAACTCAATTATGAATTCATCTTGGGAAGACCTTTCATACGACAAGTACAACTCATTCAGGATTGGGGAAACAATTATCTGTACTTGAAGAGGTGGGATCAATAACAAGAGTTAATCTAAAAGATCACACTTATAAAGATGTCATGAAAATATCCATACAAGAATTTGACTCAATCTCTTTGGCTGAAACTAAGCTTCCATCTTGGTTGAACAAAGACACACCTATTTGGATGTGTGGAGCCTCAAAAAATGTGAGCTTAAAACGAGAATAATGTATCTTAGAAAGGAACTGCACAGATGAAGCCTATGTACCTGAACCCTTTCTAGAGCATTTGTTTCATCCATTTGAGTGGACTCAAATTTTGACAACAATGGATGTGTTTGTAAATACATCTATGCCTAGTCAATTTTGAAATGAGGACGACTATGACATAATTCCGATACGAATGATCATGACCCTTCATATTGAAGACAAAACTCAAGAATCCAAGGACGTGATGAAGCCTCAACAAGTCTTTTTAGACCTCTACTATGATGCAACAGATGAGTTAGAAGAACATTTAGCTACCTCAGATGATTCAGGGTCGAAAAAAGAACATGTGAGAGCTAAACTACTCATGAAAGGAGGGGAGGAAAAAAAATTGACTTTCCAAACTGAAAACCGAGAAGACAGAAATGGTATAGAAGAAAAAAAGACATGAGAAACTTGAAATCTAGACCTATGCCATCAGTCTCTAGTAGAACATAGTTTCTGATGCAAATAGATGCACATGATTGTGTCAAAGACAAAATCACTAGTAGATATCCTTTAAACAAAAAGCAGGAAATATCAAAAACATTGAAAAAAACGAGAAAGCAAACTCAAATGAAACCTAAATACCAGGACAAGGATTCAACCATGACACGAGTTGAACGAAGAAAGAAGTATCAAGAGTTGAAGAAAGCTCTAAAGGAGATATATATCACTGAAATGGAAACCACCGAGGAGGAAGGTAAAGATGTAATGAGTGTTCCATCCCATTACAAGAAATATACTTTCCAAGACCAAAAAATCATAGTCGAACAACCTGTCAAGGAACTACTAAAACAGGGCGAGTTCTATGAAGGACCTGAAAACGCGAAAAAGATAGATATGGCCGAACTTGGAGAAGAGCCTAGCCCTGCCTACATTGCAAAAAACTTGACGGAAGAAGAAGAAAAAGAGCTTTTATTAATCTTACTGAAAGAATACCGAGATATCTTTGCTTGGTCTTATAAGGATCTCAAAGGTGTTGATCCAAAAATCTGTCAACATACCATATTGATGCGAGATGATGCAAAACCAAGCAGACAGAGGTCATATACTTATAATGAAACATTTTCCAAAAAGATCAAAGAGGAGATAGAAAAGCTAAAGAAATCCAAATTCATTTATGAATTGAACACACAGATTGGGTGTCTTCAAGTGTGGTAGTACCCAAGAAAAATGGAAAATTAAGGGTGTGTGTCAATCTCAAGAAAGTGAATACAACTACCATTAGAGATAACTTTCCTCTTCCAATCACTGAGCATAATTTAGAACGAGTTGCAGGGGAAAGAAGCTTACATCTTTTTAAATGTCTTTTCGGGATACAATCAACTTATGGTTGACCCCAAAGATCAGCATAAAACTACCTTTGCAATTGAATGGGGTATTTTTGCCTATCGGGTTATGCCTTTTGGGTTAACTAATGCTCCTGCCACCTTTCAAAGATTCATAAGCCATGCTAAAGAATACCTTTGGAATTTCTTCGAAGTATATATGGATGATTTATGGATACATTCATCAATCCGGGCTGATCATTTTGAACACCTCAAAAAGGTATTTGGAAAATGTAGACTTTATAGGATTTACTTAAATCCTAAAAAGTGTACATTGATGGGCAGAAAAGGAAAACTTATTGGACATATAGTGTCTAAAAATGGCATAGCTATTGATTTGGATAAAATTCATGTTATTATTGATTTGCCTAGTAGAATGACAACAGTCAAAGGGGTTCAAGCTTTCATGGGACATTGTGGATATTACAGACGATTCATTTACATGTACGCTATAATTGCAAAACCCATGTACAGCTTGATTACACTCTTTGAATGGACTGATGAGTGTGAAGAATCCTTCAGGAAGCTTAAGCAAGCTCTCACTTCAGCTCCAATAATGAAAGCACCAGATTGGAATAAGATATTTCACATACATGTAGATGCTTCTAGTTTTGCCATTGGGTGTATACTAGCTCAACCAGGAGACGGGAAAATTGATATTCCTATTTCTTATGCTAGTAGACAATTGAATATGGTAGAGAAAAACTATACAACCACCAAAAGGGAAGGATAAGGAATGATCTATGCCGTAAAAAAGTATAGACATTACCTATTAGCTAACAAATTTGTGTTCTTTGTGGACCACCAAGCCTTATTGTATTTGGTCAACAAGCCATGCAACACAGGAAGAATAGTGAGATGGTTCATCATTCTTTTGTAATTTGATTTCACTGTAGTTGTGAAAAAGGGCACCACTCACCAAAGAGCAAATCATTTATCAAGGATTATATCAAGAGAACCACCAAAAGGGATAGACTATGATCTACCAGATGTATATCTGTTCTCCGTGGAAATGATACCTCGATGGTCAGAAAATACGGTATTGTTGATGACCATAGCTCAAGTGGATTCGCAAATACCACTTCCTATTACAACCAAATTAATTGAGAAATCGGCTATGTATCAATTACTAGCTGGAACGTTGTACAAAAGAAATCGAGATGGAATATTGCTTTTGTGTATTAATCTTGAAGAGAAAACTACCTAAGTCAATCACATATTACCATAGTAGGACTTCACTTTGCGGAAGACCAAACTATGCAATGAATCTTGAGACTTGGAGTATTTTGGCCAACTATATGGAGTGATGTTCACTCATCTGTTAAAAAAATGTCCTCAATGCCAGAAACAAGCACCCATACCTCATGTAACATTGTTCCAAATATCACTCGTTCCTAAATGGAGTAACTATCTACTTACTTACTTATTAGGCCGAACATTTCCTGAGGATATGAGTAAACGCCACCAAAGAGAAATTAAAACTAAAGCAAGAGACTACGCTCTTGTTGAAAACCAGTTGTATCAAAGAGGAAAAGATCAACATCTGCGTCTTTGTGCAAATGAAGATGAATATATTCCCATTATAGAACAAGCACATGTTGGATTAGCTGGAGGTCACTTTTCTAGTGAAACCATCGCAAAAACAATCTTAATGGTAGGCATATGGTGGGCAACACTTTTTGAAGATGCCAAGGAATATGTTCAAAGGTGTGATGCATGTTAACGAGCTAAAATGCCAACCCGTGTAGATAGCATGCCTTTAAGACCAATGATGGGGGCTAGAGCTTTTGCAAAATGGGGTATAGACTTTGTTGGGCCAATACAGCCACCTCTTTATGGAACCCAAGCTCAATATATTATTATAGCTACGGACTATTTGACCAAGTGGGCAGAGGCTAAAGCAACCGAAAAGAATGATGCTAGAACCACAACTGCATTCTTGCTATGAGAATGTGTTCACAAGATATGGACTGTCAATAGAAACTATCAGTGATAGGGGAACTCATTTCCTCAATGAGATGATTGAGTATCTATGGTCATCCATAACAAATCAGCTCCCTATCACCCACAAGCAAATGGACAAGTTGAGCATACGAATAAAATTCTTAGCTCAATATTGACTAAAGTGGTTAGTTCAAGATGGACAGATTGGGAAATGAATCTCCATGCCGCTCTATGGGCTTATAGAGTTTCAATCAAGATAGATTTAAATAATTCAAAATCATGCATATGGTAATTCGACTCATGAGTATGTAGCTTACAAGATTCATAAGCTATTGGCCTTCCTTCTTGAGATAGAATGACAACGATTGTTTATCCACTTGCATTAGTGAGCACAGTGAATGTCTTTGAGAATTCTGGAAGTTGTAATATTGGAGAATTCACCAAATCTTCTTTGAGTTTCTCAAAGCTATCTTGAGCACGCTCATTCCAAGTAGACACTTTAGCTTTCTTAAGGGTATTGGTCAATGGAGATGCAATCTTAGCAAAGCCTTCAATGAAAGACGATACCATCCTGTTAAGCCAAAAATACACGTACTTTTTGACAAATTTAGGTGTAGGCCTATGACAGTTTTAATCTTACTTGGATCAATAGAAACACCATCCTTGGATACAATAAATTCCAAATAGTCCACTTTGTCAGTGAAGAAGGTGCATTTGCTATGCTTATCATAAAGTTAATTCTGACATAAAAGTTCAAATACTCATCGTACATGTTCTTCGTGTTCTTCTTTGTTCTTCGAGTAAACCAGGATATCATCAAAGAATACAAGAACAAAATCATCAATATGTTCTCTAAATACATCCATCATAAGAAGATTAAAAGTTGCAGGAGCATTTGTAAGTCCAAAAGGCATGACTGTAATAAACTCATAATTTCCAAATCGAGTGTTGAAGTCTATCTTTGGTATATCATCCTCCCTAATTTGTATTTGACAATAGCCTGACTTAGAATCAATTTTTGTGAAGATAGAAGCTCCATGTAATCTATCAAGTAGCTCATCAATCCTTGGTATTACATACTTATTCTTGATTGTTATCTGATTCAATCCATGGTAATCAATACGAAGACGTAGAGTATCATTCTTCTTTGATTAAAAAGAACAGGAGTACTCAAACACGGGGTCAAATGAAGCCTTGTTCAAGAAGTTGAGTAAGTTGCTCTTTGAGTTACGCAGACTCGGGTAGCACTGACATCTTGTATATCTATGAGAAAATGGTTGAGCTCCTGGAATAAGGTCTATTGCATGATCAATATCATGCTTAGGTGGTAACTATAAAAGTTCTTTAGGAAATACATCTTCGGGAAATAAGGTCTATTGCATTATCAATATCATGCTTAGGTGGTAACTACTATGAAAGCTCTTTAGGAAATACAACATCAGCCTCTCGGGTGCAGGTGTGTGGTTTTTGTTTTGCAAGGTTAAACTTTACTGCATAAATCATTTCATTCTTTCTATAGGCCTTCATTAATTTGGTAAAGTTCACTAGTTGAACTCTAGGTTTCCCCCATTTTTTGGTAACTATAACTCTAGAGTTTTGCTCATCTACAAAAGTTGATGAAGCATGTTTACAATTTATGTGAGCATCATTGGCCTCAAGCCAATCCATTCCTAGAATTTCATCATAGACACCTATGGGTAAGACTCTAAAATGAGCTGAAGTATCGTGACCATCCAAAACCAAATTCAAGTTACCCACTGAAGTAGAAGACTTAACCTTCCTACCCATAGCTAATTCCACTATAAAGTTTGAATCAAAGCGTTCAGGTAGAATGAGGTTTCTAATGCATCTAGAAGAGATAAAAGAATGTGTACTTCAAGAATCAATCAATAAGGTAAAATGTTTACCTTGATACTTTGGTGGGGTTTGAATAACTAAAAATTGTTCATTCGCTCCTTGATGTTTGATTCTAGTATGAGCATATGCATTTTCTTGATTGCCTTCACCTCTAGCACATTAAGCTCCATTGATTGAATTGTTGAATGGGAAATCTCTCGATTGATGATCAGGATCAAGACAAGTATAACATACATGATCTCATCTGGCCTTCACTCACAATAAGTTTTCCCTTTTTTTTGTGAGTTCCCAGAAATTTATTCCTCCCCAGGACGAGGTCTTTTGATTTCACAAACAGGAGCAAGTTCTAGATTTTTCTTTCCATTATTTGATAACTTGAGCTCAATAGGTTTGCTTGCATCAAGGACATCCACAAAGTTGGTAAGCCTTAGGCTCTGAAGTATATTGACAATAGTCAAGAAATGTTGATAGTACGACTCTAGGTCTAGTTCCTTGAGTGTAATCAAGAAACTCATTCATGGCAGTGTCTGAATGATCTACTTTGTTCTGATAGTTCTTCTTTAGTTGAGTCTTCAGATAATCCCAAGTTGTTGCATTAGGGTCAACATTATTCTCAATACAATGGTCTCTCCACCAACGCTTGGCCGTATTTTCTAATTTGAACTTAGAAATGATAACCTTGTTCTCTGTGGATGAATAAGCCAAATTGAAGTAGTCATCCATACGCTCAATCCAATCTTCAAGAACTTTTTCTATGTAGATATTTTCCTTCCCTTCCAAAGTTCCTCGATTGAGACTTGCGGAGCATAGCATTGATGTCTCTATCAATGATTGGCTGTTGAGATACAATTGACACATTAGCGTTTGCAACCACCGTATTTCCTCTAGGAGACATGGTAACTTACTTCACCATATCAACCAAGATCATTCTTAGTACAATATATCCCACTTTGCTCAAAGTCCCTCTTAGTGAAATAAAATAGACATTTGAGAATAAAACAAGAGAATAGAAGAAAGAATAACGAATGAATTGAATCAATTCTACATTGCAAGGATTTTGAGGTTCAAATAATTCTACAATGTGTATCAAAAGTTTTAATAAGTCATAATGGCTCTAACATAATATACTCTGTAATAAAAATTGTGACATCCTTTGACTAATAGACATAGTGGTCCCACTTTGGAAGTATGTCTGATGGTATGTCCTAATAATCCTTCACAATCTTTGGCTGAAACATTTCCTTTTTGGCATGCGAGTTGTACCACTCCTACATGAGTGAATGGTTGGTCACATGTACTCTCATTTTTCTATGAACGGTTGCATTCTTGTAACTAAAGTAGTCATCAAAATAAGTAGAGTCCTTGGAAAACTCGTTCAGTGTGCCCCATCCATCAGTTCTTTGTATGCTTGCACAATTTGCTAAGCATTGGGGTTGATTATAGGCGCTGTATAAAATCTTTACATTGTGGATTGTGGATTATGGATTTCCCAAACAATCCCATCCATTAGTTCTTTGTATGCTTGCACAATTTTCTAAGCATTTGGGTCAATTGTAGGCATTGTACACAATCTTTACATTGTGTGGTTGTGGATTATGGATTTCCCAAACAAGTCAAAGAACAATTTCCAGGGTAGTGGGATAAAGGAATGTTTGTCATTGATTAGACACTGACGATCCCATATATTAAACATGACAATGTTGAAGCGTCCCATCACCATTACTAAGGGAAGTATATTCCTCGCTATCTATGTCTCCTTTGTTGGCCTTGGGGTAAGTTCATGGGTGTTTATATACATAAATTGGTTTCTAACAATGATTTCTTTTCCTAGTTTGGATTGCACCCATTTGATACCCCCAAGATGTTAAAGATTTATGCCTTGGCGATTTGAATTCTGGGTTTTCTACAACGTAATGGTACCATGCTCGAAATGTATTTGGCACAATATAATCCATTGATAGTAACATCTTCTTCTTTGCTCCATCATACATGGTCATGATAAGCGAGTGTACTCCCACTCTTATCTGAAGATGCTCCTCCACCATAAGACAAGAGAGTATACCCACCCATATCACTTAAGGTAGAATGTAAGTCACCTACACACACATCCATCACTCAAGCTAGTTAGAACTGATAAAACATATATTGGAACTCAAACATTATGATCTTAGAACAATTTTAATCATATCAAAATCAAATTTTTCTAAATTAAAAATGATAAAAGATTACATGCTACTTTGAAGAAAGTGTGCAAATGCAAAAAGGTCAAATGCTACCCCTTTTAACCTTGTTTATGGTCTTGATGCCATACTGTCGATAGAATTTTTAATGCTGACACTAAGGATAGCTAAGGATCTTGAGTGGACTGGACATGAATTTTCAGAGAGATTTCAAGATTTAGAAAATATTGACGAGCAAACGCTAACATCTATAGGTCACATCTATGCACAAAAGCGGAACAAACATAGTTTTTTGATTCCCATCTAGTCACAAAAATATTCAAAAAAGGGGACTTAGTTTTAGTCTATTCCCTTAAGCAACACATTTCCAAGTTTAAGAAAAAGGGGAACGGATTGTTTATCATTGAAGACGTATCTCCAAGTGGAGCAGTCAAGTTGTCCACCCTAGATGGTGAACCGATGGCTAATTGGATTAGTGTTTAAAGAAGTACAATTGCCACTAACCAATGAATTGTTAGAGAAGATGCATGCAGCAAAGCAACGAAAGATAAAATGATAGCATGTCATTGATAAAACCCAAGAGGAAGCTCGGCTTTGAGTACCCAAAAGGAATGCCGCTCTCAAAAATCAACAAATACCGATTCCCATCAACACTCTGGAACTAGATGAACGACTATGGGAATTACAAAAAGATGCAGTGTCAACGGATGATGAATGGTTACATGGAATGGACCTTTGCATCAAAGTACAACTAAACAATCATATCACAAATGTATTGGTCGATACAGGAGCTTGAGTAAATGCAATGAATTGTTCCACGTACAAGAAAGCAACGAATCAGTCTTTGACTTCAGGCATATCAGCAATTAAGGATGCAACAAGAACCCAACACCAGCATTGGGAGTAGTCAACTTAAATGTAATAGTATGTCATAATAATCAATATCTAATTCTCCTAAATGATTTTCTCATGTTAAACTGATCATTTAATATGGGGAAGTGCCAGGGGAGAAAAAGCTAGAATATTGGTTAAGCTAGCAGACCGGCCACAGTAGGGATCCAAAGGAGGGAAAATAGGGATCCAAAGGGGAGGCCATCTGCAAAAGATCCATGTGCAACAATGGGCTAAAAAGACCCTAAGGTTCAGCCCATTAAGACTTCCAAAATGCTAAGGTTCCAAAATTCAAAGGTTGTGTCCAAAGGTCAACCCTAGGGGAATTGGATGCTTTGTGTGTGTACAAAAAATTCTTTTGTAATCCCTACTTAGGAGGGGGCAAGCCTTTATTTTAGGGGATGAGAGAGAAAGCCACACACACACACACACACACACACACACACACACAAGCTCCCTTTACATAAAGGGAATGAGCCAGATGCCCACAAGGTGTACCCAATTCCTATTGGATGGCCTTGGAGGTGGATCAATGAGAATTAGGCTAGAGTAAATCTAGTTTAATTAATTTAAAAACACTTAATAAAAGAACCAATGAGAATTAAGTCTCCTAGATGACTATTGGACAGTCTTCCAAGGGGTCCAATGAGCATTCAGCAACCCAATGGCTTGCCTGATTCCTATTGGCCAGGAGGCAAAGGGGCCCAATGAGAGTTTAGTTGAATTATTAAATTACCTAAAGCTCTCACAAAAGGGGAAAGGGGGACACATGTCAGAAGGCTATCACTTATGCTGCTTAATTGTCATTGGCTTGACTTGGGGAGGTCCAATGAGGGTAGAGCAAGAGCAAATAGCAAGAGGGCTCGCCCAAGAGAGAGAGGGGGCTGATTTTTGCAAGGCATTATCACACACACACTCACACAATCTCATGTGTGAAGAAAGAGAAGACTGTCTCTTCCCAAGCTTTAATGGAGAGCTCATCACATACTCCAAGCTTGTGAGATAGAAGCCTACATCGACACACTCTTGGCATGTGGATGCAAATCCAACCAAGAGCCAATTACTAAGCTAAGCTATGCTAATATGAGTGATTATGTGAGGAGATGTACATCTTTCTCGTAAGATACTCCTTCTTCCTCTCAATCTACTCTCATACCCTGCTAGTTCTCACCATCTTCTAAGGTGTGTGAGGTCTTGGGTCTGAGACCGAGGATAATTGATGTTGTGTTTGCTAAGTGTTTTGCTTAGTGCATGAATCTTTCATCTTCATTGCACTAGCTAGTCTTGAAGGAACACAAAGAATTGTATTGTACAATGTCTCTCTTGATGGGAGAAACCATAATACAAAGCCTTTTGGAGGGGGGACCGGCTCCATGTAAATCCGGTCCTCAACTGTTGTCAATAGCTTAATTTCTCTCTCTTTTGAAAGTATTTTTGATGCTATCTAACTAGGTGTTATGCTTTTTGTTGCGCTCTCCACCCAAGAACTCTTGTAATTCTCATTAGGAATCTATTCTAATGAAATGCCCACTATGTTCATGCTAATTTCCGCTACACACAAGTTTTTAGGCCATTAAATGTTACATAGTACATGGATGTTCATGCCCTCATCAGTTTGTATGCTTACCAGATGAACACATGAATGAAACAATGATTCTTGGAACCATGGATGCGGCCGTACAAGTCAGTACCAGATTGGGATACCAATCAGCTCAAGCTATCACCTGAAGGCGGGCAACTCATTGTTCCAATTGCATCGAGCAAAGAGGAATGGAAAGGGGTTGAAAACAGAGAAAACCACAAATCAATCAATCTTCTCCATCCTATAGACAAGCAAATGCTACAAGTAGCATGCAAGGAGTCAGGAAAATTTTGGTACCAAAAGCACAGCTTAAGGACAAGCCGATTCAAATCTGGGTGCCCAAAACATCATCTACAGTACCAAAGACGGTTCCAAGGTTCAAAACACAAAGAAGAGCATCTTCGAGCAAGGAACCTAAAACACAATGGATTTGGAGGAAAAAGATGCACTTATCCTCTCCACAAATTGTAAAACTGATGAAGCTGTGGAGGGTTAAGCCTCAAAAAACTCAACCACAACCTTTCATTGAAGAAAAACCAAGATACCAATGGCAAGTTAAAGCTCAACACCCGTCATTGTTGATACCAACAGATCAGGAAATTAGTGTACCAAAGCATCCTGATGGTACAATAAAGCAAAGAGCACACAAGCTACAAGATTTGCTCTTTGGAAAACTACAAGAGAAAACCTCGACCTCAGAAAACCTTGAGTTAATTACTCAAGACCCAACTCTTGCACAGCATAATGGTTTAAGTTGCATTGATCTTTAAAGCATGGTAGAGACAACCAAGGCTATGCATAGACATGATTTTTCAACCCATGCACACAGTCGTCCCGGAGTACACCATCCAGGAGGGGTGGAAGGGAACTAAGTAATTAAGGGCAATGTTTGAAGAGGGAGGAGAAAGTTGGATGTTAACGTGTGATTTTTTGCAATGTTACCTAATAATGCCCTTACACAATCATCAAAAGGGGAAATTTAACTGATAATATCTCCACAATGAGTTTAAATAGTGTAATACTATCAGAAAATCATCAAAAAATGGTCTTTTTTGGTCCTTTTCATCATTTTTCTTGATATTGGGACTTAAAAATAGAAAAATACACCTAAAAACAAGAAAGCAGTGTTTCTCAATGGATTTTCCTAATTATTGATTTTTCACTTTGCTTTCTTAGTGCATTTTATTATTTTCTTTGATTTTTTCAATAAACAGGTCAAAAATTAATAATAGCAAATGAGCTCAGATAGAGAAACTGAAGATACTCTGATTATCAGAAGGACAAGGCGCGCAGGCACAAAGAATTTCAATCACATCGACAATCACATCGACAAATGGAAGCGGGAAGCGTAAATTAGGCTGCCAAGGCCTACTTCTGCAAATTCTTGTAGAATGAGCTAACGGAATCCGATTGAAGAAATTTTTGAGTCTAACATAGATTTTACGGCCTAGTAGGACTAACAGGGAAGGGAATTTGGGGAAAAATAGTTTGGGAAATCCGAGTATAGATATCCAAGGTAGCCCAGAATCACCTCATTTCCACCAGTCACTCTTGGAGGAGAGAGCTCTTGACCTTCTTCACGCGCGATTTCCGGAGTCCACAGTCGCCCATTTACAGTGTTGTCTCACAAGAGACATGAGGAGTAATTTCTAAGCTTATCAATGAACAATTCTATATGGCCGGGTAGCAAGTCTCAGTCCTACGACCCAAAATTGACCATAGCGGCTTGTCAGCTCAACCGAATTGGACAAGACTTGAACTGTAGCATGCCCCTATATAGTAGAACACTTTTATATCACCAATTGACCATTTGACAGGGGTCAAGGGGGGTCCCAAGTAAATAATCTAGGTTTTTGCCAAATGCCAGAATTGGATTCTAACTCCACGGACCGCTTATAGACTGGGTCTATACACAATGTACCTGGACAGTTTCATGAAAACAGTCAAGGCAAGCTCTCAAACAGCGAAAAATAGCTCGAAAGCTACAAAGCATCAAATTTGACATATGAAGTCAAACTGACTCCAAATGGGCAAAAACTGGATGGGTAGCATCAGGACTATGTAGCGGACAAGTCCATACCTTCAAAAGTGACTATCCAGCTCCACATACCATCTAGTCACAAAAATTTGTGATTTCAGAGTCGACAAGAGCACGAAGTGACGTCAACACAACAAAACTTTACGAAATTCATTTTAGGAATTGTTTTAGATGTATTGAATATGTCTATGTCATCAAATTGTCGAGTCTTACAAAAAAATTGATTGTTGTAAATAATCGTGATTATTTACTTTTGTGCTTGTTTGGCTTGAAAATGATCTATTCACTTCACCTATCACTTGTACACATCTATTACATGCCACATTTCAAGTATGAGCCAAAATGATGAAGAAAAACTTGGAACTTATCAAAAAAACGCACCAAAGTCTTCCCAATCTAATTTTTGAGTTATCTGTCACATTTTTTTATTCAAATCACCCCATATCTCATACATAGAGTCTACATCATGCCTAGAACCAAGATGCAACAAAAAATGCATATTTTGATGAAAAAGTTAATAATGGTGATTATTTACTTTCTTGCCAAAATGCGTGAAATCTGCAATTTTGACCTTATGGGACCAAAGAACATAATGTCCCAAGTCCACTGATCAAGTTTGAGAAAGTTTGGATCTCTAAAACTCAAAATCTCTTTATATCTACTGTTTCAGAGTTTGAAAGCCTAAATCTGGCACCATTTCCACCCAATGCACTCAAATGAGCCCACAATTCACTCAAAGCACCTAGATCCCATATGTTTCAAGCCTATCATGTCAAAATTGCAAAAAGTTGGGAAAAATCCCCAGCTATAAATAATCACAATTATTTACTTTTGTTGTAATTTTTGCATGAACTGTATGATTTTGATCTTTACATGTTTTTATGCATCTATGCATGCTCCAAAATTAATTTGAAACAAAAGGATCATCATTTATCAGCAAATCAGACTCAGGGCATTTCAGAGCAAAATTTATAGAATTTTCTAACTTTGGCACTGTATTCACTTAACATGAGCAATACAAGTTGTCGAGAAGGAAAAGAAAAGGGTGTCCCAGAAAGAAAAGTTGCAAGAGTTTCCACCTTACCAATTAGACCCAAGTTCAGTGAAGACGGCAAAAGCAACTTACTTGTCTAAGGAACAGCTTGAAGAAAACAACACCAGGGTTTTCACTGGCAAGTTCAAGAGTGAAGAAGGACACCAAGTGGAACTACTACCAAAGGAGATATATGATGTAGATGCAAAGCCAAACACCAAAGAATCCAATAGAAGGCTAGGACTAAGAGAATTCTACAACCAGGAACAATCTGGCATGGATTTCTAGAAGGCATATGAGTTACTGTCTACGATCAAAGAATATGGGTCAGCCAAAATCACTAATCAACAAGGGCCGAAGGTAGAAGTAGTAATCACTAAGGAGATAGTGGCAGAGGCACTGAAGTTGCCAACTAAAGGTATGATGATGCAGGCCAGAGATAGAAAGACAGTAGGTACTTTTACCAAAGAGACTGCTGCTACCACCTTTTTCAATCTCATCCAAAAGCAAGTGGAAGAGCCAGATCGCCTATACCATCAACACTTCCACTTCTTATCAAAGAGACTGCCACGGTACACCACCCCAAACCATGCAATTGCGACCACCTGCACTCAAGTGTTGAAGTCGACAACCAGGCAGGCAATTGATCATGCGCAGTATGTGCTTACAACATTGAAAGGCACAAAGAAAGAAGGAAAAATCACATATTTGGGCGCTCCTGAAGTGCTGACAAGAATAGCATATTATGCTATTGGAATGTCCAACAATTTGCCGTTAGCCCCAGATTAGAACACCTGGACTGTGGCTGCTCAACCTTCTCCAAGAACCACATGCTCAACAAAGAGAGTGTATAAGTCAGACGAAGAATCTGCAAAAAGCTCCCATGAAGCTCATAGCAGTGAAATCTTGGACAACAAATAAGGACGGGCAAGAATTGAAGAAATGAAAAAGAAAGCAGTAGCCGCACACCAAGAAGAACCTCAGCAAAAGAAGGTGAGATTTGAAAGAGAAAAGTAGATTTATGAAAGGAGCCACCAAGGTGCAGGTGAGTAACCTGAAAGATGGGTTCCAAGAGATATAAGAGGACCCAGAACCAAGAACCCTGCACAAAAAGGAACAGAGGATCCCAAGGAGTTTCTTGAGTGCATGTATGCAAAGGCAGAAGCCTTAAAGTTGAAATAAGCTCAAGAAGCTGAAAGGAAAGCAAAGGAAGAAGCGACTGAGCAACAAAGACAAGCCGAGACTATTGAACAAGGTGAGTCACATCACGACCAGAGGGATGTGTCTCCAAAACCCACTTCACCCACTACGGAGCAAGAAGACCAACCAATGCCAAGCCTAAACCCTTCACCAACAGCTCAACCCAATGAAGGTGAGGAACCAAAGGAAAAAGATCCTGAAAAATAGGCAGAAGCAAGTTTTGAACATCCAAAATAAATAGAACAAACTGAGGCAGGACCTTCTACAACAACCCAACCAGAAAAATCCGAGGCATCCACGAAGCCTCAAGAAGCAAAAGCGCCCAAGGCAATCGCAACGCCTCAAGGAGGATAAGTAAAAACCCCTCCACGGCCACAAGCAAAAGCCACAACACGACCCAAAGAGCCACAAACTGAAATGATCAAAACCTCTAAACAACCTCAGGGAGAGCCTGAATAATGGGAAACAAATGACGAATTCATCATGCAGGTCAATGAATATGCCAAGCAAATGCAGGTGATGATAGATAAAATCAAACGGCAGCACTTGGCCGCAGTGCTAAGGCTAAGGAGCTTGAGCTAGTCATTGATGCTCTACAAGGAGAGCTAGATGACAAGATGAACATCATTTTAGATCTACAAAGATAGATCAAAGAGTTGAAAGATGAAGCAGAACAACACCAGCTTGCAAAGGAGAAGCAGTAGAAAGAGATGGAAGAGTTGGGAGAGCTTTTGACTAAATTATCTGATGCATGCAAGAGCAAATATCAACAGCTGACAAAAGTAACCAATAAACTTCTAACCACTACTCTGTTAGTACAAAAAATTCAAGTGCATCTCAATGTAACAAATTCTTCTTTGCAGTACTCCAAGCAAAGGATTAATGATTAAGTAGTATTTTTGAGACAGATAAGAGAGAACCCTATTGTTGCTTCAATCAAAGGTATAGATGAAGTCTATAAGACTTTAGAAAAGAGAAACAAGGATCTCGAACTTGAAATGAAGCTAGAACAATAACAAGACGAGACCTTGCCTTGATGCGGATCCAATGCGAAGAGAAATTTCTCAAAGAGATAGCAGTATTAAAAGAATCAATCAGCTGAGAGAGGGACAACCAGACAATCAAGAAGAAGCAGGAACATCTGAACAACCAACAGTCGACATACCCTCAGTCTCATTTGCTGAGATGGAAACACAGCATTTAGAAGGGCTACCAGGAGAGTCAGAGTCGGACTTTCAAGTACCACTCACTGAAGCTGAGCAAGTGCTCGGTCTAGCTTTTGAAAGTTCAGGAAGATGCACTAAAGGAGCAGATTGCCCAGGAAACATATGTTGAATGAAAAGCAGTAATGGATTGGGAGTTGAGAGTTCTCCACTCGATAAATGTAACTCAACTTACTCCCAACCAAATCAATGCTCAGTGTCATCAACAATCACTGCCATACCCTTGATCAAAGTGGAGTTACTACAGGTAAAGGAAAGACTATACGAAGATATGCACATAGAAAGCTCAGAGCATATCCACCCCAAGTGGAGAAAGAGCTAGTCAAACAAGAATTCGAGATAGCTAATTATGTTCATAAGAGCACCTGTTGCCCTCCAAAAAGACCCAACATTGTGTCCTGTACCAAGGGTAAGGACATGGCAAGCATCTGAAGCACTGAAAAAGAAGAGGCCTACATGGCTAAATTACCCACGACTACCATCTCCAGAGCAGGGAACACCAACAAAAGAATACATGGTGAAAACCCTAATGGGTGCCATGACTTTCTTCTAGAGCCTCCCTGACCTCTCATGTGCCATCTGTATAAGATTTGCAGAATGCTGCTCACTTGCATTCAAGCTTTTCACGAGCCTGAGCAAGCCAGAGCACCATGGATGTCTTTCCTCGAAGGCAATAAAGGTCTCTATTATGACTTAAGTGGACAACCTTGAGAAGAAGTCCTCTACGGCTTCTACGCTCGATGCATGTTTTTGCCCTCTAGCAATATGTTGTTTGAGGAAGCATTCTATACAGGTTTCTTCACTTGGAGAACGAAGATATTTGGGCCAGTGATAAGTAACCTTACATCCAGATTTGTTGGCTATTCAGTCATTGAACTTAAAAACAGAGTCACCATGCATTTCTTGCAAGTTCTTGACAAAGAACGAAGAATCAGATATGAGAAAGCACTACATGCGCTTAAAGACCGCCTCGCCAGCCGTCAACTACTTCAGTCCATCAAGCTGTGTCAAGGGACGACACAGTTGAGGAGGGGGGGATTGTTAGAAGCAAGCTAACTCGGATAACATTTTTTAGAGCTTTTATTGTAAAAACACTTATTATTTTGATGAATCGAGAATGTTGTAACTCCTACTTTCCAGATAAACAGTGTATTTGATTAGCTGAGTCTACAAGCTCACAGATTGTATTAACATGTCTTTAGTTAGAGCTCCCAGAATATTAGTTTTGACCACAAAAACCATGTCTAAGATATAAAAGCCAATTTTTGTAAGTATTTTATAAGTTTTGGATAATAGAAACACAATGTGAGTTGTGCTCACTTCTCTCCTTCTCGAGCTTCCTGCTCCCTTCTCGATTGTCACATTGCAGTGTCGTATGTTGCGTTGCAATTGCAGGTAAGAGCTCTATGCATTGATGTAAGCATTTCATGGTAGTCCATAGTAGTATCACTAGTAGCAGTAGTAGTAGTAGTACCAGTACCAGTACCCTGTGTGTGTGTGTGTAAGAATGATTATCTAACAATAGTTTTCTTTCACAAACTATTGAACCATACAATGGGACTAGAGACCAGTCAAAGTGTAACCATGTCATGCCAAGGGTAGGACTATAGGAGGGCACAGCCCTGGCCAAGGGCCTACGGATACACATGCAATATAGGGGCTATATATAGCAAGAGCCAAAGAGCCAGGGGCCTATATATAGGCAGGTTGGGTGGTTATGAACATGTCTATCTTACCTATGGTCTTTCACTGGTACCAAAGCTTTGGGGCAAAGGGCATGGAGGAGTATCCATGGAGGAAGGAGAAGACTCGTGCTTGTATAGCTTGCATGGTCTCTCTCTCTCTCTCTCTCTCTCTCTCTCTCTCTCTCTCTCTCTCTCTCTCTCTCTCTCTCTCTCTCTCTCTCTCTCTCTCTCTCTCTCTCTCTCTCTCTCTCTCTCTCTCTCTCTCTCTCTCTCTCTCTCTCTCTCTCTCTCTCTCTCTCTCTCTCTCTCTCTGCACGGTCGTGGGCAAGCTCCACGAGGAGAACGCTATTCTCGCTGCTACAAGGTGGGCATGGCCCCTTGGGTGGAGAAAGCTTCTCTCAGTTACCCGCATGGAAGGGACCGCCAAGCAGGGACGGGCCCGACAGACAACCCCACGGGAACGACCTCCTACATGCAATCAAGACCTGCACAAAATCGGTAGCAGCTTAGCTCGTGTGATTCACGTTGCAAAGAGGATGTTTTTTCGTCACTTGACCGCCTACAAAGAACCATCCCAGTTGTTGTCTCCTCTCGCTTTGTCACCGGCGCAGTCAGCCATGGCGGCTGCAGCAAACACATTATATTTTTTTAAAATTTTCTTCATTTTTCCCTACCTAGCTAAGGGTTTTGGCCCATGGTCCACTATATCCGGGCTCATTTAAGCCATGCGAACTTGACCAAGCCACATGCAACTCGCATGCACGGTGCATCCAAGAACATGCAGGTAGTGGGGTACAAAGATCTTCAATACGGAAAGCTTTTGGAACCAAAGGCTTGATCAACTTTGATAAATTTCAACACATGCTTGGTGACGCATGGCCTCACGTACACTATATTGCAACTGATCTTGAAAGTTTTCAATGAGAACGGACTCAAGGTAACCTCTTTATATTTGTTTTTTCTCAGTTGATTACCCTCATATTTTACGCAGGGTGCCAAAGTTTCCTATCAATAATGATCCGTCAGGCTGTGACTGGTATTGCAAGGAGCACGGCTCCATACATGTGTGTTAATGAGCATGTCTTGTTACATCTTTGTTGTGTTAATGCTTTCCTACTATTTGCAATTTCTATCTACAACACTATGCAAAAGCAAGGCTTTTTAGGACTAAATCTCTAAGGATGCAAGACCATTCAATAACATGTGATTGCCAGCACTTTCGATACCGTATGAGCTCAAGTCATGCAAGGCATGTTCTTTTTCCACTCAAGGTACTTAGCAAGGACAATCATTAATTACTATTTCACAACGTTGGTCAGCAAGGTTCGGATCGAATTCCAAGGCAAGTTGTCTGTCATCAATGTAATCAACCAATCTTTTTGATGCAATGATGAGATTTGCTCAATTTGGGTCATCCACGACAGAGGAGCAAGGCTCCATAGCTTACAAAAATGAGATTTGTTGCTCGATTTGGGTCATCCACGACAGAGGATCACGGCTCCATAGCTTACATTGGCCATTTACTTTCTTGGCAATAACACGGCTTACAAGAGCATGGCTCTATATCTATATGCATTCAGTGCAAGGTCACTTCTATGCATATACAACTTAACTACGGGCGAACTAAGCTATCTTTTTCACTATTGAGCAATCGCAAGATTCTCAATAACATGTACTTCAGCAAATCCGTTTTCTCTGCCAGCTCGACATGTACCCACGCATGGGCGACAAGGTTAGTCAATTTCAAGTTGTGTTTGTTTTTTCTATGTTTTATTTTTCATTTGAGACAAGATCTCTCTGCTCTGCAAAGAAAAGTGCTTGAGCAGACTCCATACAAAGCAACTGTACAAAGCAAAGTGCTTTGCCTGTCTTCATGTGAAGCACGGCTTGTCTTATGTGCAATAGTATTATCTATTGATTTTGAATCAATGATAATGGCACACATCTTTGGTACTTTATGGATATAAGCTCGTAGTTTACGCAACGATGCACTATGATGTATCCATCCTAGTGTAATCGTGCAAGGCACGTATACCAACGGCTCACATGGTCAAGACTTTCATTGAATCCAAGGGCTTATCATTCTATTTCTTGGTATGTATGCATGGCATACTAGTATGTTGGCATGATTTTATTGTAATCTTTCTATGTCAATACGGTAATAGGAAGGGCTACGAGCCATCTATTGCCACCTATTTTGGAAAGGCTAAGAGCCATCTGTTGGTAATCCATAAGTGATTCCTTTCAAGATCAAACAATTCAATTCAGTTGAATACCCATCAATTATAATGGACAAGCAAGAGTAATGTCCTTAGTGATGTTTTGGACATTATTTTAGCAATCCACAGTTTAAGTGTGAAAGTCAAGTTGAGTTTTTGAACATCTTAAACTTGTACGGGATTTTCTCTACCAAGGTGTATGGATGAAGCTAGCATTTTAGGCCGCACGACTGTTCACACAAACCCCAAATTATGGATTGTTGGGCGCCAGTGTCAGTCCCAGAGACTCATATGCTCCACATGTGGAATATGTCTCATGTAAGGGTGTCTAAAAAAAGAACATCCTTCAAGTACGGGATGTACCTGTGCGTGGAGGTAACTACAAACACTCTACGATGAGAGTGAGAGGACCCTCATTAGCCTTGCTCCACACTGGCTAAACCGAACTCCTTGAGTTCCTAGACCATGTTGTATCCCATGTGAAAACATGTGCGAAATAAATCTCTACAATTGGGTCTATAACTGCATAATGTGGTTTTGGACACCACAGCCCAAAATGCTTGGCTCTTACATGACCTTTTCATTTCTTGAAAGAGCAAGCATATTTTATGCATTCTACGTAGAAAAACAAACCAAAAGAAACAAAACCAAAACAGATACGCACATGTGGGTTAAACATAGTGGTCACTTATCTGGAGTGAAGAGCATCTGCCCAAATTTCTCGCCGGCAAAGGCCTAGGAACACGAATGGAACCTTGGGTGTTGCTATTGTAATACAGACCCCTTGGTTAAAAACAATGTTGTCAAACCCTTTGGTTAAACTTTGCAAGAATAATGCTCAACTAGCAGTCGTGCCTATGGCCTATGTCTATGACCCTCCTTGGGTTTGCCAGTGGTAATACACTTACCCCTTGGCATCCCATCCAAAAATAGACCATCCAATCTTACTAAATGATTTAGTAATCACGAGCGGAGTCTTACCCCAAAGTGGGACTCATATAGGTACTCTTAGTGCGAAGAGGAGCTCCACTGAAGTTGGAGTCATATTCACAACTAGATCTTTGTCACTGTTAACCCTCACGGCACACGGACACCCTATGATCTATAAACATTGTATTATTTAGAGTTAGGTACCGGGCTTGTCGGACCAATAGGAACAGGGTAAGGGTGATCGCCGATGAGAGGCGCACTCTAACTGGGACATTCAAGGGATTAGTTGGCTAAGCATGGGCGCCCAAGTGTGAATGGGGTGAGCTCATATAAAAGCCAACTAAACCTAAAATTCACTCATTCTCTCATTTGTGCAATAGAAGAGTGCTCTTGCTCCATCTCCATCTCCATCTTCTTCTTCTTCACCTCCTCGTGTGTGTGTGTGTGTGTGTGAGAGAGAGAGAGAGAGGGAGAGTGTGTGTGCGATCGAGCATTACGAAGACACGACGGTGGCGAGGTAGTTGAGCGCGGCGTAGCGGCGTCTCCCTCTTCTTCGCGGCGAGGAATCCACCACGAAGGCGAGCGTAGAGCGGTGAGTGACACACCCTTTGCTCTCTTGAGCTTGCTAGTTTAGGCTTGTTGTGTGCTTGGAGCCATTTGTGGCTCGCACACGGTGTATTGGCAAGTCCCTTGCTTCGACAGTGCGGCAAGGAGTGCACATTTTTGGCGCCGCTGCCGGGGAAATGCCCTACACTAAGCTCGGTTAAGCACTTTACGCTTTCTTGTGATGCAATTTCTATCATAGGAAAGGCAGGGAATGAGTGTGTGTAGTTGTGTGGAGATTTTTGTTTTTTGCGTTTTTTGCGTTTTCTGGTTTGCACTGCACAGTTAGCATTTCTTGCGTTTTTGCGTTTTCTGCATTTTCTGGTTTTCTGTGTTTTCTGTGTTTTCTGGTTTGTGCACAGTTCTGTCAAGTTTCAATTTTCTGCATTTTCTGTGTTTTCTGGTTTGTGCACAGTTAGTCAATTAAGCAGGCTAGTAATTAGGTGAGACAGAAAGTAGGTAGGTGAGGTCAACGCGCACCAAAACGCGTACCAAAAAAAAAAAATAATAATAATAATAATAAATTTTTTGAAAAAAAAATTTAAAAAAAATTGAAAAAAAAAATTTCCGAAAAATAAAAACGTGAGTGAGGGGGAGGTTAAATTTTCGAAAATGAAAAACGTGAGTTATTAAAACGGACGGGTTGGTTTGTATAAAAGATAGATTGGGATCGTTTCCCCAAGCCCAAGCCCAATCCCAAGCCCAGGCCTCAAGCCCAGGCCCAAGCCTCAGTCCTCAGTCTTATGATATATACGAGACTCACTCTTATATATATACCCTACTCCCTCAAGAGGGAATGAGAGCATGTGGGGCAAGTCCTCCACTCTCCTCCCTTCTCTTCCCACTTGCACCCTTAGACTTGCTATTTGGAGCCTAGTTCCCCAGCTAGGAAAAGACTGTTTCGGGCTTTTCTGGAGCAAAATAGAACCAAACGGTGGGCTGTAAAGCACAGCGCGTCCCTCTTAGCGATACACTCGTTTGGAGCTATCACACGGCCCATTCCACGACACGCTCTAAAAAATCTAGCAAAAAAACAAACAAAAAACACGCAAAAAACTAGTCACAAGGCCTCCTAGAGCAGCTTTTTGACACCTGAGGGTATCAAAAGCACATGCACTTACGCTCTGGGCGGGTGCTAGAACATGAGCATATTGAGGGTGCCTCTGTTCATACGGACACCCATTACCCATCCACGATAGGCTCTAGACCCTCAGCGGGGACACAAGGTAGCACCACCCAAGACCCTAAAATAGCCGCTAGTGATTCCTCCTCCGACTCAGAAATCATGGAAGCATACCCTACCCAAAACACTGAGAGAGAAGGCCATGCACCTCCCAAAGCTCCACAGCCTAGTACTAATATGTTTAGCCGTTTCATGGAAACATTAGGTAGAGCTACTCGCTCGGAACCTGATGCAAATGAAGAACACGAAGGGGGTGGGGAAGTGGACTCTCCTTTCACATCGCACGTGGACCCCACACCCCCAAAGAGTGTCCACATGGATATACTGTCAACTTCTTACCAAGAAGGCCCTATTGAGCTACCTCCTTCAGAAGTTCCCTCTAGAGTACCGTTGCTGACAAGTAAAACCACGGGGAGCAACATTGCTTCTACCTCACAAGAAACCGTTAACACGTCGACTCTAGAAGGATTGTTCATTAATGATCATTGGACATACGACCTCCACACTGAGGTGTTGACGGATCTACACTCTGGCCACGCCTACCATGTAGGATGGATAGAGATTGTACAATACATCTCTAGTGCCACGAGCATCGAAGATCAACAGAAAATGATCTGTAATGTTATCCATGGCATTATTCAATCAGAAAGGCAAAACCGAGGGGTAAATATACTCTCAACTGGCCCCATGAGATTTCTGGATACGAGCAAGGCTCAACAGCCTACTCTATCACAAATGGAGACTCCTCTAATGAGCCCCATGGACCCATCTTACGTCATTTCACATGGGGTCTCTATGCAATCTGAGCCTCCGAGCGACAACTTTAGCTTCCCTAACTTGGCTCAACCCTCTATTAAGAAAAACACAGTGCTCACTCCAGGGATAAGCCTGACAGAGAATGTACCGATGACATCTACGGTTAGCGCAGTGCCACTACCTAGTGTCGTAGTACCTAATATGGGGCCTCGACCGTATGTGCCTCTAGCCCCTTATGCACACATGGCCCCCACACCTCCAATTGTACCACTTGTTTATGCTCCTCGAGTGCCGCTCCCTAGCCCTTATCCGAGTGGACCTATGCCCGGTTATGTTCCATATCATGCATCATCCACACATATGCCAAGACCGGTACCCGTCCCTCTCCCACATATGATTCCAAGAGTACCTCCACCGGCCCTGCCTCCTCACATAGGTGACTTGGCAGCGTTTGCTCAAACCATAGGTCGATCTATCGCGGAAAATATGCGTCATCCATCTAATAGAGAGCCTAGAAGTAAGGCAGTACAAATTGCCAAACTCACGCAAAAATTCAATGGGGACGAAGATGCTGGAAACACATTGAAGTGTTTGAACAAGTATGTGATTCCTTAGGGGAACGCAACGAACTACATAAGTGCAATGCCTTAAGCTTGACATTAAGTGGGAAGGTTGGAGATTGGTATAGAACCCTGAGGGTGGACGAGAAAACAATCTACCCTACCCTTCGAAGGTTGTTTCTAAAGGAGTACATACGAGAAGGTGTGCTTTGGGGTGTAGCATCTCAGCTACAGAAGGCCGAACGTAAGGAGGGAGAGTCAGTAAGGGACTTCATTAGTCGTCTAAAGCACTTAAACTCTCGCTGCCCTGTAAATGAGCGCTTCAACAATAACCAACTGCTTGATCGATTCATTCGAGGGTTGAGGAATGAAGGAATCTATAATGGACTAGTGATTAGAGGTATCACAACCTGGGAAGATGTCACTGCCAATGCAATCCAATTAGAGGACAACTTGATGATAGCAGGCATGAGGGTGTCTACTGACACGAGATCCACTAGCTCACAAGCCATTGAGTATGAACCCATGACTGCCAAGCCCATTGCCAATGAGCCAAAGGTATTTGAGACATTCTTGACAGACCTCACTAAGGCAATCCAAGAGTCTCTTAAGGATAATCGACCCCCTCAAAATAGTCACATGTATCCAAGAAGGGAGCAACAATGGTGTTCCATTTGCTTAGGTCCACATAGCACTAGTGAGTGCCCTACGTTTAGAGTAAAATTTAATGGAACTTGCAACGCATGTGGTAGGTATGGTCACCAAGCTAAGGATTGTTTAATGATCAAACGTATGATGGCAAATAGACCACCTGTAGCCTAGACGGATGCGCCTCGAGCTCCTGTATTGATGCCTGCTCCACCTGTTGAGCAACTACCGCAACACATGGTCCCTAGATCTCAAAATGTTGTACAAGCTACACCGCTACGACCTCCTGTGCTAGGACCGCAGCCCCCGCATCCAAGAGTCACCCCTATGAACCAAGTGGGTTGCGAACCATCAAATGCTTATGCAGATGACTGTGAGGAGGCAATAGACACTAGTATGGCCTACGGACTTGATACATTGGAAGAGTGTCCTATATACTACATGGAAGATTGTTGGGGGCACGTCAAGCCAGTTTATCAAGCTGCTGCTCTCGCATCCAGAGGTCAAAATATCAACACCCAGGCTAGGAGGCCACCTCTTCAATGCTACGAGTGTGGTGGACCACATCGGGCAGCGGAGTGCCCTATTAGGCTGCAAAAGAATGCTGCACAGATGCAAATGAATCAAGGGAGCACGTCTGCAATGCCAATACTCACCTGTAATCGTTGTGGCATAGATCACTTGATTGCCCAATGCCCCTATAACCCAAATGCGCCTAAAATCACACCCCTAAATTTGGTCGAAATTGCTAGTGTGACGTCGCCAATACCACCCGTCGCACCCGCTTATGCGATTACACGGTCCATGCTTCAAGGGCCAGGCCATATCCTCGAAGAGAGAGATACCGCGTCAGTTATCCAAGCAAAGAAAAAGAAGACACGAAGGAAGAGGTTGCAGAATACGGGAAATTCAAAGCCAAGTTCCAAAACAAACATAGGAACAGGAGATGACCCCGTGTATATGAATGACCTCGAGGATGATTCAGATTCAATCGAGACAATGGAGACTAGAACCAATACCACAAAGGGAAAGACCGACAAAGAAAACCGTAACATGGAACCAAATGAAAACCGAATAAGAGAAAACCATAAAGAGCCTCTGAAAACACCACAAGTGTTTCCAAATCCAATCCAAGACCCCCAAGATAAACCGCAGGGGCAAAAAGGGAAGAATCGTAAAAAGAAGATTGGGACGTACCCAAACCCAGTAGACAAGATTGAGCAGGTGAAACATCTAAGAGATTTAGTGGAGGAGACTCAAAGGAAACTAGAACCAAAACCCATGCATGTCAAAATTCATGACACAGTGTTTCCCACGCAAGTTCATCCACCCCACATGAACCATAGACCGTTAGCCATATCTAGTATCATCCAAGAAGGGAGTGAGGACGGGACATCAGAAAGTGAGCATACACCTTTCTTGTTGGAAAGGATGTTTAACGAAGGAATACCTGATCCCATTGAGGAATATGAGATTCCATCCTCACCAGTTCCTAGTCAAGGACCTACACCCTGCAAAATGCCAATGAATGTTGCCAAACTAGTGGACTTCATGTCTTCTGAGGTCCGAACCACGATCATAGCAAAGCTGTATGGAGATCCTGAGTTATTCCTTGCACTTTGAGCATTCCTTAACGGAGAGCTACGAACGGGATTACCGCAGTTTGCGCAACCAAATAGGCCTGACTCGATTATGATTGATGAGGAAAATCATGTGCAATCACTTGACTTAGATGGACACGAGTCTGTGATCGAGGTACCCATTAACGAATTAGGGCAGTATTTTGAAGGCGACGAGTCTAATGCGACCCTACCCATCACTACCAAGGGATTAACTATAAAGGGAATTCTTGATGGTGGTGCGGGAGTTAGCATCATTACAAAAGATTGTTGGGAATCCATGGGAAAACCCCGCCTCAGTGTTACTAACATTGTGGTAAAGATGGCAAATGGTACCATAGCCAAACCTATGGGGATGCTCAAGGATCTTAAGATCAAAGTTCTAGGACACAAGGTACGACATACGTTCATTGTAATGGATTTCTCTAAACACCTTATGTCATATGAAATGATTTTAGGACGACCATTCATGAGGGAAGCACAAATGGTTCATGATTGGTCTAAAAATCATGTCTATTTGCAATTCCAAGACTCTGTCCTTAGAGTGGATTTGGTGACTTGTAAGGTACACCCCTTAGGGAGAAAAACCATTATTGATCATCGCTCTGACACCACAGTTCACTCGGCCCCACTACAATATTGTTACACTTGTAAGAAGGATACAGACATTGGCCAAGATTCTCCTTATATGGATATCCTACCTGCGATGACTGAGTCGGACAATGTGGATTGGGTCCACCTAGCAGCAACCATAGACACTTGGGGAAATAGGGGGACGACCTGGGTAACACCTGAGGGGGATGAAATGCCTGTACCCTTAAATATGCTACAAGCAATGCATATCGCTTCCGACAAGACTCATCCTAATGTAACGAAGAAAACATACAAGTGGGTCCCTAAAGCTTCCTTAGTGACCATAGCTAGTGCTAAAAAACAGAAGCCTTGTAAGAAACGTACCACTAGCTCCAAGAAAAGTAAGAAAATGTTGCGATGGATCCCTAAACGACTATTGGAAGCCCAAGGCTACTATCAAGGAAATGATCAAATCTGGGTGCCAAAACGTAGATTGTGCTCTTACCTATCACCTGACCCAAGTGAGCCCAATCCCGTAGCTCCAAAACGAATCAATGATCGTGGAAAGAAAAAAATCACAGAATGCTACACACCCGCTCCCGAGCTAGTTTGGGTACCAAAGAAAGAACGATTTGTTCCACCTCGCTCAGGAAGGGGGGAGTCCCATGAAGCTTCTAGCTCCTCATGTAATACATCCATAGAGGTAAAAGCTTCTACACAGCCTCCATCTATAGTAGTGGACCTCCATGAAGCTACAAAAGAATCCACACCTCCCAGTGTTCAAGAATCACCTGATGAACCACTTCAAGTTCGATCCTGGGAGAGTACCTTACCACCCTTGCAACTTGACGAGGCACCTAGGGTAATAGAAAACTACTGGCAAAAATCCTCACCTATTACCAACTGGAACAATTGGTTTCAAAGGGTGACAAGCTCATTTCAAACGGTATGATCTACCCAAGGAAGGGGGGGAGTGTTTGCTAACAGTCATCATTCATTTGTTTCCCTCTCAACCTTTTTCTCTGACCTCTCAATCACCAATCTTAGGGAATGTACATATAAAGCTTTATACTCACAAAAAACAAAAAAATAAAGAGCAAGAGCAATTAGCAAACGAGTATGCGCAATAAAAGTCAAAACATTGACCCAGACCTACACATTTACATCCGGTACACTGAAACAGAAACCTATGTCATGAAACACCTTTGATCCTCATCACTTGAGTGATGGAGGGTAGGTAAGATTAGTATGATAGGAGTGTTTTTGTTTTAGAGTTGAGTGATTAGCAAAGTTCTCTTTTTCCACTAATGTGCCTCCTAGAGGTATTCCTTTTGTTTCCTCGTGTGTACAGGAGCGTGTTGCTATTGGTAGGATTTGGACCTTCATGGAACCTTTCTCTCGTTCACACTTCAAATCAAGCGCGACCATCAACACAAACAGGTGTTTTATGTCCATTAGCATTGCCCTTATCTTTTTGCATCCATGTTTGTCTGCTTTGATTGTGATTGGTAGCCTCATATTCACCGCATTTGCTTAGTATCAAACATTTAATTCAATGTAATTTTTTGTCATAATCACTTGTCTAGGTTTAAAAATCAAGCAGTCCGACTAAGCTAGTTTGACCAAGTTAGGTGTTAGAGATCTTCTCTTAATACCATGGGGAAGGCCTTCCTAATAATTAATGGTTACTTAGGTTCTTAATCTGATTTAGGCAGCATTGTGTGAAATGTACTAGGGCTTTCTAGTGGGCTTGAACCTGTTGACCTTTAGCTTAAGTATTATAAAGGGAGTTTACTAGCGTGATGAGCCTGGGGAGGTGTATCAGTGTTATATGACCCCCCAAAGTTACAAAATTAAAATGCTGAAATGAACAAACAAAAAATCAAAGTGCCACACTGTAAAATCTTAAGCTGGAAGAGAAATCTCAGCTTGATTTGGTACTTCACTCACATGTATTGCCTATGGTACTAGAGCCCTAGAGGTTCCCAGTATGGGCGCTTTTACTTGAAAAGCAAAAAACCTAAGGCATACAAAATAAGCACACACATCAAAATTGAATCACTGTGAAAAGACTTTGGGGGGTCAAAGAAAAAGTAATCAGTCAGGCGATGATTTCATGAGAAATTCCTTTTATGGTAGCTTAACTACAAGGTCTTCTAGATATAGCCTCTAGTCAGCCCTCGAACATGAATACTTGGCTCTCGCGATTAAACAACTTAATTGACCACAGATAATTAAGAAGCTTACCCATGGTATTAATATTCGATCTCTAGTGCCTTTCGACCGTCAAATTAGCGACCCCAGACTTGTTTAATTTTCTACCATTACATATGTTTATGCATTTGATTACATTGCAATTTAATGTTCATTGCTAACAAATTGTTTGAAATTCTTTTACCAATCAATTTGTCTACCTAAAATTGCATGTGATTTTTAATTGTATATGAGAATGCAATTATTGTGGCAATGTTGTTTGATTTTGCAGTGATTGAAGAAGGCTATGAACATCCATGTCGACTACTCTCCTATCTCGACGAACGAGCTTCAAATGGATAGCTTCCGAGCACGGAATCTACATTAGGAGGGGGGGCATGTTAACCCTCACGGCACACGGACACCCTATGATCTATAAACGTTGTATTATTTAGAGTCAGGTACCGGGCTTGTCGAACCAATAGGAACAAGGTAAGGGTGATCGCCGATGAGAGGCGCACTCTAACTGGGACATTCAAGGGATTAGTTGGCTAAGCATGGGCGCCCAAGTGTGAATGGGGTGAGCTCATATAAAAGCCAACTAAACCTAAAATTCACTCATTCTCTCATTTGTGCAATAGAAGAGTGCTCTTGCTCCATCTCCATCTCCATCTTCTTCTTCTTCACCTCCTCGTGTGTGTGTGTGTGTGTGTGTGTGTGTGTGTGTGTGTGAGAGAGAGAGAGAGGGAGAGTGTGTGTGCGATCGAGCATTACGAAGGCACGGCGGCGGCGAGGCGGTTGAGCATGGCATAGCGGCGTCTCCCTCTTCTTCGCGGCGAGGAATCAACCACGAAGGCGAGCGTAGAGCGGTGAGTGACACACCCTTTGCTCTCTTGAGCTTGCTAGTTTAGGCTTGTTGTGTGCTTGGAGCCATTTGTGGCTCACACACGATGTATTGGCAAGTCCCTTGCTTCGACAGTGCGGCAAGGAACGCACAGTCACACCCTCTTTCAAGTATGTGTCACGACAAAGTCCCTAGGTGCTGGTCAAATCCGTTTTCTAGACCATTTTCAACACGTCGTATCAGGAAAAATTTTGGTGGCCAAAAATTGTCGGATACTCATACTGACTTGCTAAGGTACAAGTGTTGCTAAACAACATTAACGGATTGTTGTTTATGCCTATAGCACGGCTATGCATTTTTAATGAAATGATTTACCTAGAAGTGATTAATGTTTCACCTTCTATTATGGTTCAACCATTTTAGCAAGGCTTGCAAATGATTGCAGTAGAATGTATTTTAGTTTCTTTTCAAAACTATTTACATTCCTCTTTGATGTGTGCTAAGAGTATCACATTGGCCATCGGTATCTGCAGGGATGATCAAGGATATACAGGTTTGGATCTGTTTTTTGCTAAATGCATGCACACTAGTTGTTATGGGCCCTAGTGTTTAGCAAAAGCTGATTTGGGACGGCATGCATGTTCATCACATTAGCTGCTTACGAAGTATTTTTCACTCTATGTGCATTATCTCTATGACATTACTTTTGGGTCTACCAATCACCAATAGAGTTCTTGGCTTGGTTTGGGTGCTTGTGGATCTTTCAAGCTAACCATGATGGTTATTCGGGACATTGTTGATTCCTTAGCAATGTTGGACGGTATTGCGATCCCTATTTACTAGTCATCTGGGGCGATTGTCTATAAACCGTGGGGAAAACAAATCTCAATACTGTCAGAATCCAAAGAGGATAGGCAGATTACAAGTTATGTTTGTACTCTTGTGTTGAAGGATATGCAAAGCGCGTACATTAGCACCATGCAATCCAATTAGCAAGAATGTATCATTCTATTTGGCGTTGCTTACAATAAGGTAAAGCATGTTTGTGACGCAGTTTAGTCCCTTCATGTTTAAGTCAGGCTCTCAACCTTGAAACTAGTTATGGTGGGGTTGTTTACTAATGAAATTTGAGAATAAGTCAAGTACTTAAACTTGGCTGATGAGTTATGTCAGCAAGTTCCTTTCGTGGATAGTGAAAAGTGATACTCTTTCGGGTATATCTTTGTTGTGAAACCTCGTTTAGAATACTCATATGCGTTCTAAAAGGAGTCTACACACTATGATTGAATAAAATCAGTAACACAAGATGGTTTGCAACTCGACAACAATGTGGAAAATCAAGATGCTACTCTTGGTTTCATTGAACCTCCTACTAAACCGTATTCCGGTCAAGCAAACAGCTGGATCTATGAAGGATGCCACTCTGCAAAACATTAGGGTATCATCACTCTTGTTTTCGAGGATGAAAACGCTTCTCCAAGGGGGGAGTAATGTCATGCCAAGGGTAGGGCTATAGGAGGGCACGGCCCTGGCCAAGGGCCTATGAAAACACATGCAGTACATGGGCTATATATAGCTAAGAGCCAGAGGTTCAAGGGCCTATATATAGGCAGGTTGTGTGGATATGAGCATGTCTCTTTTAGCTATGGTCTTTCAAACCAACCAAACCTTATGTGTACATTAGATAACAACTAGATAAAGTTAAGATTATAGTTGACATTGATACTGACATATAGTGTATTACATGTTATTATCAAAGAATCAGATACGGTTATCTATCACTAATAAAGATAACCCAACATTGGATAATCTTCTGTTACTGCTGCAATTTCCATTGTAATCCCAAGGAAAGAATCTCTTACTTGTCACCATCCAAGAAACACAAACCTATCAGAACTGGCATTACTTGGGAAGACAAGTGTCAACGACTCCCTCCCCTTGTTATTGGTATCAAAAATTACAACAAAAACCAACACCAAAACAAAGATCTAATTTTAAGTTTGAAGAATGAGACATTTATTTATGATAATGTTTACATAATTTAATTCCAAAAAAAATCGAACATCATCTCCTTTGTAAATTGGATCAATTCTCAAAAGTCCAGTCGACTACCATCTCATCCGAGACCCCCACTTGAGGATTAAGGCTCTTTTAACATTTATTGAACTAATTTCAAAGTAAACATATGTTTCAAAAAGTATGCATATATCCACCAAGAAGGGATCGCATCAAAAACTACTTTACAATTGTGAAATCACCATTATATACTTACCTTCCTCAACAGTGAGTTTTAACATATAAAGATAGAAGTACATGTCTATAGGACCATTTTTTAAACGATCTCTATGTGATGAAAGAGAGGAACATCAATAAAAAGTCAACCAAAGTTCTATTTATAAAATGGACCATTTTCAAACTAACCACATCTCTCTTTGAGAGATACGTCATCTGAGGATTTTGTAGAATCAACAACCCACAATCAAGTTATCAAAGAGACATTGTTTGGTATCTTATATGCCAATGATACTATGCCATTACCAACTTTCCACGTCATAAAGCAAGCAGTATGTTTAATTTCCAATTCTCAAAGGTACAATATTTTTATGAAAATAAATTGAATGTTCAGTCTTGACAAATGTTTCAGATCTCGAATGATCATTATGAGAGTTTACATTCTCACAACTAATCGTCTTCCATCCTGAAATCATTCCCATAACCTACAAATTTTTAGTTCATACATGTATTGATACATATGTTATCGAGTCAACCATAGCCTGCTGCTATCACAAAAACCCATATGAGAAACACATAGCATCCTATGAGCATACTACCACAATATTAACACTAAGCATGTCTATGTGTGCTTATGAATCATGTCATATCAACCAAAAGATGGTACTCAAAAAAATAATTTTTATTCATGTCTGAAAGGCTTGCACTACATGTGTCATATCAACCTAAAGCTGATACTCAACCACCACGTACCAACCCTGGGAAAAAGGTACTTCAATACGACAAACTTAACCATTAGCCATGAGAATTAATGTATTATAACCACCAGTATTTGTATCATGTATCTATGTGTGTGTGTGTGTGTGTGTGTGTGTGTGTGTGTGTGTGTGTGTGTGTGTGTGTGTGTGTGTGTGTGTGTGTGTGTGTGTGTGTGTGTGTGTGTGTGTGTTTATGTTTGATTATCTAACAATAGTTTGATTTAACAAACTATTGAACCATACAATGGGACTAGAGGCCAGACAAGGGTTGCATGAAAAAATACATCATTATAGTGAAAAATGACAGAGACAAGGGTCTATTGTATATATATACTTATCAGAGAAGTGTTGACAAGTACAAAACCAAACACTAGATGATCTCCAACTATTAGTGCAGTTCCCTTCGTAATCCAAGGAAGGAACCTCTTACCTGCCACCATCCAAGAACTCAAGCACGTCAGTCACTAGGATTACTTGGGAAGACGGGTGTCAATGACCCCTTCCCCTTCTTATCAATGTCCAAAATTACAAAGAAACTGACAGCCTAGCAGAGATTAGATTTTATGACAAGAAAAAGTAGAAATTTGGGCAGCATTTCCTTTGTAAAATGGACAGATTGTCAAATATCCATTCGATGCCATCTCTGTTGAGATCCTCACATGAGGTTTAAGGCTTCTAGCAACTAATCTAAAGCTAAATGTTTCAAAAGTAAAAAGCTATAAATGTGTTATATTCACGTCAAAACCATCAAGCTAAGCCTCAATTCAAATTGCTAAGTTAACAATTATGTATAGCAAGTGTAACCAGTCAATATGTTTTTTCAAGTTGTTTAGTGAGACTCAATATTCCAAACCCCAATCATCCGAATTCACAAGAATCCCCTGCAAACATTTCATTAGTACCAATATGCCATAAATATCATCATGAGTTCATTTTAATTATATATCAGTACTATTAACAAAGCCAGAAACCAATACTTTACCAAGTGTGCATATCTTTTATCAAAAGAGACATGTATGTGGATCCAAACAACCACCCAAAAAGCTATCAACCTCAAGAAAATCCAATTTTTGGAATAGCTAACCTTTATCGATTTGTTGTATAAAAACTATGAGATTCCAACTTTCAGTCTATGTGATTAAAATGAATGTATAGTTTGACACAGGTTTTAGAGCTCAAACAAACCAGCTAATTGTCAATCTACAGATCAGTAAAGAGCTCAAAATGTCTATCTATAGTTCCATGTACCATTTATACCATTATGCCCATAGTTCCTACAACATACCTATGTCAAAGATTACCAAAAAGAGCAACATGGGTGTTAGTGTGTGTTGTTGTGTGAGTGAGAGAGAATTCAGTATTGAGGCATGCCAGATTTCAATCATAAGGAGGCCGGAGAAATGGTTTCAAAAACCCATTTACCCCCTATCACTATCCAGTTAAAATTTTACTTGAACGGTATCTGCTTACTTGTAAAACTAACAAAAAGAGCTTATTTGATCTATATCCACCAAGGTTCAAATATAAACCACCCATGATTAGGGGATTACCACACTAGTAAGTTTAAACTACAGTTCGAGTTTGCAAAAAGCCAAATCTCATTCCAAAGAACTCTTATATATACATAGAATTTAAAAAAACCCGATTTTCTGAGTAGGTGCATGACCTGAGTATAGTTCTAAACTTGTATCAAATTGCATATAAAATGAATACCATCTGATTCCTTATTGAACGTATATGCAGCACTCATTGTTTTGAAAAAAACCAATGTACTGAGTAGGTGCAGATGCACCTACCTGCATTCTGGATCAGCTTCCATCATAGACTCAAGAATACGAAATGTGTATAGGATGGTCATCTCAACAACCATTACCCAGACACAATCCACATGCCGAACATCCAACCGTCCTCTTCATTGTGTGTGTGTGTGTGTGTGTGTTGCTGCGTTTTGCTGATGCAATTGGAAGAGGGCATAGGGCCATGGTTATCAACGAGGACGTCTTTGTAGCTAATTGTGAGAGAGAGCCATAGTGGGTGGGGGAAGCTCTACGAGCACCTGAAAATTAGGGAGTTATGATGTGTGTATGTGTGTGTGTGGCTGCCTACATCAAGGGCGTGTAGTCTCATGGGTTAGAGGATACGGTAGGGAAAATACAAAGGGATGACCTTTCAAATAGCGAAGAAGGTTGTCTACAGGATTACGCTAACGTGCCCTCCTGCGATGAAGACTGTGTGTGTTGTGTGTGTGGAAGTGCATGATAAGAAGATGAGGATTGTGTGTGTGGAAGTGCTCGTCTATTGATTTTGATGAAAGTCCGAACCATTTTATGTAAAATCTCAAAGAGAGAGAGAAATATTGACCTGAGAATGGGTGAGAGAGAGAGGGTGCCAGCTCAATATAATAAATCTTAGCATGTGCCTATTATTAAGAGGCAACTATGTGGGCCCACACCCATGTTGGATATGTCATTAGGGATTGAACATCCCTTGGCAAGAGGGAGAGGAACCGAAACTACCCTCCTAAGTGTAGGTACTACTTTCAAAGCACCGTCATCTTGGTAGGTATAGTTGTGGGCCCATGTAGCTGTGTGTGTGTAAGTTATGTGTTCATGATACATATTACTTCTCCTAGCTATACTAGAGAGAGAGAGAGAGAGAGAGAGAGAGAGAGTGTGTGTGTGTGTGTGTGTACTGAGTAGGTGCCAGGTCATCTATTTATCATGTTGCTGCAAAAAGTCTGGCCGATTGGGGATTCTATCCTGAGCAAACTATTGTACTTAGATCACAGTATGTTTATAATGCAGTGTATTAAAAACCCCAATTCATCGATTCACGAGGAACTATATTTCAAGAATATTTATTATTACCTGAGTTTTGCTCATTCAAATACACATGTAGTGAGTAGGTACGATGTACCTACCTGAAGACCGATATGTTGAGTTTTTCGCACAATACCGTTGTCGAAGTGTAGGTTAAGCACTTGTATTTGTTCACAATCCTCCACATAGGTAGGGTTTTCCGTTGCCTTCGATTGTATCTAAACTTGTGTGTGTGTGTGTGTGTGTGTGTGTGTGTGTGTGTGTGTGTGTGTGTGTGTGTGTGTGTGTGTGTGTGTGTGTGTGTGTGTGTGTGTGTGTGCACGTGTGCGCACGTGTGCGCATGTGTGTGTGCATGTGTGTGTGTGTGTGTGTGTGTGTGTGTGTGTGTGTGTGTGTATTAAGAACCCAGGTTGATGCCAAAGGGGGTTCGCCCAAGAACACCACAGAGGGGTTAATGGCAGAGATTCTGGAGTTTATGCTACACGGGGATCGCGTTATCTACAAGATAAGGGGAGAATGGGTTGTCTCAAACCTAGATTAGAAGATAAAGCATTGTGCACAAAGTTGTGAGCAAGGCAACATACTTAAAGGGCCACCAAGGGCTAACAAGACCGTGAGCAGGGGATAACTTTGAATAGAGGGGCCATAGGTTAGAGCATCCAAGTTGAAGTACCTTCTGATGTTGCAGCTTATGTGGAGGAAAAATCCAACAAAAAAACAAAGGCCATCAAAGGTTATGAGATACAAGAGAAAATGAAGGGTTTAGGTGAGAAGGGCCGAGAGGAATTAGCATATACAATAAATAAGACATCAAGTATGTGAGTGGGATATCCCGTAAGTAAACAAGGTGGCACCAACAACTACTTGAGATCCTTATTAACTAGGAGCATGAACCGAGAGAATTCATGATGTGGGCTCAGAGTTGTATATGAGTTGTGTGTGTGTGTGTGTGTGTGTGTGTGTGTGTGTGTGTGTGTGTGTGTGTGTGTGTGTGTGTGTGTGTGTGCGCGCGCGCGCGCGCGCGTGTCCCTCCCCCAACCCTAGGAGAAGAGTCCACATGGTGGGAGGTAGGGCCCACCATGTGGAACCCTACCCCCAACCATGTTTAAAAAACATCGAAGGAGCTAATAAATAAATAAATGTTCCAAGTGGTAAGATTTATATGTGAAAGGGTTTCTATTTGGAGAAGTGGTGCCTTTAAGGCTAATATAGCAATGCCCAAACATATTGAAGGAGCAGTATAATCAAGTGCATAAAGCCTAGTATTGATTAAGAGAGAATAAATTTCCATTACTCTCCAAAGAAAAGGGATCTGTGTTCGAGAAAATAGATCAATATGCTTGTGTATGAGCATCATCCAATATCCTGTAAAAATATACTTTATTAGGTTAATGTTGTCAAAAGCTCAAAACAGCAAAAACCAAAGTTTTCATAGACTTATCAACTTGACCAGAGGAGGAACTCAAGGAGTCCCAACCTATCCCTTTGGATTGAGAAGTCCAAGCTTAGATAGTTAGTCTGGAACAAGAATTTGGAATGAGACATAAAACTCTTATCTGCAAAGGGTAAAAACCAAACTGTCATGTTTAAATGTGTGTCCTAAAACAGCCATCCGATTAAGTATACTTAGTCAAGTATAGAGGCAAAGAGACTCTGCCACTATAAGGTAATCGAACTATATGACATACGTGCTTGACCCGATTAGGAGCCGTGGCCCCAACCCATCCCTTTGGATTAGGTGGGTCAAGTCAAAAACAATATAGCAGGTCTAGGCCCAGGTCTAGGCCCATTGTATGGTGCTAACCTGACGAAAGGCTAGCTAGAGAAAAGAGTGTGTGTGTTTATCTAACAATACTTTCATTTCACAAACTATTGAACCATACAATGGGACTAGAGACCAGTCAAAGTGTAACCAACCAAACCTTATGTGTATGTTAACCCTCACGGCTCACGGACACCCCATCACCTACGATGGACATGTATTATGTATTTGGTAGAGTCAGGTACCGGGCTTGTCGGACCAATAGGAAAAGGGTAAGAGTGATCGCCGATGAGAGGCGCACTCTAACTGGGACATTCAAGGGATTAGTTGGCTAAGCATGGGCGCCCAAGTGTAAATGGGGTGAGCTCATATAAAAGCCAACTAAACCTAAAATTCACTCATTCTCTCATTTGTGCAATAGAAGAGTGCTCTTGCTCCATCTCCATCTCCATCTCCATCTTCTTCTTCTTCACCTCCTCGTGTGCGTGTGTATGTGTGAGAGAGAGAGAGGGAGAGTGTGTGTGCAATCGAGCATTACGAAGGCACGACGGCGGCGAAGCGGTTGAGCGCGGCACGACTGCAGCTTCTTCTTCATCGCGGCGAGGAATCCTCCACGGCAGGAGCATAGAGCGGTGAGTGACACACCATTGCCCTCTTTTGAGCTTGCTAGATTAGTCTTGTTGTGTGCTTGGAGCCATTTGTGGCTCGCACATGGTGTATCGGCAAGTCCCTTGCTTCGACAGTGCGGCAAGGAGCGCACATTTTTGGCGCCGCTGCCGGGGAATCGCCCTGCACTAACCCAAGAGGCACTTTGTGCTTCTCCTATGAGTTGTTTGTAGTAGGAAAGAAGAGGAAGAGGAAGAGGATTGAGTTGTTTTTCTGTATGTTGTTAATTTCTGTGTTGTCTGCAAGTTCTGTGATTTCTGCATAATGTTGTGTTTTCTGTTTGCACACAGTCTTTGCACAATTAGTAGTCGTTAGCTTGGTTGCAGTGAATGAATAAGTAGGAAGGCAGTTAGGAATTTATGTTTGCACACAGTTCTGCACACAGTTTTCTGTCAAGGTTTGGCTGCACACAGTGTTTGCACAGCAGGTAGTGAGAGAGGAAGTAGGCGGACAGTTAGCTCACTGTCAGCAAGCAGTTAACAGATTAGTTAGTGGTTAGCAGCACAGTTAGTAAGTAGATAAGGTAGTGAGCTGTCTGGGAGCTGTTGACTGGGAGGTTAGGTAGGTGAGAGTGTGTGAGGCCAAGAAAGGGTCACCAAAATCCGCGCGCGGTCGTCGCCTCAAATTATTTAAAAAAAAAGATTAAAAAAATAAATTTAAAAAAATTTAAAAAAAAACCGAAAATATTTAAGCGTGAGTGACTGGGGGGGCTACACTAAAATTTTGATCGGGAAGCCCAAGCCCAAGCCCAAGCCCAGGCCCAGGCCTCAGTCCTCAGTCTTATGATATATACTAAACTCACTCTTATATATATACCCTACCCCCTCAAGAGGGAATGAGAGCATGTGGGGCAAGTCCTCCACTCTCCTCCCTTCTCTTCCCACTTGCACCCTTAGACTTTCTAATTCGGGCCTAGTTCCCTACTAGAAATTGACGGTTTTAGGGATTCCGAGGGCATAAAGTGACCAAACGGAGGGCTGTAAAGCACGGCACGTGCCTCTGATCGAGACGCTCGTTTTGAGCTATCATACGTTCTATTCTATAGCTGGATCAGAAAAAAAGGACCAAAAAATCAAAAAATAAGAAAAGACTTGGGTTGCAAAACACCCAAAATTACTAGGTGAGCAGCCTTCACGGGCCCTCACTAACACTTCTAGGGGATCCAAGTCATATGAACTTACGCTCTGGACGAGTGTTAGAGCTCGAGCATATTGGTAGTGCCTCCATTTACGCGGGCACCCATTATTCCTCCACCCTAGGTTCTGAACCTTCGGCCGGGACTCAAGGTAGCGCGACCCAAGATCCTCATATCGCGTCTAGAGATTCTTCCTCTGACTACGAAGTCATGGAGGGGTATCCTACACCAAACCCTGATAGTTCAAGTCAAGACATGCATGCCATGGGCCCACGGCCCGGGTCCAGCGTGTTTAGCCGCTTAAAAGAGACCCTTAGTAGAGCTACTCGCTCCGAACATGCGGTTAATGAAATAAATGAAGGGAGTGGGGAAGTAAATTCGTCATTCATGCCTAAAATGGACCCTATGCTTCTTGAGAGTGTGCATGTGAATGTTCTATCCACTGCACCTCCTGATCCTTTAGGACTATCTCCCTCTGAGGTTTTACTACCCGATGGTAGGAGTCTTGCCGAAGTGCAAGAGATCGAACGCTATATGCAAGCAACAAGGGAGAGGGAAATTGAGAACCTACGAAGGCTAGAAAAAAGTCGAGCCCTGAAAGCAAAGGCTCCTATGACAACAATCATGCCAGCCGAGCAACCGAGTGCTCCCAAGGTAGCAGTCACGGAGGGGCAAGCTATGGGGAGCAATAATGCTTCCACTTCAAGGGAAACCTCCAGCACGCCAGGCCTAGATGGGATATTCCTAAACGAAAATTGGGAGTATGACCTACAAGCAGAAGCTTTAACTGATCGGTACATAGGACACACCTATCATGTGGGTTGGTTAGATGTTCTACAATCCACATCGGGTGCTACTAGCATAGATGAGCAACAACAGAAAGTCTGTGATGTCCTCCATAGGATTGTCGAGTTAGAAAGACAGAACACAGGGATCAACAGGCCTTCAACAGGCCTAATGAGATTCTTGGATATGGGAAAGGCCAACCAACCAACCCTGTCACAAATGGAGACTCCCTCAGTGAGCCCCATTGATCCTCCATATGTTGTTTCGCCAGGAGCCTCAGTACAATCTGAGCCCACAAGTGGCAGCTTTACCTTCCCAGATCTAGCTCATCTTTCTCTTAATGACACTACGGCTACCATGCATATCCCAGTGGTGAGCATGACAAGAATTACACCATGGAGTTCATTTGTTAATACTGCGCCGATGCCTAGTAGCACAGTGCCCCCAACTATACCTACATGTATGTATCAATCATGTGCACCTGTCGTACCTCAGCCTCATGTAGCTCCTACACCTCCGATTATTCCAAGAGCTTACAATCCACAATGGAATCATCCAAGCTCTTATACAAGTGGAGCCATGCCATTTAATAATAACATGCCATATCAGGCACCCCCTATGCCTAGGGCCACGCCTGTAAACTTTGGACCACCGTCTGGTACACCACCATACGAAATTTGGGACCCAAGAGCCGCGCTTATGCCAAGGCCAAGGCCAACTCCCATCTCACATGTGGTTCCAGGAGCACATACACCCATTATACCTGCTCAAATAGGAGATTTGGCAGAATTTGCTCAAACTATCGGTCGCTCTATTGCGGAAAACATGCGTAGTGCACCTGATAGAGAGCCTACGAGCAAGGCGGTTCAAGTAGCTAAGCTCACACAGAAATTCAATGGAGACGGAGATGCTAGAAAGCATATGGAAGTCTTTAAACATGTGTGCGATTCCTTGGAAGAGCACAATGAGCTACATAAGTGTAAGGCTTTGAGTTTGACCCTAAGCGGAAAGGCTGGAGATTGGTATAGAACCTTAAGAGTAGAAGAAAAAACGACCTACTCTACTCTTAGGAGACTGTTCTTAAAAGAATACATACGAGAGGGAGTACTTTGGGGTGTAGCCTCTCAGCTCCAGAAAGCCCAACGAGAAGAAGGTGAATCCGTGAGAGACTTCATTAGTCGCCTAAAGAATTTGAATTCTCAATGCAATCCAAACGAGCGATTCAACAACAACCAATTGCTCGATAGATTCATTAGGGGACTACGACATGAAAGTATCTATAATGGCCTAGTCATTAGAGGTATCACTACTTGGGAAGCAGTCACCATGAATGCAATCCAACTGGAGGATAATTTAATGATTGCAGGAGAAAGAGTGTCTGCCGAGCCGAAGTCTAGTAGCTCGCAAGCGTCTGGGCATGAGCCAATGAAGATAAATCCAATCCTGAAAGAGCAAACGATATCTGAGATGACTTTGGCAGATCTCACAAAGGCCATCCAAGAAAGCCTTAGGGGTAATCGTGCTCCACAAAACACTCATATGTATCCAAGAAGGGAGCAACAATGGTGCTCAATTTTCTTGGGCCCACATACTACGAGTGAATGCCCTACTTTCAGAGTCAAGTTTAACGGGACTTGTAACGCGTGTGGTAGGTATGGCCATCAATCGAAGGATTGCCTAATGCTTAAACGCATCATGGAAAATAGACCGCCTATAGCTTGGGCAGACTCACCTCGAGTTCCTGCATTGATGCCTACCCCACCCATGGAGCAACAGTTGCCATTACAGCACATGGTCCCTAGAACCCAAAATGTGGTCCAAACCACACCGTTGCCACCTCCAGTGCTAGGACGGCAACCCCCTCATCCAAGAGTTACACCTATGAACCAAATAGGTTGCGAGTCATCTAGTACTTATGTAGATTGCGAAGAGGACATAGACTCTAGTATCACCTATGGGGTCGACATGCTTGAGGAGTGTCCCATGTACTATATGGAAGACCATTGGGGACAAATCAAACCGGTATATCAAGCTACTGCGCTAGCAGCAAGATGCCAAAACATTAATAGTTTTGCCAGGAGACCACCTCTTCAGTGCTACGAATGTGGTGGACCACATCGAGTAGCTGAGTGTCCCATTAGAATACAAAAGAATGCCGCACTAATGCAAACAACTCAAGGGAGTGCATTGGCAATGCCAATACTCACTTGTAATCGTTGTGGCATAGATCATTTGATCGCACGGTGTCCTAACAATCCAAACGCACCGAAAATCACACCATTGAACATAATAGAGATTGTTGATGGGACACCACCAACTATAAACATAGCACCAGTGAATGCACTCACAAGGTCGATGCTCCAAAAGCAAAATTACATCCTCGAAGAGAGAGATGTTGCATCCATTGGCCGAGCGAGAAAGAAGAAAACACGAAGAAAGAAATCCCTTAATGCTTCTAGCTCAAAACCTAGTTCAAAGACTAACATAGGGACAAGAGAGGATCCCGTGTATATGAATGACCCTGAGGATGACTCAGATTCGATAGAGACCACGGAGACCAAAACTATTACTACAAAGGAAAAAGCCAGTGAGGAGGATCACGAGAGGAAATTACGACGAACACCAAAAGAGTATTCAAAGTTAAACCACCCAGTTGCGAACCCCTAAGATAAGCCACGAGAGACGAAAAATGAGGATTGCAAGAGAAAGATTGGAACCTATCCAAACCCAACACTTGAAATTGAACGAGTCCAACAACTGAGGGGTTTGGTGGAAGAAACTCAACGAACATTAGAACCTGAACCCAAACATATCCAGATGTCGGACACAGTGTTTCCCACACAAGTTCAACCTCACAAGAACTACAGGCCGTTAGCTATACCCAGTATCATTCGGGAAGAGAGTGAGGGTAGGACATCTGAAAGTGGACACACACCTTTCCTACTAGAGAGAATGTTTGGTGAGGGAATGCCCGACCCCCTTGAGGAAGTGGAGATTCCATCTTCACCATTCTCTTGTCAGGGTCCTACATCCCACAAGATGCCATTAAATGTTGCCAAATTGATGGATTTCATGTCTTCAGAAGTTAGAACCACCATCATGTCCAAACTATATAAAGACCCCGAGCTAGTCTCAGTTCTTCAAGCCTTCCTCAATGGAGAATTACACGCCGGATTACCACAGTTTGCACATATGAACAAACCTGACTCGGTAATGAATGATGAGGAACTTTTATCACCACCATCTGACCTAGCAGGACATGAATTTGTAATTGAAGTACCCGTTAACAAGTTGGGGCAATACTTTGAAGGTGATGAATCTAATGCTACTCTACCAATCACTACTAAAGGATTAACTGTAAAGGGGGTACTTGACGGTGGTGCGGGAGTCAGCATGGTGACAAAGAGTTGTTGGGAGTCTATGGGGCGACCTCACCTTGAAGCCACAAGCGTAGTGGTAAAAATGGCTAATGGATCTATTGTTACGCCTATTGGAATGCTTAAGGATCTCAGGATCAAGGTCTTGGGACACAAGGTAAGGCAAACTTTCATTGTTATGGATTTTTCCAAGCATCTTATGTCATTCGAGATGATCTTAGGGCGTCCATTCATGAGGGAAGCAAAAATGGTGCATGACTGGTCCAAAAACCACGTCTACTTACAGTTCCAAGACTCTGTCATTCGAGTTGATCTTTTAAGTGGTCGAACGCATCCTCTAGGAAATAAATTCATCATTGATAATCGATTAGACACAACAATTCACTCAACTCCATTACAGTATTGTTACACGTGTAACGAAGACACGGATATTGGGGAGAACTCTCCTTATATGGATATCCTACCCGGAATGGCTGAGTCAGACAATGTCGATTGGGTACACCTAGCGGCAACTATAGATACATGGGGAGCTAGAGGAACAACCTGGGTAACACCAGATGGGGAAGAGATACCACACATTGCACCAGTAAACATGTTAGGTGTAGCGCATGTAACATCCGATGATAAGAAAGAGGCACACCTACCTGAGAGTGAAACCGATGATTCCTCAAAGGCTTCAGGCCGATACACATCAAAAACGGAATCTCAAGGAGAAATGGATTCAGAACCTGAGGAAACATCGAGTGAGCCAAGTATAGAAACTGAACACTCAAGGTCTAGTACGACCATCTATGGTAATTTATATGAGAGTGAAGAAGATACAAGCGAAGACCTATCAAGCGAGTCGAGTTCAAACATTTACCAAAATCAAAAACTTAACAAGAAACAAAGGTCATATAAGAGACGACGATATCGAGCAAATGTGAGAGCTAGGATAAACAAGGAAAGATCTACTGCAGAATGGCTTAGCTATCTAGGGGCATGTGATGCTCATCGAAAGCTAGTAGACAATTGGGGTGAACATCTCCAGAGTGTCATGTGGTGCAGCCCGCGACCCATTGACCTCGCTCAATTGGAGGTTACAGAGCCGAAATTGAGTCGAACTATAAGAAGACGTCAAAACCGAGAGTTAGCACAACAACAAAAGGAGGCAGAACTAAAAGAAGGGTCTCCGTCAGGACAAGAGCCTGCTGACTTACATACGGCTCCTGAACATTTTAAATCTTATACCACAGGGGAGCGAAAGGTTGTGTATGCCAAAGCCCAACGAATACCTACCAATGGAAGCAGTGGAGTCTATGATGGTCCAGCGGTAGTTAAAGAGATAGAATTAGCAGAACCAGGTGAGGAGTCTAAACCAGTCTTTATTGCTCAAGACCTTACCGAAACTGAAGAGGCTGTACTTAAGGAGCTCCTCAAGGAATACAAGGACATCTTTGCTTGGACATATCATGACATGAAGGGCGTTCCACCTTCTGTGGTGCAACATACAATTCCCATGATCAACACTGCTAAACCCGTCCAGCAACGACCCTATCCAATGAATCCTAAGTACGCCAAAATTGTACAAGAGGAGATTGAAAAACTTATCCAATGTGGATTCATATACCCTATTGAGCACTCAGAATGGGTTTTTCCAATAGTCATTGTGCCAAAAAAGAATGGGAAACTAAGAGTGTGCGTGGACCTCAAGAAAGTTAATTCAGCTACTAGGAGAGATCATTATCCCTTGCCATATTCAGAACATGTGCTTGAAAGAGTTGCGGGCAAGGAAGCTTATAGCTTTTTAGATGGGTACTCTGGTTACAATCAAATCACAATTGCATTAGAGGACCAAGCGAAAACTGCTTTTATCACAGAGTTTGGAGTGTTTGCATTTCGTGTTATGGCTTTTGGCTTAACAAATGCCCCTGCTACATTCCAACGATTAATAAACACTGCGTTTAAAGAATTTCTAAGGGAGTTTTGTGAAGCTTTCCCAGACGACCTTTGTGTTTATTCTTCTTGGGAGAAGCATTTGTTATATCTACGAAAAATATTTGAAAGGTGCAGATTTTATCGCATCTCATTGAACCCTTTCAAATGCCAATTTTGGGTTAAGCATGGAGTCATTCTAGGGCATATAGTGTCCAAGAACGGGATATCCAATGATGAGAGTAAGATTAAAGCCATTGCCGATTTGCCACCACCTACTAACTATAAAGGAGTTCAAAGATTTATGGGCCATGTTGGTTATTATCGAAGATTTATTTTAAACTTTGCCGAGATAGCGCGTCCATTGTACAAGCTTCTTATCGAGTTTCACTGGACGGAAGAATGTCATCAATCTTACGAGTTATTAAAGAAGTCCCTAACAAGTGCTCCAATCCTGCGAACACCTGATTGGAATGTACCTTTTCATGTGCATATTGATGCATCAAATTTTGCTATTGGGTGTGTTCTAACTCAACCAGGAGAACATAAATTGGACTACCCTATTAGCTTTGCAAGTCGCCAATTAAATGATGCCGAGATGAACTACACTACTACAGAGCGCGAAGGTCTAGCTATGATTTACGCAATAAAGAAATTTCGCTATTACCTTCTTGCTACCAAGTTTGTGTTTTATGTTGATCATCAAGCATTGCTATATTTGGTAAACAAGCCGTGTTCCACAGGTCGAATTACACGATGGTTGTTAATTCTTCTTGAGTTTGACTTCACCGTTGTTGTGAGGCCTGGGAGGAAACATGTCATGGCGGATCATTTATCTCGTATCCCTAATGGCGAAGCTCCTACGGGGGTTGATGATGAATTGCCTGATACTCCTTTGTTCATTGTTGAGACAATGCCTGAATGGAGTGAAAAGATTGTTAACTTTTTAGTTAATGGTTTTCCACCCAAAGAATTGCGAAAAGATATAGCTCGAAAATTAATCAAGGAATGCGAACCCTATTGCTTACTGGTTGGAACTCTCTATAAGAGAGGAAAAGATGATGTTCTTAGACGCTGTGCCCGCGAGGATGAGTATTTATATATTCTACAAGAGGCACACATGGGTGTAGCTGGTGGTCACTTTTCAGGAAACTTGACTGCCCGAAAGATCTTACAATCAGGCTATTGGTGGCCCACTCTGTTTAAGGATGCATCACTTTTTGCAAAGGGATGTGATGAATGCCAACGCTTCAACAAGCCACAAAGAAGGGATAGGATGCCTCTACATCCCATCAAGGTAACCCAACCATTTGAAAAGTGGGGCTTAGACTTTGTAGGACCGATTAGTCCGGCTGCACGTAACACGCAATCACGATATATCATTGTGGCTACCGACTATGTAACCAAATGGGCTGAAGCAAAAGCAACACGAAAGGCGGATGCAAAAACAAAAGCTAAGTTCCTCTTTGAGAACATTATCACACGTTTTGGATGCCCCTTTGAACTTGTGAGTGACAATGGAACTCATTTTATAAATGAAGTAATAAAAGAACTCACATCAAACTTCATGATATCTCACCACAAGTCTACACCCTATTATCCCCAAGCAAATGGCCAAGCTGAGAGTACCAACAAAACTCTCATCTCCATTTTGACAAAGACAGTTGAGGCTCATCGCACTGATTGGGACCAAAAGCTTACATCAGCTTTATGGGCTTATCGTACTACATATAAAGTTGCTATTAATTGCACACCGTTTAAGATGGTGTATGGTCAAGAAGCAGTTATGCCATGGGAGTTTGTCATTCCTAGTCTTCGAGTAGCTTCTCAAGAAGGTTGGGATGGTAACCCCTTAGTGGAGCGATTATATATCCTGGAAAGGCTAGATGAAGAGAGGCAATTAGCTGTGCGAAATGCTCTAGTGGAGAAGGATAGGAGAAAGAAGTGGTTTGATAGCCATTTAAAGGATAAAGACATCAAGGTTGGTGATAAAGTTCTTATGTACGGGGTACGTAATGAAAAGAAGAAATTGAAATACGCTGGTAAGGGGCCATATCAAGTGTGTGAAATTACCCCGCAAGGTACCATTCGTGTGGAGACTCTAGATGGAGTTGAAACCATTGGATTCCTTAATGGGAGTAAATTCAAAAGATATTATGATCCTCTAAGCCAGGAAGAGTTGCAAGCCATCCATCAAAAGAAGGCTGCCAAGGAACAAGCAGAGCTTTAAAAAATCCAAGCAAGAGTTGAGGCTCGAGAACGACAACAACGTCTTAGACGCCAACGAGAGGCTAATCTGGGGATCCCGCAAGCATTTTTCGAGGACACAGATGACGACTCATTAGAATCTGAGCCACCCCTACGATACCCAATTGAGCTAAATAGCCCCTATGGGAAAGTACTATACAATGCCTTATTAGATACGGGAGCTAAACACAATTTGTTATCCTATGGAGTTTGGTGTCAATTAGGGAAACCGCCCCTATCCCCGAGTACGATGCAAGTCAAGGGCATTAATAAAAAGAAAACTGCTATTCTTGGAGTCCTTCAGACCCCTATTGTCTATGACAATGGAAGCATAGTGCAGAGGTTTCTAGTCATGCCCGCGGGAGCTATGGAAGGCAACGTAAACCTGGGACGCACGTGGATGTTGGCAACCAAATGCACTATTGATTGGGATACTGTTAGTGTAACGACGCGACCACTGACTCTTACCCCTATCATTCAAGCAAAGTCACCTACGTTGCAAACTCTAGCAAAGTTGAAGGATAGCCAACATTCACAAGCCAAGGTGGTTAACTCGTCTTTGCCAGCTACCCATGAACCTAGCACTTCAACACTTGTAGTTGCAGCAAGCAGTAATATTGCAAGTACTCATCCACGACCTAAGAGTACATATCAATGGGTCCCCAAGGCCTTACTTCCAACTACCTCAACCCTCCCATCCATTCCAAGAAAAAATTTCCTGGGAAAACCAAGAGCGCGCCCTAGGAGAGTCAAGACTAAATCACGATGGATTCCAAAACAACTATTAGAAGCCCAAGGCTACTATGATGGAAATGAGAAAATTTGGGTACCTAAACGTAAAATGTGTCCTTCCCTATCGACAACAAACCCATATGAGTCAAACAGTGTAATGCTAAAGCCAATGGCAGACCGTGGGAAGGAAAAGATCACAGAATGCTACACACCTAGTCCAGAGCTAGTTTGGGCTCCAAGGCAAAACCAATTTATTCCACCTAGCTCAAGAAGGGGGGAGTTCCATGAAGCTTCTAGCTCCTCATGTAATACATCCATAGAGGTAAAAGCTTCTACACAGCCTCCATCTATAGTAATGGACCTCCATGAAGCTACAAAAGAATCCACACCTCCCAGTGTTCAAGAATCACCTGATGAACCACTTCAAGTTCGATTCTAGGAGAGTACCTTACCACCCTTGCAACTTGACGAGGCACCTAGGGTAATATAAAACTACTGGCAAAAATCATCACCTATTACCAACTGGAACAATTGGTTTCAAAGGGTGACGACATCATTTCAAACGGTATGATCTACCCAAGGAAGGGGGGAGTGTTTGTGAACATCCATCATTCACTTGCTTCCCTCTCAACCTTTCTCCCTGACCTCTTAATCTCCGATCTTAGGGAATGTATATATAAAGCCTTATACTCACAAAAACAAGATAAAAAAGTAAAAGAGCAAGAGCCATAACACAAATCATAAAAACAAATTATGCACAAGAACACGACCCTTGTAATATTTGCACTCTAACCATCATCTATTTGCGTGTACAGATATGGCTAGTACGCTAGAGTCATCCACTCCTGCCTTGGGTGAGAGGTACCCTCATTACTTTTCACAAATATTTCACATGGTCTTTCCAGTGCTTGCATGTGAATGGGATTTGATAGGTACGCTAGCATGTGAGAGAAATTTTGAGGAGTTAGAATGGCTGATACGTCTCTTGACCACGTCTGATCCATACTTAGTAGAGAGAGTTTCTCCCATTGCACAAGCCTACCCTTTTGACCAAGATGACTATAGGCGTCTAGTGACGTTCTTAGTAAACATGGGCACCTATGATGAAGAAGAAAATTTACACAACTACACGAATGGCACATATGGTCTCATGGATGATGACTTTGTTTATCTCGACGACGAGGATAGGGGTTTAGCCTTAGGGTTTATCCCCAACCTCTACAATATCCTATTCCCTTGACTCTCTAGGGGGAGTGCAAATAATTAGGTTAGGGTTCTTTTTTGTTGTGTTCAATAAGTGTTGGTACCTTTTTCCACTAATGTGCCTCCTGGAGGTATTCCTTTTGTTTCCTAGTGTGTGCAGGAGCGTGTTGCTATTGGTAGGATTTGGACCTTCATGGAATCTTTATCTCCACTCACTCTTCAAATCAAGCGCGACCATCGACACAAACAGGTGTTTCTTGTCCATTAGCATTGCCCCTTATCTTTTTTGCATCTATGATTGTTTGCTTTAATTGTGATTGGTAGCCTCATATTCACCGCATTTGCTTAGTATCAAACATTTAATTCAATGTAATTTTTTGTCATAATCACTTGTCTAGGTTTAAAAATCAAGCAGTCCGACTAAGCTAGTTTGACCAAGTTAGGTGTTAGAGATCTTCTCTTAATACCATGGGGAAGGCCTTCCTAATAATTAATGGTTACTTAGGTTCTTAATCTGATTTAGGCAGCATTGTGTGAAATGTACTAGGGCTTTCTAGTGGGCTTGAACCTGTTGACCTTTAGCTTAAGTATTATAAAGGGAGTTTACTAGTGTGATGAGCCTGGGGAGGTGTATCAGTGTTATATGACCCCCCAAAGTTACAAAATTAAAATGCTGAAATGAACAAACAAAAAATCAAAGTGCCACACTGTAAAATCTTAAGCTGGAAGAGAAATCTCAGCTTGATTTGGTACTTCACTCACATGTATTGCCTATGTTACTAGAGCCCTAGAGGTTCCCAGTATGGGCGCTTTTACTTGAAAAGCAAAAAACCTAAGGCATACAAAATAAGCACACACATCAAAATTGAATCACTGTGAAAAGACTTTGGGGGGTCAAAGAAAAAGTAATCAGTCAGGCGATGATTTCATGAGAAATTCCTTTTATGGTAGCTTAACTACAAGGTCTTCTAGATATAGCCTCTAGTCAGCCCTCGAACATGAATACTTGGCTCTCGCGATTAAACAACTTAATTGACCACAGAAAATTAAGAAGCTTACCCATGGTATTAATATTCGATCTCTAGTGCCTTTCGACCGTCAAATTAGCGACCCCATACTTGTTTAATTTTTTACCTTTACATCTGTTTATGCATTTGATTATATTGCAATTTAATGTTCATTGCTGACAAATTGTTTGAAATTCTTTTACCAATCAAATTGTCTACCTAAAACTGCATATGCTTTTTAATCACTTATGAGAATGCAATTACTATACCAAGGTTGTTTGATTTTGCAGTGACTGAAGAAGGCTAAGGACATTCATCTCAAATGCTCTTCCACCTCGACGAACGAGCTTCAACTCAATAGCTTCCGAGGACGGAATCTACATCAGGAAGGGGGGCATGTTAACCCTCATGGCTCACGGACACCCCATCACCTACGACGGACGTGTATTATGTATTTGGTAGAGTCAGGTACCGGGCTTGTCGGACCAATAGGAAAAGGGTAAGAGTGATCGCCGATGAGAGGCGCACTCTAACTGGGACATTCAAGGGATTAGTTGCCTAAGCATGGGCGCCCAAGTGTGAATGGGGTGAGCTCATATAAAAGCCAACTAAACCTAAAATTCACTCATTCTCTCATTTGTGCAATAGAATAGTGCTCTTGCTCCATCTCCATCTTCATATTCTTCTTCTTCACCTCCTCATGTGTGTGTGTATGTGTGAGAGAGAGAGAGGGAGAGTGTGTGTGCGATCGAGCATTACCAAGGCACGACGGCGGCGAAGTGGTTGAGCGCGGCACGACTGCAGCTTCTTCTTCATCACGGCGAGGAATCCTCCACGGCAGGAGCATAGAGCGGTGAGTGACACACCATTGCCCTCTTTTGAGCTTGCTAGATTAGTCTTGTTGTGTGCTTGGAGCCGTTTGTGGCTCGCACACGGTGTATCGGCAAGTCCCTTGCTTCGATAGTGCGGCAAGGAGCGCACAGTGTACATTAGATAACAACTAGATAAAATTAAGATTATAGTTGACATTGATACTGACATATAGTGTATTACATGTTATTATCAAAGAATCATATACAAGGGTTATCTATCACTAATAAAGATAACCAAACATTGGATGATCTTCTGTTACTACTACAATTTCCGTTGTACTCCCAAGGAAAGAATCTCTTACCTGTCACCATCCAAGAAACACAAGCCTGTCAGAACTGGCATTACTTGGGAAGACAGGCATCAACAACTCCCTCCCCTTGTTATTGGTGTCAAAAATTACAACAAAAACCAACACCAAACCAAAGATCTAATTTTAAGTTTGAAGAATGAGCCATTTATTTATTATAATGTTTATATAATCTAATTCCAAAAAAAATCGAACAGCATCTCCTTTGTAAATTGGATCAATTCTCAAAAGTCCAGTCGAGTGTCATCTCAACGAGTGTCATCTCATCCGAGACCCCCACTTGAGGATTAAGGCTCTTTTAACATTTATTGAACTAATTTCAAAGTAAACATATGTTTCAATAAGTATGCATTTATCCACCAAGAAGGGATTGCATCAAAAGTACTTTACAATTGTGAAATCACCACTATATACTTACCTTCCTCAACAGTGAGTTTTAACATATAAACATATAAGTACATGTCTATAGGACCATTTTCAAAATGATCTCTATGTGATGAAAGAGAGGAACATCTGAAAAAAGTCAACCAAAGTTTTGTTTATAAAATGGACCATTTTCAAACTAACCACATCTCTCTTTGAGAGATATGTCATCTAAGGATTTTGTAGAATCAACAACCCACAATCAAGTTATCAAAGAGACATTGTTTGGTATCTTATATGCCAATGATACTATGCCATTATCAACTTTCCACATCATAAAGCACGCACTATGTTTAATTTCCAATTCTCAAATGTACAATATTTTTATGAAAATAAACTCAATGTTCAGTTTTGACAAATGTTTCACATCTCGAATGATCATTATGAGAGTTTACCGTCTCACAAACTGATCGTCTTCCATCCTGAAATCATCCCCATAACCTACAAATTTTTAGTTCATACATGTATTGATACATATGTTATCGAGTCAACCACGGCCTTGTCTGGCTATCACAAAAACCCATATGAGAAACACGTAGCATCCTATGAGCATACTACCAAAGTATTAACACTAAGAGTGTCTATGTGTGCTTATGAATTGTGTCATATCAACCAAAAGCTGATACTCAAAAAAACAATTTTTATTCATGTCCAAAAGGCCTGCACTGCATGTGTCATATCAACCTAAAGCTGATACTCAACCATCACGTACTAACCCTAGGAAAAAGGTCCTTCAATATGACTTAACCATTGACCATGAGTATTAATGTATTATAACAACCAATATTTGTATCATGTATCTATCTGTGTGTGTGTGTGTGTGTGTGTGTGTGTGTGTGTGTGTGTGTGTGTGTGTGTGTGTGTGTGTGTGTGTGTGTGTGTGTGTGTGTGTGTGTGTGTGTGTGTGTGTGTGTGTGTGTGTGTACTCAGTAGGTGCCAGGTCATATTTTTATCATGATGTTGCACAAAGTCTGGCCGATTGGGAATTCTATCTTGAGCAAACTATTGTACTTAAATCACGGTATGTTGATAATGCAGTGTATTAAAAACCCCAATTCATCAATTTACGAGGAACCATATTTCAAGAATATTTAAAATTACCTGAGTTTTGCTCATTCAAATACACATGTACTGAGTAGGTATGATGTACCTACCTGAAGAACAATATGTTGAGTTTTTTGCACAATACCATTGTCTAAGCGTAGGTTAAGCACTTGTCTTTGTTCACAATCCTCTACATAGGTAGGGTTTTCCACTGCCTTCGATTGTAGCTAAACTTCTATGTGTGTGTGTGTGTGTCTGTGTGTGTGTGTGTGTGTGTGTGTGTGTGTGTGTGTGTGTGTGTGTGTGTGTGTGTGTGTGTGTGTGTGTGTGTGTGTGTGTGTGTGTGTGTGTGTGTGTGTGTGTGTGTGTGTGTGTGTGTTAAGCGACCAGGTTGATGCCAAAGGGGGTTTGCCAGAGAACACCATAGAGGGGTTAATGGCAGAGATTGTGGAGTTTATACTACACGAGGATGGCGTTATCTACAAGATGAGGTGATAATGGGTTGTCTCAGGCCTAGATAGAAGATACGGCACTGTGCACAGAGTTGTGAGCAAGGCAAAATATTAAAGGGCCACCAAGGGCTGACAAGACTGTGAGCAGGGGATAACACTTTGAATAGAGGGTCCATAGATTAGAGCATCCAAGGTGAAGTACCTTTTGATGTTGCAGCTAGCATGGAGGAAGAAGCCAACCAAAAAAACAAAGGCCATCAAAGGTTATGAGATATAAGAGAAAATTGAGAGTTTAGGTGAGAAGGGACGAGAGGAATTAGCATATATAATAAATGAGCCAGCAAGTGTGTGGTTGGGATATCCCATAAGTCCACAAGGTGGCACCAACAACTACCTGAGATCCTTATCAACTAGGATCATGAACCGAGAGAATTCATGATGTGGGCTTGGAGCTTTATACGAGTTGTGTGTGTGTGTGTGTGTGTGTGTGTGTGTGTGTGTGTGTGTGTGTGTGTGTGTGTGTGTGTGTGTGTGTGTGTGTGTGTGTGTGTGTGTGTGTGTGTGTGTGTGTGTGTGTGTGTGTGTGTGTGTGTGTGTGTGTGTGTGTGTGTGTGTGAGAGAGAGAGAGTACTAGTATTAGTACCAGTACAACACCAGTATCAGTCCTAGTATATTCTATTGGTATCAATAAGTATCAGTACTTGTACCAATATATAGAGTACCAATACTACCAGTGTAGTATATTAGTATAGCAGTATCAGTATCAGTAGTAGTAGTACCAGTACCAGTACTATCAGTATCAGTACAAGTACTCTATGTGTGTTTAAATATGAAAATCCCCTTATAATTGAACCATACTTAGACAATTGTATTGTATCCAATACAACATTCTGTATCTAATGGATGATACAGTCATTTAGATCAAAAATTTGATCTTTCATCACTACAATATAGTAACTTAGTGTTGTATCTCTATGTGCCCACCCTTTGGGATGAGCTTCCACTACATCTACATGGAGAAGGATCCAAATGGTACATTGGACGATCTTCTGTTACTACTGCAGTTTTTGTTGTAATCCCAAGGAAAGAATCTCTTACCTGTCACCATCCAAGAAACACAAGCCCATCAGAACTGGCATTACTTGGGAAGACAGTTGTAAACGACTCCCTCCCCTTGTTATAGTGTCAAAAATTACCCCAAAAACTAACAACATAACCTAGATCAAATGTTATGTTTAGAGAATGAGCCATTTATTTCCGATAATGTTTTCATCATTCATTTCTAGAAAAAATTGGACAGCATCTCCTTTGTAGATTGGATCAATTCTCAAAAGTCAAGTCTACTGCCATCTCCTCTGAGACCCTCACGTGAGGATTAAGGCTCTTTTAACAATCTTTGGACAGACATCAAAGTAAATTATAACATTAATAATCAATTTGCAAGTGCGAATTCACCATTATATACTTACCTTCATCAAGTTTTAATTCATGCATAAAAAGATAGAAGTATAATACCTTTGTGTTCATGACCAAGTTCATGTAAAGTTATGGTACTATGTTATAGCCTTTATCCATTATGTTATTGATATGCATACGTTTCTAGTGGTTTTGAGCACCAATTAAAGTGGTTCCCAGCTAATAAAGTTGCGTATGGTAACTCTGACATGACACTACAATATCTTCACGTCACGCATGATGGGCACGTTTTCCCAAAATACAAGTTATTCTTTAGTATTTTCTCATTACGTTATAAAAATCGTCAATGCCATCCCACTGAGACTCTCACAAGAAGTTGTAGGCAACCTAGGTAGTGACAATAATTTCCAAAAACCATTTCCCAACTATACCATGTCAATTTATGTATACTTTTCCTTGCAAGTCACAAAGTGAGCAAACCAAAGATACCAAATACATTGGACAATATGGAAACCAAGTTTTAAGTGATGTGTGCACATGTACGATTGCTACAAAACAAAAATTAGGCAGCATACTATTTTATACAGATTGTATTTCCAAACAATTCCATCAATCGCACTTCTTGCAAGATCATTACTAGAGACGTACGTATGTCAATATATTTAATTGAGTTCGACATATCAATAATATCTCAAGCTAGTAATTGAAAAAATCAAAATTATCCCAATCCATGTAAAACCAGATCTGAGTGTCGAGCTGCATGCCATGGGGATAACCCAATGGAATCTCATTTTGCAGTCAACAGGTAAAAAGTTTAAGAGAATACCCGAGCTAAAACCATGCTTATGCTCATCCCAAAACCCAGACGATTGTTATTCTCAGCATAAGTAAAAATCCACAAGGAATACCTACAGTCCATAGTATTTTCATCGCTAAATGCCAGTAAGTTAAAAGGCCAAAACACCAGCGGCTACAAGTCTAGCAAATCAAAGAATAGACTTAGGTACCAGCAACATTTCTCATTAAATTTCAGCTATGTGTATTACTCAAAGCAGAGCCTACAGTATAATAATATGTATTCATGTCCGAAAAAAGTCATTAGAAAACAATTCTAAGCTTAGGAGTTCATATGAACCAAAACAGCATTATTATATTGACGGACAGAAAAGGATTTAAGCATAGTAGTTTATATGAGCAAAAAAAACCATGTTCTTTTCAAAAGCCTTTCATACTGAGAAGGTACAAAAGCACCTACCTGAATGTAGGAAGCCAAAAGTGGTACAATCCCAAAGTGTGATACCCTTGCACTGTAATGAATATGTCGGGAGGCCCAACACGTTGATTGTGCGTGTCATCCAAAGCCTTAAACTCCTATGTTGATGTATGCATGGGAGATCTTTAGTATACGCCATCCCCAAGGATGTACATGGGCTAGAATAAGCAAAAGTGAAGCCATCTCTAGGTATGCATGTGGCTGATGTTGCTTTCTGAGAACCCGGCACGCAGCAGTAGGATGCTCTCGTAGGGGTTGAAAGTTTTTAGCAAGTTTTTGTGTGTGAGCATACGCGTTAGTGTGTTTGTGTGTGTGTGTGTGTGTGTGTGTGTGTGTGTGTGTGTGTGTGTGTGTGTGTGTGTGTGTGTGTGTGTGTGTGTGTGTGTGTGTGTGTGTGTGTGTGTGTGTGTGTGTGTGTGTGTGTGTGTGTGTTTTTAGGCGAGCAGAAACGGATCACCAATTTCAGCGACCCAGGAGTGCCTTCATATGACATGTTGTGTGTGTGTGTGTGTGTGTGTGTGCTTGTGTGCGTGTTGTGTGTGTGTGTGTGTGTGTGTGTGTGTGTGTGTGTGTGTGTGTGTGTGTGTGTGTGTGTGTGTGTGTGTGTGTGTGTGTGTGTGTGTGTGTGTGTGTGTGTGTGTGTGTGTGTGTGTGTGAGAGAGAGAGAGAGAGAGAGAGAGAGACTTTGTGTGTGTGTCAGACGAGCAGGAAATGGATCACAGAACTCAACATGGCCAGAGCAGGTGCACGCAAGCATGTGTGTGTATGTGAGATGGAGAAAGAGAGAGAATACCTCCATGTATACGCAAAACATGTGTATTGCAGGTACTTATGAAGGGTGCCAACACTGGGACTGCCGATAAGCAGGCATAGTGAATGTATAAATGGCACACGCTGTCATTTTTCCTTTTAAGGTCTTCAACAACTAGAAAGATCAATAGCATTAAAGGCTCCCAACTTCCCTCGAGTAAGTGGGTGGCCCAATAGTAGATGCATACTGAAGATGGTCAATACTGTAGATTAGAGTTGACCAGTGGGGACCCGAGATATCATAACCATAGAGATCGTTACTCTAACCTTCGACAGACTTGCAAAGATGAGGATTAGGTAGTTATGCCTAATCATATTAAGCAAGTATTCTTTGCGAGTATTCTTTACGAGGTAACTTCCAAAGTTTCTATGATGTTTGTGTGTTTCTATGGATTCGAGCGAGATAAGAGGGGAATGTGAGAAAGCACTGGGAAACATGAGGGCTAAGAAGGGTTGCAGAAGAGTACATGCATGGACAAAGAGAGAGAAAACTGCTTGAGAAGATAGTTCTCCAAAGATGTTGAGGCCATGTGTAACTGAGTTGCATTTTATCAAACACAGTTGGGTGTGTTGAAGCAGGTGTGTAGTTGAGTAATTATGAGTGGCTATATATTATCTCTCATAGATGACATCTAAGATTAGCTTCTGAGTAAATGTGTGTGTAGGTATAAGTCCGAAAGGTGAGGATCTTTATCCAAAACCAGATCCATTGTCTAAACCTTGAAGGTTATGTGTATAGCAGAGGCCACTCTAAAAGATGTAGGCATGAACCCATGTCCAAGACTAACATCGGCCTAAAGCCATATCTCTGTGAGATAAGGGTATGAAGTTGTGAAAGAGAGTGAAGCATGTCATTATATCTGAGAGAATGGGCATTAGTTTTTTTCTAGGTCCCATCATTCAAAATTCGGCCACTGTTTGTTAACCCGATAATGTGTGCATGTGTGTGTCTGCCATGGGTCATTATTTTCCAAACTGAACAGATTATGGATAAAGTATACCAATGCATTCAAGCTTTATCTATATCCAGCCAAGGTTTAACAAAGTTACTACCGTCTAGATAGCGCGAGCGAGATCACCAAAGAGGGAGCCGTCAGCCAAGGGTTAGCCAAAGAATTGTCAGCTAGATAAGTGTGTGTGTGTGTGTGTGTGTGTGTGTGTGTGTGTACCCGCCCTATCTCAGGCACCATACACAATGGGTTGGCAATAGGCCCGTTGTGTATGGGCCTATTGCCTTGTGAAGTAGATGAGAGTAACAAAAGTTGAGTATGAAGCATTAGTAGAGTTGTGCCAAGTCAAAATGTCCTTGAAGAGGGTCAAATCTGTCTTATTAACACAATATCTGATATTGTCTTCAAGGAAGACATTACTCCTGTAGGATTTTTAAGGCTTTGGCAGCCAATTTGAAAAAAGTGTGGTTGTCATTCATAGTCTATCAACCATATATTTTATGTGTTTTCTCTTGATCCCAAAGGAATCCTCATATGTGTAGTTTGTTTAAAAGTAACATGTTCCTAAAATCATCAGAAGAGAACTTGGCAAACTCCCCTTTGTTAGCGAGTGTCAAGGTAGGAATGTTTTCAATGACTTCAGATAACTCTGTCACCCCTTGCTTAGAGTTGTTGACTAGTTGGGCAACGGTATGGGCACATTTATCAAATGACATGGTTTGAACCAAACAGTTGGCTAGATCAGCTGAAGCCCCTACTATCAGTTCAGATGCCATAGGGTCATGAATGCATCTAAGTACCTGAAGCGATTCTTTAAAAAGAGGCACCATGAAAGCTCTATCCCTTAAGATAGTGCTAAGTTCTGCAAAGTCCATAAAAAGTTATTTAGAGAAATATATCACCAAAGATAAGAAATGGTAGCCTCTTCAACCTTCAATTGACTAGGCGAACCTATAAGGGTTGTGTGAAGAAAGCCCCATCCCTCAAGGATCAGTCCAAGGTAAATTATCTAGAACAGACATCGAGGGATTACAATATAGCAACTAGGTCTTTGAATAGTATCACTACTATTCTTGGTGCTAGGTGTGTGTGTGTTTCAATAACAATATAACATATACACCAAAGAATCCTTTCAGATCACAATAGACACTAGAAACTATGTCAATGAAAAGGAGGTATAATTCTTATTCATAGTACAGACAGTCTTTATACACCAGTTCTGAAATAAAGAGCCAGAAGATATAATAGTCCGCGTCTTCAAGCCAAGGAACTTTGAAAACCATAGTTGAGAAGGTAACCCTCACCTGCACCCATGGAAACAACACAACATCTAGTTAGCATTGGTATCGTATGCAGGTGAAGCATGGGTATCCCACATGTTATAGATGTCACCCAACTAGAATGCTTTCAAAGATAAGAAAGGTCAAACTAATCATATATTCAGAGATGAAATCATTCACAATGGGAAAAAAGATATGAAGCCCCTTGTGCTTTACAAGCTCTCGTGAGATAAATCTCTCATGAGATAAAGTTCAATAGAAGAAGCTATTCAAGTGCCTCTACCGGCATATGCATGAGGAATACTCACAACCATCAAACAGTTTGGCGAGCATTCTGTTCCAATGCCAAAAGTCACCTAAGATTGAGTTGGAGCAGTCAACTACACGATAGCCTGCTTATCCTTGCTGTTTGCCATAGATTTCACACTTTACAGACACTTCTCCCAATTACACACACCACCAACGCTAAGTGAGCATGTAAAGCTCACTTTTTTATAGGGTTTGCAGCAAGTGCCACCTTCCTTCTGAGCCATATGGAGGGCCCGGATTCAAGAGGGGGATGATGTTACAGTGCCGCCATGTACAGAGAGAGAAATAGGGGGAAGAGAGAGAGAGAGAGAGAGAGAGAGAGAGAGAGAGAGAGAGAGAGAGAGAACTTATGAGCGCGGTATCACAGACCTATCAAGAGGGAGCCACCTCACTATTAAGAACAAGGCGAAAACATTTATAGAGCCAGGCAACCCGCCCATAACCCATGTAGTATCTAAGGGTTAGGTACCATTAAGGTACTATCTTACAAAAATTACGTGGTGAATTTAAGCGAGTTATTCACCAGACTGATAGTCCTAGCAAAAATATACTAGGGAAATAGAAACGCGCTATAAATAGCCATGTGTGTGTATGCCCAAGTGTACCAGTACCAGTACCGGTAAGTACCACTACCAATACCAGTATATACAATACCAGTACAACTTCAGTATAACATTACTAGTATAGTAGTATAGTAGTATAGCAGTATCAGTACCAATAGTGTATAGTACCAGTATCAATACCAGTATAGTCTAGTAGTACCAGTAAGTACCAATACCAGTACAACATCAGTACTACCAGTCTAGTATAGCAGTATAGCAGTATCACTACCAGTAGTAGTAGTAGTAGTAGTACCAGTACCAATACCAGTACCCTCTGTGTGTGTGTGTGTGTGTGTGTGTGTGTGTGTGTGTGTGTGTGTGTGTGTGTGTGTGTGTGTGTGTGTGTGTGTGTGTGTGTGTGTGTGTGTGTGTGTGTGTGTGTGTGTGTGTGTGTGTGTGTGTGTGTGTGTGTGTGTGTGTGTGTGTGTGTCAGTACCAGTACAACACCAGTATCAATCCCAATATATTCTATTGGTATCAATGAGTACCAGTACCCATACCAATATATACAGTACTAGTACAACACTAGTACTACCAGTCTAGTATATTAGTATAGCAGTATTAGTACCAGTAGTAGTAGTCCAGTACCAGTACTACCAGTATCAGTATTAGTACCAGTAACAAAGACAGAATATGTATAAGGTTTTATATATTTCTTTATGGCAGCATCACCAAGAACTAGCTGTAGTGGAATATGTTTGAATAAGTTTAATAAAAACCAGATATAAGCCAACCATCCAAGCAACGAGCTATAGGTCAGATTTGACCTAAGGTTTTTTTGTGACCAGAATACAAATCAGTGTGAGCTAGCTGTTAAAAAAGTTTCAGGACTAAGCCAGATATCTAAGACCCAAAAAGCCAACCAGTAACCAGCAGTCAAGGCATAGGTAAATCAAGGAAAATAAGTACCCTCAGAGATTATTGTATTTTCTGCAAAGAGTATGTATCATAAACAAACTCAGATTTCATCAGTGTGAGCTAGCTGTAAAAAAAGTTTCAGGACTAAGCCAGATATCTAAGACCCAAAAAGCCAACCAATAACCAGCAGTCAAGGCATAGGTAAATCAAAGAAAATAAGTACCCTCAGAGATTATTGTATTTTCTGCAAAGAGTATGTATCATAAACAAACTCAGATTTCATCAGTAAATCAATTCTTATGGTTTTGTACAAATTTGTAAGCTGAAATTATTTCTCAAAAAATCCCAATGTAACGTATTGGTGGATTATGAACCACCACATAATTCTCCAGAATACTCACTAAAGGAATATGAACCATCACATAATATTCCACAATATAAGCCAGCGTTCAGTATATTTAACTCAACTTAGTAGAAATATTAAGTCAGATAACCATTATGGTGTTATCTGTAAAATGTATGTATTTATAGCCAGTTAAAATTTTCCAATGTATCATTTGAGTGAATTACTCCCTTAACCTGCTTCATCAAAATATCAACTTTTCAATATCAACCATCATTTATACATCATAAGCACAAAGTTTTGTCAAACCTAGATTAGTGGTAAAAAGCCAGTGTGGTAAAAATGCACAGTACATATTAAGGATGGTGAATAAACAACCTTTGAAATGGAAGCCATCCTATCAATCATCACAGTAGCCGCGGACTGCATAGCCAAGCATCCACCATACTTGCACATTCTCCTCTACACTAAGTCTAAGTGAAGGAGGAGAAGAAATCCCTCACCTTTTTATAGAGACCTGTAGTCGTTTGGTAAGAAGTAGCTCAGAGTATGTTGGTCACAGTTAGCAACCCAAGACAAGGGAAAACCCCAAAAAAATCTTCAAGTATGGAGGTGTCGCAGTCGCCTAGCATAGGAGGGTAGGATGCTTTTTTGCTTAGAATCATACCAAGCAGTGGATGGTCCAGAGTCGTGTCAAGCCACCCATCATCAGATGGAGATGTATCGTCAAGCTCTATGAGTGGAGGGGGAGAGTCTTGCCCCAATAGAGTATACTAACCTAGTTATACAGAGCGTAACCAAGAAGGAAGCCTAGCATTTATGGGTTTAAAGAAATTTTTTAGGGATTGCTCCCACTGAGCCCATGTTCCAAAATATTGGTTCACACTAACCCAAGCAAACCAAGATAAAAGTGTAAGTAAGGTTAAATCCACAAGGGGTTTCTCCCATCGAGTTAAATTTTTAATGGTATTCATTCAGCCATGCTAATCAAGATAGCATAGTGGGCTAGCAACAAGGAATTAAGTATCAATTTAGTGATTTCATACTCAAGGAGGAGATCCTTATCATTAGGAAAAATATGGACTCTCCATGGGCCTTGTAAGAATCACTAATTTCAAGGAAGTCTGCCAAGATTAAGGGGGACAAAGGCTTTAAATGGGGCTGTTTTGGTAGGGTCTCCGCCACCTTTGACCCCTAAAAAGGTAGGGGGAAGGGGGGAGGTAACCATTTGAAAAGTAGGGAAGGGGGGGGGTAAACCATTTGAAAAGTAGGGGGGGAGGGGGGAGAATGCTATCTTCTCTCTCTAGCTTTTTGGCCAACTTGTAAGTGGCCTCTTAACTCTGCCATGCCACCTAATCAAATCCGTGGGTCAAAGAGGTCAAAAAAGTGACTTTTTTCAAAAACTTTCAAATAAACTCTATTTCCCCCTAAAAAGTGGCCTCAACATATATACATATTAAAAAAAAAGAGTTTTAAGTTAAATTACTCATAATTCAGCATTTTTTGACTCCCTCCAAAACTTTTAAGAAATTCCCCCCAAAATTGACCACCCTCCCTACTAATCTAAGCTCCTCTCCTACACCCATCCCCCTTGCACCTGCACCTGCACCTGCACCTGCTGCTGCTGCTGCTGCTGCACCTACACACCCATCTCCTTTCTATCTCTCCATCCTTCAAGCTCCATCTCTCCATCCTACAATACCTCTTGACGACGTGACCAATGTCCCAGCAAGCTCTTCTCGCGGTAGGTCTCCAGGGCTTTTCCTGCACCTACCTCAAGAGTATGTTCCGACAAAGAAGACATGCTTGGGTACATTACCTTCAGCCAACGAACACCGCGCTCAAGGGGAGAAGAATGTGGATCTCTGGACAGAGGGATGCTTGTACCCAAAGGATCCTTCTCTCAATGTTCATCCACCTTTTACAAACCTTCTATCACTGTTGCAATATGTTGAAAATGGAGAGCAGGGTTTGTTGGGCTACTGCAAGAGACTCAATAGACACGAGATTGCTCGTTCCGAGATCTACTTGCGTCATTGGCAGTTGCTGAATGGGAGTTTCCACAATCTTCAAGATCAGATGCAAACAGCTACTAGTGAGCTCGAGGAGGCAAAGAGCACCATCGCAACCAAGGAAAATGAAATTAAAAAGCTTGAGGATACTCTCTCTCACATGAAGAGTACTGCCATGGGAGGTAGGGTGAGGAAACGGGAGTTGTCCAAAATTCAAACTCTTGCACCACGTGGTGGGGCAAGAAAACGAAGGGTGATAGCTATGAGGTAAGATGTTCTGCCCCTCATGTTGTTTAAGTCTAGTACCGCTCATCATTTTTGTTTTGGGTAGTAGGAAATTCATCCACGAAACGTGCAGCGGCAAGAATGCGTCAGCTTGGGCATCTTTATTTGGTTCTTGTTTCAACAAAGAGGACTTTATTGGGATGCTTGATGCTCCAGAGGCAAAACACTTGAAAGACGCAATCACTAAGAGAGTTCTTCAAAGTTTTTCTAATATTGTCACTGACCTAGATGTTCAGGATATTTGTGATGTGGTTGGGATTAGTACGAAGGGCTATCAAGCAATACATCAAGTGTTAAAAGATGCATTAAGAAGTCAAGGAGTCACAAAAAACCTATTCCCACTTCCTCACAGAGCGGCAATTGCCAAGAGGGTGTCAAATGAAGATGTTGTTCACCGATTAGGGGACTACTTGTATATTGAGGACACGATGCCTGTTCAGCCGCTCCGTAGCAAATCGCAAGGAAGGAAGGGCCGTGGGAAGGGAAGCGGTGCTGTTTCTAACAGTGTGTTGCGGACCGAAAGCTTTGTTTACACCAAATTCAACAATATCTTTGTGGACTTGATACGATTGCAGCAGTCCATGGCTGTTTTCTACAATTTGAGTGATGCAGGTTAGTTTAGGGTTGCCTACATGCTCTATGATGTGTCATAACATGCATTCTGAGGCTTTATATTTGTGGCAGTTCTTGAAGGCAAGCTTGTGTTTGTGCTGAAGTTGGATGAGTGTGTAATTCTAAAAGGGAGAAAGTTGGAGAGAATGAGCATCACACTTATGAATGAAGCCCTAGCTTATGCCAAGCAATCTTGCAGTTTTCGTGAAGCGACAAATCCCTCTTTTAGTGTGCAATCAGAGAAGGATATATGGTGGCTTGGTGCAATTGAAGTTCCGAAAGAGACACATGAAGTCCTTGCATGGATTTTTAGTAGAATCCCATGGGTCACACAGGTCATTAAAGATCAAATAAACGGTGAGAAGCTCATGGTTCCAGGGTGTGGGGAGTTGGATGTTGAATGGCATTTAGGTGGTGATCTAAAGACCATAAAGTGCATGCTTGGATGCAAAGAAGGTGCAAATTCTTTACTTCCCTGACCATTCTGTGTGAAAGGGCACAAGACAAGTCGAGTAACTCAAGTGGAAGGTCAGGACGAAGCTAATGATGATCATATAAATAGGGAGTGGCAAACTTTGGTTCTTTCATGTGATATGCTAGAGGTGCCCAATAGGGATAGCAAAGATCCTGGGTGGAACCCCATAATTCCCTTCTCCCTCAACAATGTTAAATTTTGTACATTGCATGCGTTTATGCGAATATTTTATAGGATGCTAAAGCATCACATTGATTATGCTTTCACAATGAAGCCCATTCAACGGTCAAAAGACTCCTTGCAGGGGGTGGAGACCATCCTTTATGAGATTGGAAGAGACTTGTAGGGAGAAGACATATGAGGTGGCACAGAAGGTTTCCATGAACGGAGCCAAGGCACGTCGATTTTTCAAAAAGATGTCAAAGTCTCCAATGCAGGTATAGAAGGCAAGTGTCGATCTAGCAAGTGCAAAGCGGTGGGAGTTGTGGAAAGATTTGTGTTCATGCACGACAGAAAAAGATCCCAATGTGGAGGTTGCTAACCAACGCAAGCTAGTATGGTCATCCTTTCAAAAAGTTGTGCAATTGATGAATCTTTCAAGCACCACCGTTGAGCAGCGAGAGGAGTTCAAAAAGGTGCTTTGTGAGTTCACAAAGGCCGCTAAGGATGGATGGTCTGAAAGCAAGATTACACACTACATGGTTTGTTTTAACGGACTTAATAGATATGAAATGTTTGAAAATGCAACTTTTCAATTGGCTTATCTCCTTTTTGGTTGTTTTAGCACATTCTCTATACGCATGGTGCATACTACATGGACCGCTATGGTTCTCTTGATATATGGAGTACACAAGTCATGGAGAAGTCCCACTATCGAGCAAAAGGAGTCTACTTCAAGAATACTCGACATGGTGGTGGTGTTTCACACTCCAACTACCTCCAAGAGATGTTTAACTAGTTTTTTAGGCACACCTTTGGGAGAACTCGCACTATTGAGAAGGCAAGAGAGTCGATGTTAGCAAAGCAGTTACACAAAGCCTCCCGTACTGGAGCATCCGAGAAGTGGAAACGCTCGCGAGCGGCCCTGGTCCATGAGGCTTGGCGTGCAACTAAGGATCGAAATGGCAATGTTTGGGTGTCGCGTCAGCCGTCCGCATGATCCAGGTTTACTTGTTGAATTCAATTGGTTTATTTGAGTTTTTCACTTAATTGGTCGCATAGTGTGAAAGGGCCCAAATCCAAAAAACCCCTATCTAAAGGTTGAAGACGCTCATTTTGTCATTTTCCATACTAAATGCTACCGTGGAAAGAACAAAACAAACGGCAAGGATTGAATATCCAGAGGGCCCGGATGGCCAACGAATCCCAGCTCCAGCACAAGAAGCTGGAACTTCACAAGTTCAAGGTGAGCTCCACACAAAAGAAGATGGAGCTTCAAATCAACATGGTCAGTCCTCTATAGCACGAAAAGAGAGAAGGAAGCATCACCTTGTTGTCTATTCATCGGACTCCAACGATTTTGAGGGCAACACGACGGATGAGAGCGACCAAGGCAAAGAAAGAAATAACCACAGACCCCACCAATTTGTAAGTGTGGTAGCACTACGTCAGGGCCTGTTGGGCACTCGTGAAGGAGGAAGATCATTATGGCTTGGTTAGAGAAAAATGTGTTTCCGATCCCCTTACGCATTGCTCACACATCATCATCTTCAAGACGCACATATTGTCCGGTGGGTTGAGCTATGGTGGCAAAGAGTGCAAGCCACTGATGAAATGGCCTATCTCCTTTGTAGATGTGGTGCAAAAGGCCCTCAGGGACCCATTGCCCTTGCCGGTTTGGTAACTCAACAATGAATCTCCCCATGCACGTGGAAATGTATGAAGTGATGTGCTCAAAAGATTGAGAGTGGAGGGTCAAGGTGGTTTCCAAATCGGGTTGGGTTGTGAAAAATGCATGAAGCTCAGGGCGATTTGCATGCCTAGCCTCACTAAGGAATGCATCTAAAGCACTAGTTGCAGCCATGCTTTCTCTTTGCGTAATTGGGTATGCTACGTCTCTCTGCAATGTTGGGATGAAAATGGTAAAATGAGGAGGTGGTCCCCCTTTTATAGACATATTTCATCTCAAAAAAAATAAAAAATATGCGTTTTAAAAATAAAATTACACAACACTTTAAAACTCAAGTACAAAATCAAGTACAACACCCTAAAAATTTTCAACATCTTTAATAAAATATCTAGTACATAAAAGAGTAAAGTTACAAGCCAATTCACTTAGACAAGATGACTTTGTCTGTAGACCAATCTTTGGAAACAAGCATAGTGGCCTCCATCCGCCTTCCAATCTACACAACCAAAAATGGGCAATCAAGATACAAATACCCAAAAAAATTAAGAAAAGGTAGCTAATCAAGCAAAAAGCAAACCTTGCGTTGTTCCAGTTTGAAACTTGCATTGCTGACATCCTCGAACCCCATTATGACAAAATGTTCCCGAAGATTGGCAAGAGTCCAATGCGGGTTCACTGCAACCACCTCCACCTCATTATTGTGCATGTGGACACGAATTTCAAAGGATTGAACCTCTTCGGCCGTCAGCTGCAAGGGTATCCATTTTCCACGTTTGTGCATCCACCTTTTGTAGCTAAACCGTGCATACAAGGTGCACCTTGCCTTCAAATATCGAAGGCAAAGCTGTGTGGGAGACACATTGTGCTTGTAAGGGTCACCATCATGCAAACCGTCAACATAGCCCCAATTGACACCTAGAATGGTGTCCATTGCATCTACGTCAACTTCTTTGCAAACAAACATTGTCGGTGTTTCCACAATCGGTAGAGAGCGGAATGCATGCACAAACAAATGGATGGGACAGTGCCAACTGAGACCAACCAATATGGTTGCCTTACCAAACTTTCGGGACCCTTGGAAATCTTGCAGCACCTTGCTCTTGAAAGAAAGCAAGGCCCAATGGTCTGGAGTTGGCCATTCTACACTCTACAATGAGGGTGTCTCCACGGCTTCTAACCTACCATAGCCTTGGCTTGACTTCGGTACCACGTACTTGTGGGAGTACATGAATATTCGCTGCTCTGTAAGTTTTTTCGACGAGACATTAGGAAACATAAGCTCCCCAATGTGAGCATGCACAACCATGAACGTGCATGAGAGGCACTCAAGCGGCTACTCCTCAAGTAAGCTGGATGGAAAAACATCTTTACAAATGCCCTTAGTCAAACAAAATGATGCATGCACGTTAAACATGATATATGCATGGGATAGCTAAACCATGAGGACTTACAATGAGGTGCAAATTTAGTTGAAGCTCTCTGCAGGTGGATCTCAGCTACATTGTACACGTGTTGCACGATGGCCACCATTCTGGACTTGGTTTCTTTGAATGCCAATAGTCTTCCCTTCCAATGGCGTTCCAGTACACCTCGACATCGTACACGATGAGGTCCAGCATTGGACGGTTGCATGTAGACTCATGAACCCTTCTTGAATACCTGTGGGATCCATCCCCCCTCTGAATTTTTTGTGTTGTGCAGCACAATCTCCTGTATCTCTGGTTTGGGCCGTCTATGCGTGTTGGCGGTGGACATGCTTGGGAAGTTGGGCTTAGGAAGGGATTGGGAATGGGTGGGAGGAAGGTGAGGGAGAGAAGTGGGCAAGGATGTGGGCTATTGTGTGTGGGTACTGTGGAGAGAGAATGAGGAGCTGAGGGCAGGGTGAGGTGAGTTGCCTATGGTGGCTATGGTGGCTTTGACAATAGAGATAGAGAAAGAGGGGAGGAGTGAGAGCTAGAGAGGATAGTGGTGAGCTGTGGGCTATGGGGTGTGGGACTGTAGAGGGTTGATGGAGGTGTGAGAGAAGGGGGAGCTATGGAGAGAGGAAGAGAGTGGTGGAAAGCTTTTGGCTATGGCTGCCTTGACTGTAGAGAGAGAATGGGAGGAGGGAGAAGAGGGAGAGTGTGGGAGAGAAAACTAGTGATAGAGGGAGAGAAAAGTAGATTTTTTTTTTTTGGGGGGGGGGGGGGGAATTTGACTTTTTGAAGTTAGTATATGTTTTTGGGACAATTTTGGAGGCAAATGAGTCAATTTTGACACTTTTTTAAAAAAATCATTTTTTAAGGTTTTTAAGCCTGCGCATTTTTTCTTTTGGGGGGGTCCCTCCCTCTTTTATAACACCTCTTTCCCCCTTTTACCCCCCCCCCCCCCCCCAGCCTCCCTCCCCCCACTCTCTAAGAACCAAGCATTGAAGAGGGAGACAATTAGGCTGCACCCCTACCATTCCTCCCCCTCTAGGTGATATCCCAAGATCCCTCTCATTAGTTCTCCCTTAAGCCTTCACTAATCAAAAAGGCCCAAGGAGAGTCCATATTTTTCCTAATGTGCTAAGAGTAGACTGCTTGTAATCAAGCAACAAAGGCTTAGTCAAACCGCCAGAAGTGTGTTGGGTAAAGTGTTATCAGCATACATAGTTAGGGTAGTAATACCAATAGGTAGACTTAGTGTAAGTAGAAATAGCTACCCTGGTCAGATGCAGCGACCAAGAGTGTGTGTGTGTGTGTGTGTGTGTGTGTGTGTGTGTGTGTGTGTGTGTGTGTGTGTGTGTGTGTGTGTGTGTGTGTGTGTGTGTGTGTGTGTGTGTGTGTGTGTGTGTGTGTGTGTGTGTGTGTGTGTGTGTGTGTGTGTGTACCCGCCCTATTCTAAGTACAAATGGGTTTCGGCAGTAGGCCCATTGTGTATGGGCCTATGGCCTCATAAAAAAGATGAGTTTAGCAAAATTCTGTAGCAGAGAAGTGCCAAGTTGGAGTGTCCCTGAAGAAGGTAGAATTGTTTGTGATAAAACAATATCAGATATCGTCTTCAAGGAAGACATTACTCCTATAGGAGTTTTAAGGTGTCAAACTAGTTTGAAAAAAGTATGGTTGTCATTGATTAGTCTTTGGATGATATATGCCAAGCTTTTTCTCCTAATCCCAGAAAAGTCTTCATGCATGTAGTAGGTAGCATGTTCCTGTAGTTATCAAAATACAATTTACTTAAGCATGGGTGAGTAGAATTGGATTAACCTGCTTCTTAGAACTGACTGAGCCAAAAGACTACAATAGTCGTGAGTAGGAATCCAATCTATAGTCAAGGAGAGACCACCTAACACCTGTCAACCAGTTAAAGAATTAAAGACAATGGGTCACTCAAAGCCTAAAGACAAGAAATATCCAAAGCCAGCGTTCTGGTCCACCCAGTTGCCTAGGAGGGCCTAGTGTTTAGGGGTGTGTGTAGCTATTTTAATTATAATAAATACACACCAATGAACAAGATGTTCAAAAAGACGATTGGCTAAAGATGTCTAGACAAAGATAAGTACAGAAACAACTCAGTATTTGATTCATAATTGTACAGCATAGTAAGAATGAGGTATCATTCTAAATGAGTTTATACAAAGGTATCATAACTATCCCAGTTGAATCATCAAGTGTTTTCAAAGTCGGATTGCAGCAAGCTAAACCTTTTTAAGCCAAGATAGAATTCTCACCTACATCCATATAGTCAAGACAACAGATATGTTAGACTTGGATACGTATTGCAGGCTTCAAAGAACCTATCAGTTGTTATCCATGTCACTGAAAAATTATTAGACTAGCTATTGTCCTATACATTAAAGTATTGTTCTACATACAAAGTATTGTACTAGAATTGCTCTATATGCTATAAAAGTTCTTCTTTATAATAACCATTTACTATGAGAAGAAGTTGACTACTCCATATCATTCTATGTATTTCTTTAGCTAAACATTGTATGGGAAAACCTTGGTTTAGGTCAGCCATCAAGAATCTGAGTTAAATGAGTAATCTTTTAATTTGCAACAGGCATGTTTACCTATCAGCACCCATTAAGTACCATAAAGAGATTTTCTTTGGTATCAAAATAGCAGTTGGATTTATTTGCCTAAGAAGTATCAGCCACAGCCACAAAAAATGGAGCTCATTTCTTATGGTAAAAATACGCAGGAGTGACCCCTTAATCAGTGCCACAATGATCCTTCAATAAGGTATTATTGATATAACAACAAAATTTTTTAGATAGTTTTTTCTCAAGCTCAATGAGCAGGCCCAAAGTACGATTATCCAGATTTAAGCCATATTTGGCCAGAAAAATTCCAACCTGTTTTGTGTTGAAGCCAAATTTCAATATTATATTTCTGTTAAACCATAGAGACCAAGTTAGTAGATCTCCCTAGATCATAAAAGAGATTTTCTCAAAAATTTCAAGTAAAAACTTCAACTTCTCAGTGCACCAAAACCAAGTAGTAAAGTACCACAAAAAATTACCAGATCAATACCTATATCTTTTAAGTATCAAAAAACTAGATTAGTATCAAAACCAGATTGGTAACAAAGCCAAAATATGTATAAGGTTTTATATATTTTTTTATGGCAGCATCATCACCAAGAACTAGTTGTAGTGGAATATGTATGAATAAGTTTAATAAAAATCAGATCAAAGCAAGCCATCCAAGCAATAGGTTGTAGGTCAGATTTGACCTGAGGTTTTTTGTGACCAGAATACAAACCAATGTGAGCTAGTTGTAAAAAAAGTTTCAGGACTAAGCCAGATATCCAAGACCCAAAAAGCCAACCAGTAATCAGTGGGGTCAAAGTGTAGGCGAATCAAAGCAAACAAGTACCCCCACCTCACTAGAGAGATTATTGTATTTTTTGCAAAGAGTATGTATCACAAACAAACTCAGATCTCATCAATAAATCAATGATGAACCACCACATAATTCTCTAGAATACACACTGAAGGAATATGCACCATCACATAATATTCGAGAATATAAGTGAGTGTTCAGTATATTTAACTCACCTTAGTAGAAATGTTAAGTCAGATAAACGTTATGGTGTTATCTGTAAAATGTATGTATTTATAGCCAGATAAAATTTGCCAATTTATCATTCGAGTGAATTACTCCCTTAACCTGCTTCATCAAAATATCAACTCTTCAATATCAACCATCATTTATACATCATAAGCACAAGGTTCTATCAAACCTAGATTAGTGGTAAAAAGCCAGTGTGGCAAAAATGCACAGTACATATTAAGGATGGTGAATAAACAACCTTTGAGGTGGAAGCCTACCTATCAATCATCACAGTAGCAGCAGACTGCAGAGCCAAGCATCCACCATACTTGCACACTCTCCTCTACACTAAGTCTAAGTGAGGGAGGAGAAGAAATCCCTCACCTTTTTGTAGAGGTAGTCATTTGGTAAGAAGTAGCTCAGAGTATGTTGGCCACAATCAGCAACCCGAGACAAGGGAAAACCCCAAAAAAATCTTTAGTTATGGAGGTGCCGCAGCCGCCTAGCATAGGAGGGTAGGATTCTTTTTCTGCTTAGAATCATACCAAGCAGTGGATGGTCCAGAGTCGTGTCAAGCCACCCATCATCAGATGGAGATGTATCGTCAAGCTCTATGAGTGGAGGGGGGGAGTCTTGCCCCGACATAGTATACTAACCCAGTTATGCAGAGCGTAACCGAGAAGGAAGCCTAGCATTTATGGGTTTAAAGAAATTTTTTAGGGATTGCTCCCACTGAGTCCATGTTCCAATATATTGGTTCACACTAACCCAAGCAAACCAAGATAACAGTGTAGGTAAGGTTAAATCCAAAAGGGGTTGCTCCCACCGAGTTAGTTTTTAGTGGCATTCATTCAGCCATGCTAATCAAGATAGCATATAGGCCAGCAACAAGGAATTAAGTATCAATTTAGTGATTTCATACTCAAGGAAGGAGATCCTTATGCTAAGAGTAGGCCACTTGTACTCAAGCAAGAAAGGCTTAGTCAAACTGCCAGAAGTGTGTTGGGTAAAGTGTTATCAGCATACATAGTTAGGGTAGTAATACCAATAGGTAGAGTTAGTATAACTAGAAATAGCTACCCTGGTCAGATGCAATGACCAAGTGTGTGTGTGTGAGTGAGTGAGTGAGAGAGAGAGAGAGAGAGAGAGAGAGAGAGAGAGAGAGAGAGAGAGAGAGAGAAGTATAGTTGCATTATTATCGATTGTCCGAATGGTACGTGGGGAAGTATTAAATAAATCAAAAGATACGCCATCGCACCATACATCCACATCCTGAAAGTTACTTATATACATAGGCTAAAGTAGAACATGAGTTCCTATCAGAAAGTGAAGAACCATACACCACACCAACTATTTCAAGTAGACATATGTATTTAGTCATTCACTTTAACAGATACATTTGTCAAATGTGCAGGCCAAATCTTAGTTTCTCTGGGTCTTGCTGGAGAAAAGGGAAAAGTGACAGCACATCCTTCCTTTAGCACAGCCAGAGAGAGAGCACCCTTACCTGCATCCACAGTAAGAAACAATCAATAGATTAGTTTCCAAATAGCATTGCAGGTAATTGGGGTGACTCTAGTTGTCATCCATGTCACTCTAACCTATACTTATAGAGGATAATGATGTTAAAGGTGGAAGAATCTAACAAGGATAAATCTATTAATCCTTTTGAGACAGGTTAATCTCACCAAGTTTCCTTGATAACTACATTCATCCCAGCTAAACCATGCATCTAACATGGTATCCTTGTACTAATATTTACCATGCATAGACCATCCATGCCCATTTCCTGAGTTTAGTCACTACTCCATACCTTAGAGAGTAAGTTAAACAAATTGTTCTAGTACCTCAGATGGTGCAATTGCTTTGTTCAATGCCATGGCAGAGTGGTTTGAAACTTCAAACTTCCAAGTTCAGTGCTACTTAGCCACTCTCTCAGAGAAGAAGGAGGTGTAAAGTTAATGATTTACTCTTACCTAATATCTTAATCAGCAAGGCTCTAACACAAAGGAAGCCCTTGCTATGCTCACATATTAAGCAGTTTTTGTTAGGAGATACTGAAATGAAACTAGATGAGCTCATTATAGCTCAAAATAATTTAAGTACTACCTCTCTTGCTCAAAGTATCTTACTCTGTTCTATATCAAAGGTGCCCTAGATTAGGCATGTGCACCATGCTACTAAGGTGGACTACTTTTCAAAAACCCACAAATTTTGAGGTGAGGCTATCATCAATTTCAAGTATAGTAAAGATGTTATAACTATGTCGTCAGGCCTATCTTAACTACTCAGGTCACCATGCCTACAAAAGGATTCTTCCTTCAAGTCGGCCCAGCGTATAGGCCCTTCAGTTTATTACATCCCAAGTTCGCAAGTTAGAAGACATTAAGGCCTAGTTCATTCCATGTTTTAGGGTATAGCCTTAGCCTAACCTAGTTAGGTTTCCTTTGTGATCTAGTTAGTCTATAAGAACTAACTTGACTAACAATTAGTTCTAAGTTCAATTTTTGGGCCATGTGCCTATACCATAGTGTATTTCTTCAAGAAAAACTAGATTCAAGCATTTATAGGTATGGAGTGTCTATCTTAGTGAATGTCTAGAGAGAGACAGAGAGACAAAGAGAAAGAGAGAGAGAGAGAGAGAGAGAGAGAGAGAGAGAGAGAGAGAGAAGTATAGTTGCATTATTGCCAAGTGTCCGAATGGCACGTGGCAAAGTCTAAAAGAAACTTAGAAATGCGCCATCTTGCCATCATATAGCCACATCTTGAAAATTTATGAAGTTATGAAAGAGAGAGAGAGAGAGAGAGAGAGAGAGAGAGAGAGAGAGAGAGAGAGAGAAAGTTAGAGAGAGATGGAGAGGGTAGAAGTTATGAGAGTCTTCATTGTTTGGTGTAGAGAGACAGACAGAAGTATAGTTGCATCATTGCCAATTGTCTGAATGGCACGTGGGGAAGTCTCAAAGACACTCAAAAATACACCATCGCATCATGCAGCCACATCCTAAAATTTTATGAAAGTTATGAAAGAGAGAGAGAGAGAGAGAGAGAGAGAGAGAGGGAGAGAGAAAGAGAGATACCACTTAGTGAGGGGGAGCCACCACCGAGTGGTGACTAAAGGTTCAACAATTGAATGCCTCTCGTCCAAAGTGTTGTAGTTCTCCTTCAAGAATTTCAATTACCTCATTGGTAGTCATGTCTGTCACAATAATTTTGGTCCATCAAGTCATCCCAGAGCGGCAATTTTTGCAAGCTGTTTGCAAATGATTGTAGGGATGTATGGTGCTTTGTCTAATCCGAGAATGAACCAATCATGTTTTAATTTAAAAAACATTTGTGGAACATAGGGTGAGATCCATGAGGTCTCATTACTCAACCAAGTTGGTGGAATTATTCCAGTGGAATCGTTCCAATACATGTCTGACAAGCGACAAGCGATAAAGAGGGTAGTGACTCTCACAAATCTGTTAGTGAGAAATCAATCAAAAAAGCCAGACGAGATAGAGTTAGAAAAATTGTTAGTGTAAAATTAGTCAAAAAAACCACACGAGATAGAGTTAGACCCTAGTATCATAAAAATTTAAAGGCCATTATAGTTGAGCTATCACAAGCTTGATAGCAACCACAACAACCAATTAATCCCATGTCTACTGTCATACTAGAGGAAATACCTGAGACTAAACAAAAAATAGAGTGGAACAAGGCTAAAATAAGCTAGTTCCGGAGGTTTGATACTAGCCAACAAGAAATTCAATCCATTGGAAGTGATTCTGAAGGCATATGAAGTCAGACCAGAAAACCTCCATAGACAATGGAACATAGATGGATGACATATCATAATGCGGAATGGGAAAATCTTTAGTTGGAGATGTGAAAAAGGTTGATTGAGATGGATCAAGCCCTCATGGAACCTCCACCAGGTATGCCTGTCCAAGCTAGAATAATACCATCTATAGACCTTAATGATCTCAATGAAGGGAAAGAAGAGAGTGAATGAGAATGAGATCATGAGACTCTAGTTGTAGGTAAAAATCAACACGAAACACCATACAAACAAGGTGAGAAAAATGAATTGAAACAAATTTAAGGGGGAGAACATGCAGACACAAGCCCAAAAGGGTTGATAGATCAAGTGGTGAAGAACATGACAGATAATTCTATTTACTAGACACCTCCAAATGTGCCAAAAGTCAAAGACAATTGGCATGAAGAACTATGGGATATAGTCATGAAGGCTAGATATGAGAACCAAGAATGGGGGTCAACACCAATTGTTGAAGTCAACCTTGACAAAGGCATGATGGATGTCGATGGGCAATCCATGTATGGCGACCAAGGTACATAGAAGTCAAAGGATAGTAGGGAGGAAATATTTAAGGAGTTGCCTTACTTAGGCCCATATGCGGAGAAATTTGACATTGTGATTCTACCATCACAACGAGGAACCCTCAAGACAATCATATTTCTCAAGATTGTAACCAACCCAAAAAGAATTCAAAACGAGTTCTAATAAACAAAGTTTGTGATGATTGCAAAGGTGAAGAGGGGAAGACCACATTTCCCATAGAGTGCCATTGCTACCCTAGACAGTGGAGCGGGGGTTTCCTTGCTACTAAACTGATTTGGGAGAAATGGTGGAAACCTACCCTTAGAAAAATACGTATAGAATTTCAGTTAGCTAATGGCTATATTGAAAAGCCTATTGGAATCCTGGAACAGGTGGTGATAACTATTTGTGGAATTGAGTATGAACATACGTTTGCAATAGTAGACTTTGGTACTGAGAATACTATGATGTTATTCTAGGAAGGCCGTTCATGTGCCAATTAAATATTGTTTAGGACTGGGGTTATGATTAAATATACTTGCACCACATAGAGACCACTACCCACATCAATTTAAGCGACCATAGCTATAGAAATGTGCGAAGAACACCCGTACAGGATTTTCATTTTCCAACTACTACAAAGCCTGAAGTATTTGCATGGTTGAACTCTAAATCTCACTTGTGGATGTGTGGAGCTTTGGATTGTGACAGTTTGATAAAAGACATGCACAAGTAAGATAAACCATTTGAAGTTCTGACTAGATACCTGAACCTTTTCCTAACAAAAGAATGGAACTCTTGGAGAGGACTCAAATTTTGGCCACCTTAGATGTGCGTGTCAATGAGATCACATCTACCAAGTTTTGTGATGAAAACGGCCTAGACTTGGTTCCTCTTTGCATTATCAGTGTGAGACAAAGGTTGAGCAAAAAAAGAAATATAGTGAACTGAAACAGAAGTGGTGAAAATGGAGAATGAAAACAAAAACGAGGAAGAGTAAAAAAAGGATGGAATAAGTGTACCATCTCATTACAAGAAGTACTATATTCAAGACCGTAAAATAATTATTGAACAACCGATTAAGAAGAAGGATGAACCAAGGAAACCTTATGATGGACTTGAGGATGCTAAAAGAATAGATCTCATTAGGAAAATTTTGGACTCATTTTTGGGCCTTTTCAGAGTGCCACATCATCAAAGTTGTACAAAAGAAAGCAACCCGGTAGACCCCTCTAAATATTGCTTCGAACCCCGTGATATGACCTATCATCGGAAAGTTCTTGAAAAATGGATTCTAAAGAGCCAAGGTCCGAAAAGTTTGGATGACTTCTATGAAAGTTATGCCATTTTTTTTCAATCAACCAGGTTTTGTTACCGTTACGGTAATCTAAAATCACCTTTTTCTAGATCTACATGAAGGCAATGTCTGATACATGCATGCTATATATCAATAGATAGCATTTGAAGAGTAGATTCTAAATATCCAATCTCTGACAATTTTGGATCTTATTTGCAAAAAAATTACCGATCCCCACTTTTTGAAAGCTATGCCACATCAACAATTCTTACAAGGCCCATTTTTGAGTCCAAACTTTTTCTAATGAGCACAGCCAGGAGAAGAGCCCAAACTTGCTAAAGAGGAATTATTGATTCATATGCTCAAAGAGTACAAGGATGTGTTCACCTGGTCTTATAAGGACTTGAAGGGAGTTGATCATGCCATTTGTTAGCATGAAATTCCTTTAAAGCATGATGCTAAGGCGAGCAAACAATGCCCTTACACTAATGAAACTTTCACCAAGAAAATCAAAGAGGAGATCGATAAGCTGAAGGAAGCTAAATTCATTTACAAAATTGAACACACAAATTGGGTGTCCCCAATTGTGGTGGTACCTAAGAAGAATGACAAGTTAAGAGTGTGCATCAATCTCAAAAATAGTGAAGGGAGCGACCATCTGTGACAATTATTCTCTTCCTATTACTAACCATGTCTTGGAACAAGTAGCGAGAAAGCTTACATATAGCTTTTTGAGTGAATTTTTAGGTTATAATCAATTGGGTATTAAACCCAAAGGACCCCCAAAGATCATCACAAAACAACCTTTGCTACTAAGTGGGGCATTTTTGCACATGGTGTGATGCCTTTTGTGTTGACGAATGTTGAATGCACCTGCCACCTACTAAAGACTCATGGCTCATGCTTTCAAAGACTACTTGCATAGAGTTTTAAAAATCTATATGAATGATCTATGTGTGCACTCAATGTTACACGAAATACCATATAAAGCATCTAAAAAAAGTGCTCGAGAAATATCCCGCCTATTGAATTTTTCTTAATCCAAAAAAATGTGTTTCATGGTTAGACAAAGCAAAATCCTGGGACATATTGTATCTACCAATGGAATATCCATGGATATGGATAAAATCAAGGTAATTATGGACATGCCATGCCTAAAGACAAGTGAGTTAATAGAAGACTACGCCAAGCTGCATACGCTAAAAAATGAACATGAAGGAATTATTATAAAGGATCAGATAGCAAGACAAGAAGCGTAGGAGTCAAAGGGCCAAATGTTACCACAAAAACAGAAATTGGCCAATGCTTATGAAGAGTTAGCAACAACTCATAGAGCCATAGACACACATAAAGGAGTAATAGAGGATCTACAATCAGTCTTCACAAATGTCATCAAAGAAGTGAATACTCTAGAGAAATAATTGGCAATAGATAAAATTCATTGGTGAGTGCAAAAGAGGAACTAATTGCCCAATGACACATATTCAAAAAGATCAAGGCCACTCCTCGACTAGCCTGACTAGCAGACACCAGTGCTACACCTTTCGATACAAGTGCCAAAATTTAGAGCTGGAAAGAGCCGTCAGAATTCAAAATCATATGCAGTAAGATGCTACCATAGTAGCACTAGCACAAGAGGAAAGTCTCCAAACAAAAAATGCTACTCTTAGGAAAGAAAATGAAGACGTGAAACTTTCGTGGCCACATTACAAGCAAAACTTGACTACAGGCAGCTTGAGTTTACTCAAATAGATGACCATGGAAATGATGACCAAGGTGGCCAAGGAGATGCACAAAGAGAGTTTGATACACAAGAGGGACAACCACAGACACACACTACACTCACCAACGGTGAAGAAAAAGGGAAACAATAAACTACCAAGAAGCACCTAAAACAAATATAGCTGCAAAGAAAAGAGCAGGGGGGTACAAACGAGCCTACGATACCTGAAACTCTAGCTAAAATAACACATTTCTTAACAGACATGCCATCGCTAAAATAAAAGAACAAATTGTAGGTACAGAAGAAGAGCATTGGAAAAAAGGCGAATCCTCCATTTAGTTAATCAGTAGCTCTTGAAGCCAACAACAATCAATGAAGATTGGTACACTTTCTCACTGTCACTTCCTCAAATAAGCTATGAATGTCTTTGTAGGAAAACTGCTATCAAAGTAGAAATGTCAAAACCTCAACCATGCGAGCAACAACCCAGAGATAAATAAAGACTTGATGAGAAGTACATGCTGAATACTCTCACATCAACAATCAGGCAATATGAAGGGCTTCCCGACCTATCTTATCACATGCTAAGGAAAATATGTAGAATGATGGATGCATGCATCACAATGTACCATAAACTCTAGATTTTAGAAACTCTATGGTTATCATTTTTGGAAGAAAACATGGGTCTCATCTATGACCTCGGTAAGCAATCTGATGATAAGATTCTACGGCTTCTTTTCACACCTAATGTTCATACCATCCTACTCATAAACACCTTTGAAGAAGCCTTATAAATAGGATTTTTTACAATGAACACCACTCTCTTTGGACCAAAAATCAACGTCATCGGGCAAGGTTTGTGAGTTACCATGCAATGGAACTTCACCAAATAGACACCATCAGACCCTTTGCCCCTAAAGGCAAAGAGCTAGCAAGAGAATATTAAGATGGATTACAAGAGCAAGCAAGGTGCTACATGCAAAGGTGACCATTCATTCAACAAGAGCCTCGATTTTGGCTCATGTCAAGGACCACATGAAATAGGAGGGGGGGAGTGTTGGAAGATTCCAATGACAATGAGGGTTAAGTGTGTACCAGGAGCAATTTTAATCCTTGTAATCCTAATTGACTGTGATTTTTTGCCAAATTCTGTACTCGCTATCATTTTGTAATCTTGAAGACATCAATATTATAGACTTGCGATGTAATTCCTGTTGATATTGCGGCAAATTCAGCCTTTGTACCATAAAAGACAGAGTCAGGGTATAAAAGGCACTTTGTGAATTTTTTGAGCATTGGAATTATTATGAATAAAGCGAGCAGATAAGTTTTTGTGTACATCTTGTGTCTTCTTCTTTCTATTGTGAACTTTATCTCTTTGCACTACGCTGCGTAGTTGTTGCATTGAAATTTTGAGGCCATCATTGTGTTCATCTCATCTATCTATGTGTGTGTATACCTACATTGTAAGCGCTTTGCAAGAACCAAGCAACAGTGAGAAACCAAGGCAAACAAGGTAAGTATGCACATATCACTCCAGGTAGGTCAGACACATATACACAAATTGGGGCAAGGTATATTTCATTTTCATTTGGTAGAACCACAGAGAGAGAGAGAGAGAGAGAGAGAGAGAGAGAGTGACTTGCCACATTTTTTCCTGCTACGGACACCCAAGGAAAATATACTGCACCAAATTTGATAGGTATGATATGTAACTAATAAAGAGAAAATGTGTATAGCCCAAACTGCACAAAAAACGCCAAATCAAATGCACAACTTAAATCCAAGACGGATAATCTATAAACTATTAGGAGTTCATAGGGGCACCAAAACTATTTCAAATTAAAAAAAGTTTCATCATGAGTTCTCCACACTGGAAAAAATCTAGCCATGCAATCATACTGCAAAAAGGGGTGGAACATGGATTGTGATTCATGTTCCTCCACCTCCAAATTCAAAGATATTTGGGCACAAGACTCACCTCAACAATGCCTAATCAATGGTGTAATCATAGATTGAAGACGTTTTCCAACATGGATCACGATCCATGTACCCAACATTGCCAAAAGTCTACAAAATTTTGGTGCACAGTTAGATATCAAATAGGGGATGTGATCATGGAAATATGGGTGAAAATGGACCAAAACTGACCCCAAAACCCTAGGAAATAGAAAATCCTAGAAATGGTCATCTTGACCCAAGGTGTGCATAAATTATCCAAACTCTAAAATATGGTGACCAATATCTTAGGGGACCTATCAGGAACCTTCCCACCAAGTTTGGTGTGATTTGGCCACAAAACATGGATCATGATCCATGTACCTGAGTGCAATTTTGACAAATTTTGGATAAGCAGTGTTTGTAAAGGCTAATGACAGCAAGGTATAGCACGTTCTCAAGGGTTTCATGAAAGATTGTTTCAAATTCCAGTATTGGACGATTTTAAAGTGCTATATTGAGTCGAGGGGTTTGCAAAAGATAAAGGAATGAAAAGTGTGGTATACTTAAATGGATCATAAGGGAATGCAAAAATGCTTATCGATTGGGAAGATCTTGGCAGCTCATCTAGAATGATCAAACTAACTCCAAATGTACTGAAAGTGAACAATCAGCTGGTCTTGAGCATAGACTGCAACTTCAAATAATCAGGATACCAAAATTCCACTCAGTCTAGCCACATGGATCAATCCACATTAGCATCAAAAATCCAATTAGGCAAAGCCGGACCAAACTGGGCCATAAGTTGGGAACTTGAATAAACTTAGGAAAAACTTATTTAAACTTGAAAAGATTTCACCAGTGTGCTAGGATAGGCTTTAGGGACATGCTTGACACATTTCATCCTAAAAGGTGACCAAACATGGATCGCAGTCTGTACCTTTTTCACTTTTCCAGGCCAAAACCAAACCATCAGCCCCTAAATTCCAAGTAAAGCCTAACCCTAAAGTTCAAGCCATTTGGACATCAATACCCTAGCAAAAGTGCCAAAATTATCTAAGTGTAGAAAATTTCCAAAATTTGGCCTAGATTCCAAACCGTAGTGATCCAAAGCACAAAAGTTTTGAACCATAGAATCCCCATAACATATTTATGAGATGGTGCAAGAAAATTTCCAAAAGGTGTTCTAACATGGATTGCAATCCATGTATCTCTGACCTAGAATTAAACTGTAATCCACTGACCTAATGCCCATAGTTGTCCTAGTTGCATTGGTGAAGTTTTGACAAATTTGGAGTTTTTTTAGACAAGTTATGCTTATTTTTCAATTTTACGGTCAAGTTTACGTTTTTTGGAAATTCTCGAAAAATTCTCAACCAAGCTTAAACAATTGATTTTTCGATAGCAGAATGCCTTGATGAAAAGCTTAGAAGGAGGCGATGGTGGACATCTTGTCTAATGAGAAAGCGCACTAAAGTAAAGACCACCATATTTCCAAGGCAGCCATGGACGTTGCACCAATAGAGAGAAGTCATAAAAGGAACAAGATGTTTGCAACTAGACAGTTTTTTCAAACTATCACCCTAGGGAATAGATTTCCAAAGAGCACACGAATTCATGAGTTCCAATACAATGGTGAAGCCACACTTACGGACAAATATGGTGCCACTATCAAAGTAAGGATTACATATGAGCTCATCAACTAGGCTCTCCACCTCTCGCTGGCAATCGCAATATGCTCAACAAGACCAAAGCCATAGATAATGACAAAGCTTTTGTGAAACAGCCAGGACACAAATTCACTTACAGAGACTTGATCTATTTAAGCCTGCACATTAGACATATGTAATTTTTAGTGTGAATGACTAAATAGACATGTCTACTTGAAATGGATGTTGTGGTCTATGGTTCTTGAATTTCTAATGAAGTCTCATGTGCTATTTTAACCTATATATAAGAAACTCTCTCTTCTACGTACATGGGTGGCCAATGGCACATAGTGCACTTTGAACACCAAAACTTGGGCTACAATACTTCTTCCATAGATATCTAGTTTACCTAGATATCCTTGGATGGGGGGATGCCACACAATCATTATGACTCTGTTTAGGTTGGTTTAAGGATGGCGTCCCTTCCAAATTTACTTACCTTGTTTAATTTCTGGCTTCAGATGGCCTTGGTATTTGTTGGACCCGACCTTTCAACCTAGCCTCTCTCACGTGCCTCCCTTTTTGTGATAAGAATGATCGTTAAACCCAAGGCAAAACTCCTCTTGAGTGATAGCTTAAATTTTTTGGAAAATTTCTCACATGACTCTATCTTCAAACATGGTTATAAATATATCTTGGGAAGTGATAGCATGTTGTTGGACATCATTATTGGATGGAATCACAATTCACCACTAAAAAACTATGCCTACTCTACTGAGCTCCTCACTTTAGAGTTTACCCCTAAATGTAAATGCTCTGAATTCAGACAATTTTGTAAAGACTTTGATAATCTTGGATGGCATGTATGCACTAATGATTTGAATATTGTCTTTGACAAAGAGGTGAAAGAATTTCTCAGTTGTGGGTTAAACCATATCCCCACCCAACCACTGAATCAACACTTGTATTTTTCCGCACTACCTAATTGCTTGGCTGACATAGCCAATGTCCTAACATTGGACAATCTAACCCTTAACAAATTGTATGAAGGTTTGTTTTGCTTGCACTTTTGTTACCACTTTCAATGGAATTTTTTTCTCTAAGTCTGACACACTTGAAGATGGAAAGACATCCACAATCAATGTTCATTGTCACTTTTCCTCCTTTGTCTGGGTTCTGAGGGTAATCTGGGTACAAGTGTTTAATCTCACACTCTCCACAATATCCTCCATCACCTTTCTTCACGTGACAAGTGTTGACTACTATTGGAATTAGGGTTGCAGAGAAACACACACAGCTTGGAGAAGACGAAGGAAGCTCAAGGCACACAATAGAGAGTGTGTTACTTAGTGTGCAATGGAAAGATAGATAGCCCTAGAGTGATGGGCGTATATACAATGCACGGGGGAAAAAACCTCCTAAAGAGGGAAAAAATGCCCCAGCGGTCCTAGTGTGTTCACACACATCACTACCACATGTATATGGTAACAAATCCCCCCTGGAGTGATGCGGTGAACGAGAGCTGGCACATGAGTAAAGGGAAGTGCCATGCCCTGAGGACAAGATCAGTCCACAAAGCGGAGTAAGCCCAAAGCTTTGCGGAAAGCTTCAAGCTTCTCACGAGACAATGCCTTTGTGAAAAGATCTGCAAGGTTGTCCTGTGTTGGCACATAAGCCAAGCTGATCTCTCCTGTTGAGAGCCTCTCCCTGACATAGTGGTAATGCACCTCAATGTGCTTTGTGCGAGCATGAAAAACTGGGTTCCTCGCAACTGCCAATGCGCTCTGACTGTCAGTGTAGATAGTGTTGGCAGTGTCCTATCCAACACCCAAATCAGCCATAAGGCGTCTGAGCCATACACACTCAACCGTAGCTGTGAAGACTGCCCTATACTCAGCTTGACAACTCGAAGTGGCCACAGTAGGTTGCTTCTTTCTCAACCATGATATACATGAACTGCCAAGCATGAAACAAAAACCACTAGTGGACACTCGCGTGTCAAAACAACCAGCCCAATCTGAGTCCAAAAAAGCATGTAAGTCTGGCGGCAATGATCCCCCCTTGGGATAAAACAAGCCAAGATGTAAAGTGCCACTAAGGTAGCGGAAAATCCTCTTGACAGCTTGCCAATGCTTAGACCCTGGGCTATGCATAAATCTGCTGACCTGTGAGACTGCAAACTGAATATCCGGCCTCGTGTTGCATACATAAATGAGGCAGCCAACAGCAGTTTGGTAAAGTGTGACATCAGCAGGATCGCCAGCATCATGTAGACTCAACTTCAAACCTATTTCCATGGGAGTGGCAATAGGTTTGCAATCCTCAATTCCAAACTTAGATAGCAATGTCTCTATGTAACTTTTCTGACACAAGGCAATACCACCATCACACTGCTTAAACTGTATACCCAAGTAATGATGCAACAGCCCCAAATCTTTCATCTTGAAAGTAGCATTCAAATCAGCCTTAAATTCAGTAATATGTCTCTCATTTGGTCCAGTGATCAGCAAATCATCAACATAAAGAACCACGATGAGAAATACATCACCCTCACGCTTTACATACAATGTGCTTTCTGTTGGACTGTTACGAAATCCTTGTTTGACCAAATGAGTGTCAACTTTCTCATACCAAGCACGAGGAGATTGCTTCAACCCATACAAAGCCTTGATACATTTGCACACTTTGTCCTCTTGTCCTTTTATGACAAAACCGCGAGGCTGCGTTACATAAACTTCCTCAAATATGTCACCATTCAAGAAAGCAATAACAATGTCTGATTGATGTACATCCCAACCAAAATGAGCTGCCAATGCACATAGAAAACACACATTAGTCATACGACAAGTGGGAGAAAAAGTCTCTTCATAGTCTATGCCTTTTTGTTGTGCATAACCTTTTGCAACAAGTCAAGCCTTATGGCGATCAATCTCACCATCCGGCTTGCGTTTCAACTTGTAAACCCACTTCGTACCAATTGCCTTTTTGCCAGGAGGCAAATCACATAAAGTCCATGTGTCATTTTCTATAAGTGCATCATATTCAAATTGCATGGCAGCCATCCAATTTTCTGAATTCTGAGCTTCATCAAAAGACAGAAGCTCCTCAACATCATGTAAGCTAGACTAAACCAAAGAATAACAATCTGATGCATAAGATGCATGGCGAGAGCCTGAACGAGTACGACTAGACAAAGGTGCATCCAATTTACTGTCACGCAAAGTGTGCACCAGCCATTTTGGCATACCTCTAGCCTGCTCATTTTCAGCCCTTTCCTCATCAAGTACATCATGTACATCTGCATCAGTAATAGGCTGATCTAAAACATTTTCAGAAACCCCCATAGGCTGTACATTTGCCTCATTGGAACTTACATTCGTATTTCCACCACTGAAAAGAGGCAACAAAGTGTCATAAATGTCCTGTGAGCTTACATTACTGTCTCTACTACATGACAGCAAGGGCTGAACAGAATCTTCCACAAACACTACATCCCGAGAAACCAGAATACGTTTTGCTTGCGGATGATACAACCTGTAACCTTTGCTTTCAGCACTATAACCAACAAAAATACATTTGACAGCCTTATCATCCAATTTTCTGCGCTGCACTTGTGGCACCAAAGCATATGCCAAACAGCCAAAAACACGCATGTGCTCAATAGAAGGCTTTCATTCATGCCATGCTTCATATGAAGTAATAGACTGTAAAACTTTCGTAGGACACCTGTTTAGTACATAAGTGGCACACATGATGGCCTCAAGCCAAAAAGAATGCGGTAAAGCTTGACTTTTGACCATACATCATGCCATTTCCGTCAGTGACCTGTTTTTCCTCTCAGCAACACCATTTTGCTGAGGCATATAAGGCACTGTACATTGGTGTTTTATCCCACGACTAGCCAGAAATGCATTAAATTCATGAGACATATACTCCCCCCCTCGATCGGAACGAAGGGTGCCCATAGTACATTTCGAGACATTTTCAGCCATAGCCAGAAATTGTTTGAAGCACATAAAAACTTCGGACTTCGCTTTAAGCGGAAATACCCATGCATGCCTGGAGTAATCATCAATGAAAGTCACGAAGTACAAGTAATTGCCCAAGGACGGAGTTTGCATGGGCCCACAAACATCACTGTGCACAAGCTGCAACCTGCATGTGGCCCGAACTGAACCGTCCTTTGGAAATTTAGAACGCTGCATCTTACCCAAAATACAGCCTTCACAAACATGTTTGACAGGTGCTTCAAGAGGCGGCAAAGAAGCAACCATATCAGATTTCTGCAAACGCAGCAAACTGGAAAAATTCAAATGACCAAAACGTGCATGCCAAAGTTTTGCATATGAAATAGCCCTTGAATCTGCAACAGCATTTGCAAAATTTTGTCCACACTTGTCATACAAAGTGAGCTTATACAGCCCACGGCACAAAAGGCCAAATGCAACAATTTCATCACCAAAACTGAGATCATGAACTGTACATCTATCATCCACAAATTTGACTACAAGTCCAAGTCTAGCAAGAGATTCTTCTTGATCCCAGGTACATAAAGTGTATCAACAAGTATGAAGGAACTGCCATTAGAAACAGTGAGCACAATCTTTCCAACTCCCTGAACTGGATAAGAGGCGTTGTTGGCACAAGTGACTGAATTCCCATGAGGGACAGACTCAAGAGAGGTAAACAATTCACGATGTGAGGTAATGTGCTTTGTAGCACCACTGTCAAAATACCACACATGTGAATCTGCAGGAACTGACAAGCATGCATCATGGACAGCAGGATTGGAAGTGCACTCTGCGCTAAAAGCCCATTCTGCATCAACATCAGCAACACAGTCTCCTTTCACAGAAGACTCAACAATGGCTACATTTGCAGTGGAACCAACATTTGCAGTGGAACCACCCTCTTTCTTCTTAGCCTCTTTGGCCTTCAACTTAGGACACGACTTGATCAAGTGATCATTGGCTTTACAATAATGGCAACGCATCTTCTTTTTGCCCTTACCACCAGAAATACCAGACGAAGTACTGCCAGCATAAGCATTAGGAACAGAATTTATGCCACTCGCAGCAGAACCATAAGAAGTGGCTGCATTACTGTTACCACCCTTTCTTTGAGAAGCAATAAAAGCCTGTTCAACTGCACCCCGTCTAGTCCTGTTTTTTCTAGAAAGTGACTCTTGCAACAGAAATGTGCATAATGCATCAAACTTGACCACTTCAGGATTTCCTTGGGTCATAAGTCTCCAAGTACTAGCAAAAGTCTGGTAAGAATCTGGTAAGCATCAAGAAAAGTCTGCACTAGGGAACTGTCTGAAATGACTTCACTTGCAGAAATGAGTTGCTCATTGATATCCTTGATAGTAGCAAGGAAAGTGTCCATATCATCTTCCTCATGCATAATCTTTGACTCTAGCTCTTTACGCAGCAAAGCAATTTTAGCCTCATTGCGGCTTGCATAAAGACCTGCTAGAATATCCCAAGCCTGTTTTGTACATTTTGCTAAACGGATGTGAGGAACAATGGTGCGCTTCACAGACAACACAATCAATGCATGAGCCTGCGCATCCTTAACATCCCAACGAGCTTGTTCTGCAGTAGGCAAAACAACTCTAATAGCTGCAATCCTCGCAGTAAGACCTGCAACATCCTCAACATCGCCTACATCCTCAGAACCAAGACGTACATCAATGCCCTGCACAATGTTCCAGACACCCTTTGACACAAGAACATGTTGCATCATATAAGCCCACATAGGGTAGTTGTCCCCATCCAACCTGTCCTCAGCAGCAAACATCTTGAACACATCTGTGTTGTTGTTGTCAGCCATGGTAAATGTTGCACCTGATGTGAAAACTGCCCGAAAATAGGAGAAACGGAGCGGGAACAACCTGTGCTATATAGCACAAACCGTAGAAGACTATAAGGCACCTGTTATGCAGAAAACGGCACTGACAGAAATTCTGCACAAAATGACGAAATTTCCTGTGCAGTACTGCCTGTAGTGTAGTGGAAACGGAGGCCGAAATGAGCCCAAATCAAAATTCTGAGCAGACCAAGCTCTTTGAGCTATCCCAAAATTTTGGTCAACCTACGAACGCTTGCCAAAGCTCACTGAAATCGGAGAAAGTGAGCAGGCGTGTGTTGGAGCAGCTGGCAACTAAGCCCGGGAGGATGTGACCTGCTCTGATACCAATTGTTGGAATTAGGGTTGCAGAGAAACACACACAGCTTGGAGAAGACGAAGGAATCTCAAGGCACACAATAGAGAGTGTGTTACTTAGTGTGCAATGGAAAGATATATAGCCCTAGAGTGATGGGCGTATATACAATGCCCGGGGGAAAAAACCTCCTAAAGAGGGAAAAAATGCCCCGGTGGTCCTAGTGTGTTCACACACATCACTACCACATGTATATGGTAACAACTACAGCATTCGGTTGGTCCATAGGAAGTCTCTAGCTAAGTGGTCTCCACCACACCTGATACAAGGTCCTAGAGTTCTCTGTTGTCTAGGTTGTTGAGCATATGGTCTTTGGGGATATGCTTTAAGTTTAGCCTCACCCTAATTATCTATCAATATTAGTGTACCCTGACATAGAGTAAACCCTTCACTTTGAGTCACATTGCCCATCAATGACTCTGAAGGTCTAGAGGATGAAATGGCACTCTCCTGCTCATATGATTCCATGAATCTTGATGGATAAGGATCACTTGGATGGTAGTGTTCATGGCTTTCCTCTTCATAGTATGCACGAGTGGTACTAGAGCGTTCTCTTCTTGGTATCGATCTAGATACACATAGCTCACTGGTGCATGCCAAATTTATCATGCTTGAAGCTCTTGCTTTATAGATTTGGCTTTTGCTTTTAAAACTTGATTCCACCTTTTCTAGCTCAACTTTACATTGAAAAAGAAAGGAAAATACTACAAAAATTTTATTGTTTGGCCAAAAATTAGCCAAAATTATTCCATATGCCCATATATACATACTCTCATTCTAGATACCATGTCTATCAACAAGTGTTGCTATGGCTCATTATTATGCCTGATAAGAGATAAATCTTGATAAAAGCAAAAATTTAAGCGGAAAAACATGCTTTGTACGCTATATACATAATTTCTTCACATTTTCGAGCTTTGGATCTCTCAATAAGCTACCAAAGCTACTGCTACTCTTCCCTTCTCATTCTGAGTCACCCCGGACAAAGGTTTGTGGAACGTGCATGGGTGCAAACAGCATGTCTATGCCAGGTTGTGTAATGTGGCCCTATTATGCCAATGGAGGAGATGCATTGGGTAATAATATGATGTGTAAGATGTAGGTACTGAATAGTTTGTTCAATGGATTTTGGTGGCGAGGCTCCATCTAAACTGCGTTGTTCAAATGAAAGCTTTTGAAGATGATGTACACATTCCTTGATTGTTGGTTTTGTGACTATTGTTAACTCGCTAGTTTTTTTGCTTTGTTTTTGCTTTGGCACCCACTGGTATTTTGGTTGTGGATATGGCAAAGGTGTTCGTCATTTTGGGTGCTTGGGCCTCCATTTCCAAATTGGTTTGTCGGCTGTTGGTTGAAGCTTTGGTTTGCTCTTGGGTATCCACTTATACTTGGGTCGGTCGCATATAGAACTTGGACGTTGTTTTGATTGCCCTTTTCATTATCCTATATCAACCCCTCTAGGATGCAATCTTCTTTTCTCAGGCTTCCACATTCGGATGCTTTGCACATCCAAATATGTGTTTGGTTTGGCAATCATGTATGTATTTGTTTGCCATGGATCGTAGTCAAGTCAAAGTCTTCCCCACAGAGGTTTGATTAATGTCTATAACTATGGTCCTTGAGGCTGACCCTTGTGGTAACACCCTTATGCCACTAATAGAGGTGTTCATAGCCCAATGTTGCACCATTTTGAGTTGACGCATGAATGGTCATCCCAAAATAACGTCAAAGTTGTTGCTCTTCCCAAAGTCCACTACGGTAAAAGTATGCTCCTATTCAATCCCACAAGAGGATACAATAATTTGCTCCAGCATACCCCTTTCTACAAACCCATATGCAAGTTCATTAGAGAAAATTTGGACTCTCAAAGGGGCCCTATAAGGAGGTTTGACTTTTGCCTCTCTTGTCCAAAGTGGGCAACCCAGTGAAGTACATAAACACTTTGTCAAAACCCTATCAACCACCATATCATTGGAAAGATATTAGAAAGTAGGTTCTAAATCCCCAAACTCCAAAAATTTTGGAGTTCATTTGTAGAATTTATGGCCTCCCCATTGAAGCTGAAATGTGGGGAGAGATTCCATTTATAAGACGGAGTTGGCACATCAAAAAATGGAACCTTCTAGAATATAAAGAATCTGATGGCATGCTATATATCAATGGGTAGATCTCGAGGAGTACATTCTAAATTTAAAAGGTCCTACAAGTTTTGATTTCATTTGTGAAAATTTTACCATGCGCCCATTTTTGACAGGAGGGAGAAAGTCAAAGTCCTTATAAAGGCCCATTTGAGAGTCCAAAATATCCGTAATGTTCAATTTCATTCGTGTTTTTTTGAGAACTGGTCTTCCCCACTTCTCCCAAATTTCCTTTGTAGCTATGGCCCCTCCAACCCCCCACTATCAAGTAGGGCTATCGTCTTCACTACCTAGTGCTCTAGTGGCAAGGTGGTATTTCCTTCTTCACCTTTGTAGTAATTGCCTACCTTGTTCACATGCATAGGTTTTTCTTTCGGTTTCTCTTGTAGAGTTTTACCCATGTTTTCATCTATAAGAAAATCTTGAGGAGAGATTTTCAGCCCCATTGTTTCCAAATTCTTGCCAATCTGACCCCATAGATGTGGTCTAGTTTGCAGAAGTTTTGAGAGAGTTGTGGTACACCGTATAGGAGACAACATCAATTCATGAAGGCTCTTTGTATCCATCATCTTTGGAATTGGATTCCATTGAGAGGGCACAACCCACCCTGACCTCTCATTTAGTTTTGTGCTCTCCTACAAAAGATGGTAAAGTCTTTAACGTTTCAACCTTGATCTCTCCAAATACTTTGGTTCTTGAATCATCGTATAATGATTGTATGTCTCTTAGATAAAACTCATCATCCATGTTAACCCTGTAATAGGTGCAGATTTAAAAGTTGCACTACCATCTTTGCAATTTTTGATTGTTTTCCACAAGGCTTGTGGCCATGGCTCTTCCACTTCTAGAATAGACATCACTCCTTGTGACTTGGCATCATTCGTCCTATTTGCAACTACCTTTGTATCCAATGGTGTTTTGTTTCTTCTCTCATCAAATCAATAGTTTGTTTTCCTTGTGCTCATTTTCCTATCATTTTGGCGTGTCGTCACTTCTTGGTTGGGAGTATTTGTAATTTTTGGCTGCATTAAAGCTTGAGTAGTCTCTATGAGCCGTTTGCACATTTCTAGCCTTTTTGGTTTGAATTTTGGATGTGAATACATCAATTATCTTTGCTCTAAAATCTGGTTGTTCTTCACTCTTCCCTCGTTGGCTTGCAAAGCATCCAAGGGCTCCATTACTTTTTCCACCAAGACAAACCACTTGATAAAATTTTGAGCGACTTTGCTCCTTCAACCTTTTCATTGTTTTCTTTTTCACATTTGATGAGTTGCTCTCTCCAAATACTTTGGTTCTTGCATCACTGTATAATGATTGTATGTCCCTTGGATAAACTCATGATTTATGTTAATCCTGTGATAGGTGCAGACTTAAAAGTCGCAGTACCATCTTTGTAATTTTGATTGTTTTCCACAAAGCTTGTGGCCATGGCTCTTCCACTTGTGGAATAGAGATCACTCCTTGCGACTTGGCATCATTCATCGTATTTGCAACTACCCTTTTATCCAATGGGGTCTTTTTTCTTCTCTTATCAAATCAACAGTTTTGTTTTCCTTGTGCTCATTTTCCATATCATTTTGATTTTTCGTCACTTCTTGGTTGGGAATATTTGTGATTTTTGGCTGCATTAGAGCTTAAGTAGTCTCTATGAGTGGTTTGCACATTTCTAGTCTTTTTGTTTTGAATTTTGGATGCGGATACGTCAATTATCTTTGCTCTAAAGTTTGGTTGTTCTTCACTCTTACGTCGTTGGCTTCCAATAAAGCATCCCAGCGCTCTAATACTTTTTCCACCAAGATTGAACCAATTTGATAAAATTTTGAACGACTTTGCTGCTTCAACCTTTCCATTTTTTTCTTTCTACATTTTATGAGTTGCTCTCTAGTTTGTTGCAACTCGGTTTCCAAGGTAGTCTTTTCCTTAGCCTAAGATCTTAGCTTTCATTTTGTCTTTCTTTGCTTTCCAGGATTTCCTTTGAGTCCTAACCGTTAGACTCTTGAATTTGGTTTGATCTGGAAGTTTTTCCTCATCCTCAATCGGCTTGAGCTCTAGTTACCACATTGATAGGAATTGTCATCTTGCTTTTAGATCCACTTGAATAAGGCGAAACTCCAATGACATTCATGGTTTCTTTTTCCTTGTTTTCAGGATGCTTGGGACAGTTTGGAAGTAAATGATCTACTCCACAGCCCTCACAAAATCCAAAAATATTTGTTTGCTTTCCCTTGTGTGTAAAAAACCATGCCCAATGGTTGAGAGGCTTGTTGTGTCCCCATTGGTTACTATGTTTTACTAGGATACCCTCTAGGTTTGTAGTTATGATTTTCTATGAACATGAGCATATTTTCATCCATTGTATAATGATTTTTCATTGTATGAGTAGTGTATGAAGGTTATGTAGCCTCATTTGACTTTACCCAAGATGGATAACCCTCGTTGGCATATGCAGTTCCTTCCAGCTCTCCCCCATTAGGTGGGTCTTCATAGTATGAAGTTGGTGGTAACATCTATTGACTCATGAATGCTTCTATTGGCTACGTATATCAAACAATTTCCTTAACGTCTTGAGGTAAGGGAGGTTGTTAGCCCAACACAGGTTGTGGCTTATCTCCCCCTTCTGCTACATTATTTGGGCCTATCTGGTACCTCGGTGGTTGTGGAAAAGGTTGCACCCTTGAAGGTCCATATGGCCTTTCTCTCACATAAATTTGGTTGTAAAAACACTAATTTTTCTTGTGGTTGGTGTATTTATGCTCAATCACACACCACTTCAAATATCTAGGTACATTGGCCCTTGCCACGCTCAATACAAATAATATATGCATGTTTTCTTAGTTCCCTATTGTCCTTTATGTTCATAAGGAGCCATGGAGCATGTCAAAAGAATAATACATCTCTTACCAAGGGGAATCTTGGGGACAAAGATGAAGTGCTAAATACAGCAAACATGAAAAAATTGGGTTCAACATTATGAGTTGTAGAATCCCATAGAAACTATTCAATATCTAGCCAAATTTGATCCTTATGACTAGATATGGTTACTACCTACAAAATGCATGTAGTTGTCACAAGAAACTAACAATATTGAAAAAACTATACTTGATATACTAGAATGTTTCGTTTTCTTCTATAATTGAAAAAATCAACCATCGTTGTGTACTATGCAAAATAGGGTATTAGGTGCCCCAAAACTCAAGAAATATTAGCTTTATGTTACAATATGCGACATAGAAAATCAAAAATGCATTTGGATATCATGAAATCCACCAAAAAAATCATAGAAGAGCTAAAATTGGCTAAAAAACAGGATTTGATAACTTTTGTAATTTGGTCATAACTTACAACTTTAATATTTATTTATCCCTAGAAGCATCAAGACATGCTGAGGACTACTAAAGACAGTTCTCTAGCATTATAGACCTCACAAACATGAATTCTAGAGTGGTATAGTTGCAAAAAGTTGAAAAAAGGCAAAAACAAGAACCTGTTTTTCACACAGTTTAGGTTGTGAAATGTTGTGCAAGGACAAGGTTAAAGATGAAATTGATATTCCAAAAAAATGTCGAGTTTTTTTCAGCTCATGAGACAACTTTCTAGATAGATAGCACCTCAAAATCCATTTTGAAACTCCTTGCATAATTCAAGGAAAATGGCCACTTAACAGGACATAAAAGCGTCCGAGAACATAAAAGTGTCACATTACCAACCTAGTGTTAAAGATGGTCCAAGATTTGGGATATAATCATACATACCTCAGACACATGGAAACTAATACGAGAATAAACCTTAAAGATCATAGGTACAAAGATGTGGACTGAACCCCGATAGAGGAATTTGATTATGCTACGCTAGTAGGGTTGGAACTTCTAGCTTGGCTAGGTAAACCAAAGGAGTTATGGATGTGTCAGGCATCCAATTGTGGAAGCCTAAAATGGAAAGAATGTATTATAGAAAGAGCTATTGAGGATACATAATACATTTCAAAATCTTTTCCAAAAAAATCCTTAAAACCTTTAGAACGAACGCATATTCTAGCAACATTAGATGTGTGTGATGTTGCAGAGGAATCGACGACTAAGTTTTATGACCAGGATGGTTATGATGTGGTTCCATACTACATGGTTGATTTAATAGACGATGATGAGGATAACCAAATCTCAGGACAACCAAGAAAAACTAAACACAAGGAAGAAGTGGGTGAGGAGTTGTTCCACAATTTTTTAGAGCATCTTGAACGCTACGATATGCAAATAATGAATGCTTTGACAATCCCAGTGAGCTAGACGAAATGATATCGGACATAATGTTTTATGATTTTCCAAATCAAAAACCTAGACGTCAAGCACACTATAGGAAAAAGAAGGCAGCACACAAAGTAAGAGATAACCTAATGCCAGAAATGAGGAACAAAACGGGATTTTTATCTCTGGTAAAAGTTGAAGACTACATTAAAAATAAAATATCAGGTCAATTCTCTAGAGATTGAGACTCTAGGACAAAAGAAAGTGCTAGAAACGTGAAAAAACAAACTCAAAAGGTAAACTTGGAAACTCAATTTAAAAAAATGGAAACAAAACCGAACCGAATAGGATAACCAAAATGGACGAAAGTTGAACGTAAAAAGAAGTACCAAGAGCTCAAGAAAGGGAAGTATGGACACCAAAAATGGAAAACGAAGAAGATGAAAAAGACAAGAGAGACAACCATATGAGTGTACCTTCCCATTACAAGAAGTTCATTATTCAAGACTGGAAGATAGTATTGACACAGTCCAAACGAGAACAATGGGAGAAGGAGTCATATGACGGACCAGAGGATGCACGGAAGATAGACCTAGCAGTACCTAGGAGGCACCGCAACCCATCTATATAGAAACTGATCTGAGTCAAGAAGAGGAAGAGGATCTTGTCAGCCTTCTTCGAGAATACAAGGATGTGTTTTCATGATCTTATAAGGACTTAAAAGGAGAGGATCCTACAATATGTCAGCATACTATCCCTTTAAAACATGATGTGAAGCCTAGCAGACAAAGGCCATGCACGACATATAAGATTTGTCTTAATCCAAAAAAGTGTCTTTTTATGGTCAGACAAGGACAAATTCTAGGACATATTGTCGCGGAACATGGAATATCCACAGATTTGGATAAGATTAAAGTGATTATCAAAATTCCTAAACCAATCAATGCAAAGAAAGTACAATGTTTTATGGGACATTGCGGTTATTACAGTTGCTACAAAACGGAAGACGTAGCGTCCCTACAAAATACCTCAAATAGCATAATAGAAACAAAAAAGCACCACAAATATACATACCTGGCAAAGCCTGTGACCATATAATCAAATCGTACATGAACAGAGAGAAAAAGAGAGCGAGAGAGCACGTGCAGGCGCACCTCCTAGAGTGGAGTGCTATGCCAGCACGTTGAGAGGGGAGAGAGGAGAGGAGAGAAGAGCAACACAGACACTGGGTGCAATCTCCCCCCGTGCAAGAGTGACCATTTTCCTCTTGCACGTATTTAATTTATAGATTCTTGAATGGTCAAATGTGAGTACAAATTGGCCGGCCGGTCATAAGTGGCCGAAGCTCATAAAGAGCACTTGAATAATACATGAAATATATTTCCGTACACATAGGCCTATCTCAGTCAAGCCTTTTCCACCTGTCACAGCTGTAGTAAATAATAAAATATCAATTCCATAACATACCTCTCCGTTGGAAAGCAACCGTCCTCAGTTGCGAAGATAAAAATCTGCAAACAGTACTTGTAAAAAACAATGATTAGAAATATGTATCAAGTAGCAAAAAAATCCATAAAACTAGACAACATTGCTTATACCACTAGAATAAGCAGTATATGTCATACCTTAATGAATCAAGATATCATTGGTCACACTCATTATCAATCTCATAACGGCAAGTCTCATAAACACTGTTGTAATAATCACCAGATACCAAATCCCAATCCACTTCCAATTCCACAATGTAAGTCCAAATCCAAATCACTTTCATTATGTACCCGGGTAACAAAATCATACCATTTGCAATGGTGGCCAGCCACTGCAGCATGATTCTGTGATTGGTGTTGCCTAAATCGGTGAATCTACACCAATAAGACTTGTTGCCTAAATCGGCGGATCTGCACTAATGCTGCCTAAATCGGCGAATCTTCATTTGGTATTATTTAAAATTCATGAATCTATAATGTTCAATGTGCTGCCTAAATCGGCAGATCTGCACCAAGATGAGTATCTACACATTGCCTAGATCGGCGAATCTGTGTGTACGTGACCAATGGACTAGGCAAGACATAAAGGAAAAAATATTTACTATGTTGTTGACATCATAATGCAGTATATCAAAGCACTTACAAATTGTTTGTGCAATATCCCACTTAGCTCACCGGAGTAGCTACATAGCTTATTGACAAAGCATCTCTATAAAATTTCCATGAGGGTATCCTGTATTTATACCATTAGTGGCATATGAGGAGAGGTACGAGTACTGCAACTGGTAATTTTGTGTTAGTAATTTGCAATGGAAGAAAAGAATATCCATTCTATCTAGAATTCAATTTAATATGAGTGTGTGATTATACTTCTTAAGATGTACAGTACTGGCACGATGACTTGATAATCGGAATTTGAAAAGAAAGTAAACAAGATTAAAATAGAAAGTTATCCATAACCTTGCTGAAATTGAAATGTGAGACAACTTAGGGAGAAGAAATACTTTGCAGTTCTCGCATAGATCCACTAATGCCACAAACAAACATAAAAAATAATGCAAGACCCAAACTAGTCTAATTTGTTTCAATGGGCCAAAATAAGAGAAGTAAGAATAAAATTGTGGTGGAATCATTACAACTCGATATGAAGGATAAAAGTATGTTGACTACTTACCGAGGCCTACCATGATTCGTCCTTGATTGATGAGAAAGTGGGATTATTCTGATTAGATTATGTAAGAAGATGGGGTAGCCCTGTCTGGTATAAAAGGGTTAGTATATGCAGTCGAATAAGCACCGATTTGTAGTTAATGATATGATTATAATAAACTGAAAAGAAAATAGTGTCCATTCTGGTCTGCATGGCTCTATCTGAATGATTGGACATGAGATAAGTAGTGAAAATAATCTCATGTGGGTGCATGTTGGCAGGACACATAGTCATATTTCCCTAAATGTGTGGTGAATGTAATAAAGATAGGCATGTTGAGCAACTTTTACTAAGAAGTAGAAAAATATGCGAGTCATTTAGCAAGATTTTCTATTGTTTTTTTTTTCCATAAAGTTGCAAGTACATCAAATTTGAATCTCTACAAATGAGTTCATGACTTGTGATAACCTGAACGAATCACAAAAGGTGGAGTAGTATCATGATACACTTTGGAGAAAGTGGTTACAACGGAGAGTTTTAGGGTGGATATTTGTAGATATCAGCAGATCAAATTTTATACTAACTTGTGCTAATCAAAATTATGTAGTACAATGCAGACAAAAAAATGCGAGAAATATTGTGGTGTTCGTATGACAAAATCAAAAAAAAAACTATGCTAGATTACGTGTGCTACGAGAAGTGTTGACAACTTAAAACAAACAAAAAGACTACTTATGAATCCTGGCATATGGGAGCCGACAGAGCTGTTGCGATATCCGTAAAAATAAAGTAGGCTACATAGAGATCTATGAAACTAGGAGGGCCAAGGGGAGCCTGGATAGGCTTATTACAAAATAAGAATTAAGAAAACAAAAAAACACATGTCTATTGTGTAGGGGCGGGGAAAGTAGTGCTAGGAGGGTCGTGTCGAGGTTTCCTGGTGTCAATGGAGGAGGGTCGTCCGAGGAGGTGTTCGGTGAGGCCCATTAAAGTAGAGTTTAAGGCATGGATGGAGGCATGCACGTCCAAAAGGCGAAGACAAAGCCTTCGAAAGCGGTTTTCCAGGCGGTCATAGTCTCGTCAAAGTTGTGTGAGCTCATCTTGCAAGGAGCGGAGGGTGTCAAGGACATCAATTGTGTCGTTGGGCAAAGACAAAGCCATAGATGATGGTGTAAATGTGAGGAGCCTTGGAGAGAGAAGTTCGGAGTTGACCCGATGGAAAAGCGATCGATGATGTTGATAAAACTGGTTACTATGAGGAGAGTTGTGAGAACCAAGCTCCAGGCTGATACACTCCTTGTGGATCGACGAATCCAATGTCTGAAGAGTAATAAAACTTCACTGAAGAACTTTGCAATGTCCTCTTCTGTAGGGAGTTGTACTCGCAGAGAGTGGCGAAGAAAAGACGAAGAAAAGTATTCTAACTTCGTAGGAAACTATCCCAGGAGACCTTTAAGATCAAAATGATGCGACCCGTGTGAATCTAAGCCTATGTCTGTGTACAAATAAAAATGAAGTAGAGTAGAAATAAAATAAAATTTTAAAAAAACCTCATTAGCAGCATCGTAATGAGCAGTCATTGCAAGGCTTCGTCAATGTCCGTAGTCGTAGCAAAGGACAAGAGGGGGAATCTGTTGGCTGTTAGCCACAGCGGGAGAGAGAGAAATTTGGGGGAGGCTATGGGCTTCACGATCTACAGAGAGGGGAGCACGTACGAGCTTTGGGAAGCGGAGGAAGACCCGAGTCTTGAATCAGTGGCCAGCACCACGTCAACTAGCTCTGTATGAGTGTAGGTGGAAGCTTTCCCACAGCAGCATCGTCAAGCATTTGAGAATTTCATGGAAAATGGTGAAGTTAGGTGGTTTGATAGAAAGACTGACTAAAATTATTCTAGGGTGTGTCGAGCAGGCGGAGATGAGGGGATTGGGTCGGTGGGTGGTATGCAATCAGAAACGGCATGGAGACAGCAGATGTAAGAGAGAGAGCTGCCCGTATTGATGGGGTTGCTCGTTAAAGATGTTTTGCAGACAATGCAAATGTGTACCATTGTAAAGCACTAGCTGCATGCGATAGAAGAGGTGTCGTACACAGTAGCTGGCCACATGGTTGGTGAGTGAGGGAGTGAGAAGGGGTTCAGGGATGGTTAACTCACGACAAAACTATGGACAGAGAACTATGGACGGTTGTCGTCAAAAGAGAGAGACGCCATTAGCTGCATGCGAGTGGGGCGGTTAGTTCGAGTGGTCACAGTTGATAGCCATGCAAAGCTTCTGGGTGTTGCAGTCCAGTGGTTGTTTGAAGGAGTCGAGTGGCTCAAAGCGGCTCTGAAGTGAACGATACTCATTACATGGTGGGGAGAGTGATAGAGAGAGAGGAGGGTAAGTGAACATGAGTTGGTGGCGGGCTGAAACTCAGAGAGAGATAGGGGCTGCATTTGAGTATGGGGACTATGGTTGTTGGTTGACCAGAGCAAGAGCAAAACGCTCATGCACAGTGAAAAAGAGAGAGAAGGGTGCACGGTAGCTGTGGTTGAGCACTACATGCTACGTTAATCCGGTACTGTAGTTAGATTCACGATGACTGCACGTGCCAATCAATTGGCGCCGCCATGCAAGAGGGAGAGGTAGAGACAATCGGCATAGGCCACATGGCAACTGGGTCTAGGTAGTGTGAAGTGGGGGAGTGCATGCTGGACCATGAAGTGGGCAATTTGCATGGTTGCAGCAGTCAGAACAGGGCCACCCCAAGAGAGTGTGGTCGATAGTTGACCAGACAGAGAGAAAGAATAAAAATAAAAAGAGGAAAAAGAAAATTCAGTGATGGGCCTTGGCCAGCCTGATGGAACTGTAGCAATAGAGAGAGAAAGGGAGTGCGATGTCAATTGGAGAGAGAGAGAGAGAGAGAGATAGAAAACTGATCGTCACGGCTTTGTGCATGGCTTGTGGATGGTTGAGGGTCTATCGTGATTTTGTTGAATTGCTAGCGCTGCATGGGACTGTTGTTTGCTAGTTGTTGTTGACGCCGATGATGTTGTTGCCAGCTTAGCTGAGAGTTGTTGCTACTCATGCAATGCTTGCAGGTTTCGGCAACGACGCTAGAGTGAGGCTCTCAACGTGGTGTGAGTGTCATTGCTGCCTACCATCACAACTGCTTCTCTGTTGTCCCACTTCTCTCTCCCTTATAATCAGTCACACACTGAAGGTGTCCTAGAATTCGTATTATTCTTCGTCTTTCAACTGCTTCAAGGTCCATAAAATTATTCTTTGACCGCTTCTACTTCTCCTCAAGATTATTTTGTTGTATACATATGGTTATCCTTATTGGTTTCCTAATGCTTTCTCTTCTGAACTGAAAAATATTCAAATGTAAGTTTCTCGGCTTTTCTATGCCTATCTCATTGGAAGCAGGACTGCACAAAAAAAACCTTCGTCGTCTTCGGGCAAGGTTCTCTTGTAGAAATTTTGTACATATGTAGCTATCATAACTTATGCTAATGTGTGGGTCATTGCAATGGATTGTAAAGAAGATTCTACATGCAACCCCTTCGATGCTCCACTGCCCGAGTGGGTTATGAAAAATAGGCGATTTTCAATATTAATTTCTTTCTATATTTCTCTAATGGAAAAGAAAAAAGAAATAAAGCAAATTTATATTGGTAATAAATAATAATCTCTTAAGTATTTCTTTGAAGAAACAATACACCATGCGATTTTTATTTTTATTTTTGAAATAAATTAATGCATAAGAAGAAATTGACTTAGCTCTTGCACTCAAAGCTCTCCATAGCTTTACTTGTATCTGAAGGAACGTTCTCAGAGCTCTAATACCACTGCTACAAAACGGAAGACGTAGCGTCCCTGCAAAATACCTCAAATAGCATGATAGAAACAACAAAGCACCACAAATATGCATACCTGGCAAAGCCTGTGACCATATAATCAAATCGTACATGAACAGAGAGAAAAAGAGAGCGAGATAGAGCGAGAGAGCACGTGCAGGCGCACCTCCTAGAGTGGAGTGCTACGCCAGCACGTCGAGAGGGGAGAGAGGAGAGGAGAGAAGAGCCACACAGACACTGGGTGCAATCTCCCCCCGTGCAAGAGTGACCATTTCCCTGTTGCACGTATTTAATTTATAGATTCTTGAATGGTCAAATGTGAGTACAAACTGGTCGGCCGGTCATAAGTGGTCGAAGCTCATAAAGAGCACTTGAATAATACATTAAATATATTTATGTATGCATAGGCCTATCTCGATCAAGCCTTTTCCACCTATCATAGCTACAGTAAATAATAAAATATCAATTCCATAACAACAGGAGGTGCATACACATGTATGCAATCATCACCCAACCTCTGTATAGACTTATAGTGATCTTTGAATGGACATATGAGTGTGAGAACTCATTAAGAAATTAAAATATGCCCTCATATCCACTCCAGTGCTAAAGGAACCTGATTGGGAAAAAATCTTTCATGTTCATATTTGATGTGTTTGCATTTGCTATAGGAAGTATTTTAGCTCAACCAAGAGAAGAAACCATGGATTTCCCAGTCTGCTATTCTAGCTGACAACTAAACAATGTTGAAAAGAACTACACAACCACCGAAAGAGAGGGTCTTGGAATGATTTATGATGTCAAGAAATTTTGGCATTATCTCCTCGCAAATAATTCTTTGTTTTTCATGGACCATCAAGCCCTCTTGTACCTTGCCAACAAACCATGCAATACAAGGAGAATTGTAAGATAGTTCATCATAATGCTTGAGTTTGACTTTACCATAGTGCTTAAAAAGGGGAAGACGCATCTGAGAGCAGACCACCTTTCTCGATTACCAAATGAAGAAGCTCTAGGGGGAGTGGATGATGATCTCCCAGATGCATATCTCTTCAATATAGAAATGGTACGCAAGTGGTCCCAAGAGATCATAAGCCTACTATCAAGGGGCGGAGAATTCAACAAAGTTGACCAAGACCATAAACGACGAATGATTCAACAAGCTAATAACTTTCAGTTGATTGGCGGACGTTTATATAACCTAAGCTCCAACGGTATCCTACAAGTGTGCATAAACCCAGAGGAATACGAAGCCTATTTTCTAGAAGCACATAATCAAGATTTGGCATTTCATTGTTCATCCACAAAAACTTTCCAATGTTTGCGACAATTCGGAGTGTAATGGCCAACTATGCGTGTTGATGTTCATGATTATGTAACGAGTTGTGCCAAATGCAGATCAAGCCCACCAATAGAACATGCAACATTGTTTCAAATAATAGTTAAGTTAGAATGGAGTCAATACATTGTTGAATTCTTGGAGAAGCAAACATTTCTTGAAAAATACCACCAGAGCACAGCAGAGAGTGATAGAATTAGAAGCTCGTGATTTCACTTTGATTGAAAATCAGCTTTATAAAAGAGGGAAGGATCACCAGCTTAGCCTATGCACAATGGAGAGTATGTACATTCCAATCCTGGAATAAGCACATGAAGGAATAAGTGAAGGCCATTTCCCAGGGGGGAAAACATCAAAAATTGTCCTCACCTCTAGAATATGGTGGCCAACATTACATATGGATGCGAGCAAATATACAAGACAATGTGAAATTTTTCAACGCACCAAAGTGTCAATAAAACGGGATGAGATGCCCTTACGACCAATGATGGGAGCTAGAGATTTTGCTAAGTGGGAAATAGACTTTGTGGGACCGATATCACCCCCTGCTTACAAGACACATGCCCAATATATCATTGTGGCCATGGATTATCTCACTAAATGGGTCAAAGCTAAAGCTACATAAAAAGCTAATGCCAAGATTATTGTGCAATTTCTATATGAGAATGTATTTGCTAGATATGGTCTACCTATAGAAATTGTCAGTGATTGGGGCACACATTTCATAAATGTGATGATCAAAAATCTTTTTGAAGAATTCATGATAGTTCATAATAAGTCAGCTCCGTAACACCCACAGGCTAATGGGCAGGCAAAAGCTACGAATAAGACTCTATCTACGATCTTAACCAAAATAGTCTCAAGAGTCAAGAACAGATAGGGATCAGAAGTTACATTCAACATTATGGGCTTATAGAATTGCTTAGAAAACCTCGATAGGAACAACACCAACATGGTTTTTGGACTTAATGCTATATTGCCTATGGAATTCCTAATCCCAATAGTAAGAGTATCAAAACAACTAGAGTTGATAGGCCATGAATTTCTTCACGAATAAATGACCTTGAAAAGCTAGATAAGCTTCGCTTGAAAGTAGTGGCAAAAAGAGTTTTTTTATAAGCATGTACGATCAAAGGAGTTTAAAACAGGCGATTATGTATTGATTTACATCTTTAAAAAACATGCTAAGAAACTTAAAAAGGGAGGGATAGGACCCTTTGTGATCAAAGACTTAACATCAAGTTGGAGTCGTCAAGCTTGCTACATTGGATGGAGAAGAAATGCCCAACTAGATCAGTGGATGTTGACTAAAAAAATTCATCTATCACTAACCCCAAATATGCTTCTAAAAATCCACAATGAAAAGAAACAGACACAAGAGAAACATCAGATTGTTGCAGAAGCTCAAGCAAAGTCCAAGGGACCAATAGCAAAATGAAAGCTTCTTCAACAGTGACAACAACATGGACCACCTTGGAAGACTAATTCCATTCAAGTAATAGCCGTTGACACAGAGAACATGTAGGGTCCTGAAATTGGGGTTAATTTTATTTGCGAGTTAATCAATTCGTGTTTTTTTGCTACAGGTGATGCTTTTTCGAGTTTATAGAAGCATGGATTCCACTCATATGTATGCTCTCTAAGGTGGCGTTGTGGTATGTTAAATAAGTACCGAGGGAAGGAGAGAGAAGAAGGATTAGACGGAGAGAGAAAAACATACTTGTGAAATAGAGATAGAATCGGGGTGTGAGAGTACCGACAAAGAGAGAGAGAGAGAGAGAGAGAGAGAGAGAGAGAGAGAGAGAGAGAGAGAGAGAGAGAGAGAGAGAGAGAGGGGGGGGGGGGGGGGGGAGAGAGAGAGAGAGCCTGAGAGTGGGAGATGAGGGGGAGAGAGGAAAGATAGGTTCAAAATGAAAAAAGTCCGGCTAAAGTTTGGGCAAGAAGGTTCTCAAGCCGGTTCAAATTATTTCATTTAGTAACTTGGTATAGAATTGTTTATGTGTTGGTTTAATGTATATATTTTATAAATATCCTACATTTTAATTGAGATGAAAGTGGAGTTAAGTAAAAGTGGAGTTTTGTTGTGAAGAAGGAGGTTGTGTGCACGTTTTCTACTCACATGTGTGTGTGTGTGTGTGTGTGTGTGTGTGTGTGTGTGTGTGTGTGTGTGTGTGTGTGTGTGTGTGTGTGTGTGAGAGAGAGAGAGAGAGAGAGAGTGGGAGATGAGGGGGAGAGAGGAAAGATAGGTTCAAAATGAAAAAAGTCCGGCTCAAGTTTGGGCAAGAAGGTTCTCAAGCCGGTTCAAATTATTTCATTTAGTATCTTGGTATAGAATTGTTTATGTGTTGGTTTAATTTATATATTTTATAAATATCCCACATTTTAATTGAGATGAAAGTGGAGTTTTGTTGTGAAGAAGGAGGTTGTGTGCACGTTTTCTACTCACGTGTGTGTGTGTGTGTGTGTGTGTGTGTGTGTATGTGTGTGTGTGTGTGTGTGTGTGTGTGTGTGAGAGAGAGAGAGAGAGAGAGAGAGAGAGAGAGAGTTTTCCTGTTCATATGCGTGTGAAAAGGTTCCAAAGCCGGCTCCACAAATAATGTTTTCCGAGCCCTTAGAGAGGCAGTTTGTGGTGGTTACTCATTGCACTATTATATGCCTATAGTATTCATAGAAGAATAATAATCATAGTGTTTCCCAAGCCCTTAGAGAGGCAGTTAGTGTTGTCTACTCATTGCACTTTTAGATGCATATAAATCTTATAGGGGAATAATAATCGTAGTGACAAATCATGCATATTTTATTGCACACCCCACTTTAAAAGTTAGTGGTGGAGTAGTAGATGATTATAATATTCATATTGACAAATCATGCATATATTATTGCACGCTCCAATTTAGCAGTTAGCATATGCTGCGTGGGACCCCTCATGTCACTAACACATGCCACTCTTCCATCACTATCAATGCTTTTTGAGAGCATGGTGCTTTAGCCTATATAAATGTTACAATGCAAGCACCATATGCTGCACAAGTGAATCGGAGGTGCTAATCAAGAGAGATTTTTTCATTTTCCCTATACTTATACAATGCCTATAGGATATGCTAGTACTGGTAATGAGGTAGGTGCAAAAATCCATGAAGAGATTCACAAACTCCCCCCCAACGCACCCCTTGAAGAAAAGAAGACGTTTACACAAAGAGAGCGTGACACAAACAAGGCGATCCGGATGTTCAACCACCTTAATCGCGCTCGCAACACCGGAGACCAGGAAGTCAATGATGGCTTTGAGACAATGCGAGAAGCTCTGGGCAAGTGGGAGACATGGGGGTACATAGATAGCTCTCGAAGGGCCGCTTTACAGGCGAAGATTGACCATTTGCTTGTCTGCAAACGCACAATCAACCTGGTCGACATCTCTGGCTCTAATGTGGTAGAAGATTGAGGCAAGATTTAAATAATTATGCACTAAATAATATAGTTAAATAAATATGCACTAGCACATGATAAATTGTACTAGTGTGATGCAAGTTGTACTGTGTGTGTGTGTGTGTGCAGGTTTGATTCCCTACGTAATCATGTAAACAACTTATTTTAATTATATGATGCTTATTTTAACTATATGATGGTGTTCCACTCTTCAGTGCCTTGGCGAGAATAATTCATATGTCTTTGTCTGACTTATTATTATTGAAGTAGCTGTGATACTTTTAATCGGCCTGGTCTACTAACACATCTTCAAGATCTGTCATAATTTAGGGTATTTTTGATATCTTGTAGCTAAACTGAACCGTCAAATGTAACTACAAGCTGTTTGAAAGCCAAAAATGTAAAGAAAATCTATGTGAGTTTTTTATATAATGCAAGAAAAAGATGAGCATGTCTTTAGTATTTACCCTACTTTTAGTAGAATATACTTTCTTGTCCATGTGGATTAGGCCATCCTTTTATTACCTCTAACTTTGATGGAGTTGTCCAATTTTCTCAAGGGGTTTCAAGATGTCTTTATTGACGATGTCTTTAGAAGAGGAAGAGGAAGAGGATGAGGAAGATGGAGAAGAGGGTGACCTCTTTCTCGCTTTTTTCTTCTCTTGTTTTCTCTCTTTTGTGTTTGAACTATGGTGAAGAGGAGTATGTGATGGTATTCTCCATTTAGGGGGTGTTGGAGAGTGTTTTGTTCACCGTCTTAGTGGATCCATCTCCGCCGAGGTGGCAGGAGACTTGCTTCTTTGTCGTTCTTTTGGTGGGGGTTCTACCATTGAAACTTGAGCTCTCCTTTGAGAGGGAGATGCCTCATCGAGTAGTAAGTTTTTGAGCCCTTCGTACGGATCCTCCTCCTCTTCCCTTATCGGAGAGAGTCCTCTTTTGGAAGTCTCACTAGGAGCTTTCTTAGTGTATGCGTGAGAGAGAGAGAGAGTGTGTGTGTGTGTGTGTGCGATCGAGCATTGCAACGGCACGACGGCGGCGAGGCAGTTGAGCGCGGCGTAGCGGCGTCTCCCTCTTCTTCGCGGCGAGGAATCCTCCACAAAGCAAGCGTAGAGAGGTGAGTGACACACCATCATCATCTTTGAGCTTACTAGTTTAGGCTTGTTGTGTGCTTGGAGCCATTTGTGGCTCGCACAAGGTGTATCGGCAAGTTCCTTGCATTGACACGTGCGACATACACGCACATTTTTGGTGCCGTTGCCGGGGAATGCCATACACTAAGCTTGAATGGCACTCTGTGCTTCTTTTGTGGTGCAATTTCAATTGTAGGAAAGGTAAGGAAGGAGGGTGTGTGTATTGAGAAGAAGGAATTGTGTTACTACTGTGTATTTTTTTTGTTAATGGAGTTTTCAAAGGTATTGTGTTTTTTTCTCTGTGTAAGGTGTTAGTATTAAGGTGGTTAGTTATGTGTAATGTAATGTACAGTAAGTACGAAGTAGATCTGTGAGAGCTAATAGAGTGTGTTAGTGTGTAACAGTAGGTGTATTAGTTAGAAGTGGGTAGGTAGAGTGTGTGTGTGCTCTCGCGCACGCCGCGGCGACCTTATTCTTTTTTTAAAAAATTTAAAAAAATCTTTTAAAAAAATAAAAAAAATAAAAGGTAGGGCCGAGATCGAGAATATCTCCCAGACCCAAGCCCAAGCTAACGCTCAGGCTTAGTACGCCTAAGTCGCCTTTTAAAAATTACGAATTTTAGCTTCACACGTAGTTAAAATTCATTTTTTTGAGGACCAACGGAGCTTCAGGTGAGCGAACGTTGTGTTGTAAAGCACACCGCAAACCTCTGAGTGATACGCTCGTTTTGAGCTATCACACACTTTAATCAAAAAAATCGATCATTAAAAATATTAAAAAAGATAAAAAAACGAGTGAAAACGGACGCTTAAAAAAGTAAGCGGTTAACCTTCGAGGTTATTTGCCGACGCCTGTAGGGTGCCAAAGGCACATGCATCTGCGCTCTGGTCGTGTGCTAGAGGCGGAGCAACTAGAGAGAATTTCGACTTATGCGAGTTCTCAATATCCACGTACTTTAGGTTCCGGGCCCTCGGCGGGGACCCAAGGTAGTACAAACCAAGACCCGAACATAGCAGCCAGTGACTCTTCCTCTAACTATGACGTCATGGAGGGTTTCCCAATGCCTAATCCCGACAGCTCAAGCCAAGACATGCATGCCATGGGCCCGCGGTCCGGGCCGAGCGTGCTTAGCCGCTTGAAGGAAACCTTTAGTAGAGCCACTCGCTCCGAACATGGAGCTAATGATGTAAATGAGGGGGGTGGGGAAGTAAATTCTCCATTCATGACCAACGTAGACCCTATACCCTTAGAGAATGTGCAGTGAATACTTCATTCACTGCACCTCCTGACTCTTCAGAGTTATTTCCCTCCGAGGTCATATTACCCGAAGGTAGAAGCCTTGCCGAAGTGCAAGAGGTTGAGCGATATATCCTTGCAGCGAGGGAAAAGAAAATTGAGAGCTTACGCAAGGCGGAGCAACGAAGGGAGTTAAAAGCGCAAGCCCCTATGTCAATATCCTTGCTAAGAGAGCAATCGAGTGCTCCTGACTCAGCAACTGCTAAGGGCCAACCCCTAGGAAGCAACATTGCATCTAGCTCAAAGGACACCCCTAGCACCTCAATCCTAGATGGAGTGTTCTTAAATGAGAACTGGGAGTACGAATTACAAACAGAGACTCTGACCGACCTATACACAGGTCACACCTATCACGTGGGTTGGTTAGATGTCCTACAATCCACAATGGGTGCTACTAGTGTGGAGGATCAACAACAAAGAGTTTGTGAGGTCATCCATAGGGTTATCGAGTTAGAGAGACAGAACAAGGGGATCAACATGCCTTCAACGGGTCTCATGAGATTCTTGGATATAGGGAAGGCTAAACAACCGACCTTATCGCAAATGGAGACTCCCTCAGTAAGTCCGATGGATCCCCCATATGTTGTTTCTCCAGGGGTCTCAGTGCAATCTGAGCCCACAAGTGATAGCTTCACCTTTCCAAGTCTAGCTCATCTTTCCCTTGATGACACCACGGCTACCATGCCTACCCCAATGATGGGCATGCCAAGAAACATGCCATGGACCTCATTTGTTAGTAAAGCACCACTACGTGGTAGTTCAATGCCTGCAACAATACCTACAAGTGTATACCAATCGTATACACCCATGGGTCCTCGTACTCATGTAGTCTCTACTCCTCCCATTGTTTCAACAACCTATGCTCCACAACCACAATACCCGAGTTCTTATTTCCATGGGACTATACCGGCTAGCATTAGCATGTCACATCCGACGTCTGCTATGCCTAGGGCCACACATATGAACTTTGGGCCACCACATGGCACAACATCGTACCCAACGTGGAACCCAAGGGCTTCCTATGCACCAAGCCCAATGCCAATACCTACTCCACATGTAGTCTCTGGAGCACCTCCACCCACGGTGTCTGCTCACTTAGGTGACTTGGCAACATTTTCTCAAGCTATTGGTCGATCTATTGCTGAGAATATGCGTAACACGCCTGATAGAGAGCCTAGAAGTAAGGCAGTACAAATAGCCAAGCTCACACAAAAATTTAGTGGAGACGGGGATGTGAGAAAGCATATCAAAGTGTTTGAACAAATATGCGATTCTCTAGGAGAACACAATGACCTACATAAGAGTAATGCTTTAAGCCTAACCTTAAGTGGGAAGGCAGGGGATTGGTATAGAACCCTAAGGGTGGAAGAAAAAATGAATTACCCTACTCTTAGGAGACTGTTCTTGAAAGAATACATACGAGAGGGAGTGCTTTGGGGTGTAGCCTCTCATCTCCAAAAAGCCCAACGAGAGGAAGGAGAGTCGGTGAGAGACTTTATAAGTCGCTTGAAGCATTTGAATTCTTGTTGTAATCCAAATGAACGCTTCAACAATAACCAATTTCTCGATAGATTCATTCGGGGATTACGACATGAGGATATCTACAATGGCCTAGTCATTAGAGGTATCACCACTTGGGAAGCAATCACCACCAATGCGATCCAATTGGAGGATAATTTAATGATTCAAGGAGAAAGAGTGCCTGTTGAGCCTAAATCTATTAGCTCGCAAGCATCAGGGCATCAGCCAATGACCCTAAAACCTATTGCTAAGGAGCCAAAGATATCTGAGATGACTTTAGCAGATCTCACCAAGGCTATTCAAGAGAGTCTTAGAGACAATCATGCTCCGCAAAATAATCATATGTATCCAAGAAGGGAGCAACAATGGTGCTCTGTATGCTATGGACCGCATAGTACCAGTGAATGCCCTACTTTTAGAGTAAAATTCAATGGGAACTGCAATGCATGTGGGAGGTGTGGTCATCAAGCTAAGGATTGCATAGTATTTAAGCGCGCGATGGCCAATAGACCAACCTTAGCATGGACAGACACACCTCGAGTGCCTGTATTGATGCTGGCCCCACCTCTTGAACAAACAGCACAACACATGGTCCCTAGGGCCCAAAATGTTGTTCAAACAACACCCTTACCGCCTCCAGTGCTAGGACCGCAACCACCACATCTAAGAATCACTTCTATGAATCAAGTGGGTTGTGAGTCATCTATTGCTTGTTTGGAAGGCTGTGAGGAAGATATAGATCCTAATATTGCCTATGGGATGGATGTGCTTGAAGAAATTCCACAATACTACATGGAGGACTATTGCGGACAAGTCAAACCTGTCTATCAAGTAGCTGCTCTTGCGGCAAGAGGCCAAAATATCAATTACACTGCTAAGAGACCACCTCTTCAATGCTATGAGTGTGGAGGTACACATCGTGTAGCTGAGTGTCCTATTAGCCTACAAAAACATACCACACTAATGCAAACCAATCAAGCAAGCACGTCTACAATGCCGATACTCATGTGTAATCGATGTGGCATAGATCATTTGATTGCCCAATGTCCAAATAATCCAAATGCACTGAAGATCATGCCATTAAACTTGATTGAAGTTACCAAGGAGCCATCACAAAGTACACTTGTGGTACTAGTAAACGTACTCACATGATCGATGCTCCAAAAACAAAATTATATTCTTGAGGAAAGAGACACGGCATCAATTGCCCAATCTCAGAAAAAGAAGAAAACACGAAGGAAGAGATCACAAAAAGCAACGAAGTCAGACCCCAGTTCAAAGACCAACATAGGGACTCTGATTCATGAGAAACCATGGAGACCAAAACAACCACTAAGATAGAAACCAACAAGGAAGATCTTCATGAGCCACAATGCCACGGATCCAAGAAGAAGATAGGAACTTATCCAAACCCTACAGAAGATATTGAGCGAGTCAAGCAATTAAGGAGTTTGGTAGAAGATACCCAAAGGGATCTAGAACCAACACCTAGGCAGATCCAGATTACAGACACCGTGTTCCCTACGCAACATCAACCTCACCAAGTCCATAGACCCTTAGCCATACCTAGTGTCATCCAAGAAGAAAGTGACTTAAAGTCATGGGAAAGTGGGCGTACTCACTTCTTGATGGAAAGAATGTTTATAGAGGGACTACTTGATCCTATCGAAGAAATGGAGATCCCATCTTCCCCACGTCAAGGGACTAAAGTCCAAAAGGTGCCGTTAAACATTGCCAAATTGATGGATTTCATGTCTTTAGAAGTTAGAACCACCATCATGTCCAAACTATATAAAGATCCTGAGCTAGTCTCAGCTTTTCGAGCCTTCCTCAATGGAGAACTAAAGTTTGGGCTACCACAATTTGCACAGATGGATGGAGCTAGGGAGATGCCAATAGAGGAGGAACACTTAGATCCACAACCCAACCTAGATGAGAACCTTGTTATAGAAATACCTGTTAACAAGTTGGGACAATACTTTGAGGGTGATGAATCTAATGCGACCATACCAATCACTACTAAGGGATTAACTGTGAAGGGAATCCTTGATAGTGGCGTTGGGGTTAGCATTGTGACTAAAAATTGCTGGGAAACTATGGGAAGACCTCACCTTGCGACCACAACCATAGTAGTGAAGATGGCCAATGGGTCTATTGTTAAACCTATTGGGATGCTAGAAGATCTCAAGATCAAGGTCTTTGGACATAAAATAAGGATTACCTTCATTGTTATGGATTTCTCCAAACACACTATGGCATCGGAGATGATCTTAGGACGTCCTTTCATGAGGGAAGCAAAAATGGTGCATGACTGGTCTAAAAAACATGTCTACCTGCAATTCCAAGATTCTGTCATTCGAGTGGATCTTGTGACGGGTCGAGCACATCCTCTAGGAAACAGGTTTATAATTGATCATAGATCCAACACCACAGTTCACTCGGCCCCATTGTAGTATTGTTATATGTGTAAAGCGGACACTGATGTTGGGGAAGATTATCCTTATATGGATGTACTACCTGGGATGACTGAGTCGGACAATGTGGATTGGGTCCACCTAGTAGCAACCATAGACACTTGGGGAAATAGGAGGACGACATGGGTAACACCTGAGGGGGATGAAATACCACCACTTGTACCCTTAAATATGCTAGAAGCAATGCATATAGCTTTTGATGATCTACAAGATGAAAGTTTGACTGGCATTGGAACAGTAGCGCCTCACAAGACTATAGCCCACACGATTTGGGGTCAGAATCATCAGTTGAAATTGACTATGAGGACGAAGAATCTGAGTTAAATCTTAGTGCAAATGTGGGGACAAACCATTTAGGGCCCAGTGGTAACCTAGATGATAATCTATCCAAGGGAGCAGAAGACACAAGTAGTGATTCATCTAGTGACTCTTCACTAGAGGTCGGCCGTAATCGAGAATTAAACAAGAAGAGTAAGAGATATAAGAGGCTACGATATCGAGCAAATGTGCGTGCTAGAATAAATGAAAAGAAATCTACCGCAAAATGGCTAATTATATAGGGGCATGTGATGCTCATCGGAAGTTGGTAGATAACTGGGGTGAATACCTTCAAAGCGTTATGTGGTGTAGTCCACAACCCAATGACATCGCACAACTAGAGGCTACAGAGAAGCCAAAGTCGAGCCGTACCATAAGGAGACGACAAAATCAAGAGTTAGCTCAACAACAAAAGGAATCAGAAGTTAAATCATAGTCCACAGAACAACAGGACCCCATAGACTTACACCCTGCACTCGAACATTTCAAATCCTATACCACAGAGGAACGTAAGGTTGTGTATACAAAGGCTCAAAGAAAACCTATCGATGGGAGCAATGGAGTCTATGATGGTCCAACGATAGTTAAGGAAATAGAGTTAGCAGACCCAGGAGAAGAGTCTAAACCTATTTTCATTGCCCAAGATCTGACAAAGACTAAGGAGTGTATACTTAAAGAACTTCTCAAGGAATTCAGGGATATATTTGCATGGACATATCATGATATGAAAGGTGTTCCACCTTCCGTGGTGCAACACACAATCCCCATGAATAGCATGGCTAAACCAGTTCAGCAACGACCCTACCCAATGAATCCTAAATATGCAAAAATCGTTCAAGAAGAGATTGAAAAGCTTGTGGAATGCGGATTCATATACCCTATTGAGCACTCAGAATGGGTGTCTCCAATAGTGATTGTGCCAAAAAAGAATGGGAAACTCAGAGTGTGCGTGGATCTCAAGAAGGTCAATGCCGCCACTAGGAGGGACCATTACCCCTTGCCATATTCAGAACATGTGCTTGAAAGAGTTGCAGGGAAGGAAGCTTATAGCTTTTTAGATAGGTACTCTGGCTACAATAAAATCACAATTGTGCTGGAGGACCAAGCTAAAACAGCCTTTATAACCGAATTTGGAGTGTTCGCATTTCGTGTTATGGCTTTTGGTTTAACCAATGCCCCTGCTACCTTTCAAAGATTAATCAACCCTGCTTTTAGAGAATATTTGAGGGAGTTTTTTGAAGCTTTCTTAGATGACCTTTGTGTTTATTCCTCTTGGAAAGAACATCTATCATGCTTACGAAAAGTGTTTGAGAAGTGTAGATTGTATCGCATCTCCTTAAACCCTTTCAAATGCCAATTTTGGATTAAACATGGAGTCATTTTAGGGCATGTAGTGTCCAAAAATGGGATTTCCACAGATGAGAGCAAAATTAAAGCCATTGATGAATTGCCACTGCCTACAAACTATAAAGGAGTTCAAAGGTTCATGGGCCATGTTGGTTATTACCGACGGTTTATTTTAAACTTTGCCGAGATAGCTCGTCCTTTGTACAAGCTTCTTATTGAGTTCCAATGGACTGAGGAGTGTGACCATGCTTATGAGTCATTGAAAAAGACCTTGACTAGCGCTCCTATTCTACGAGTGCCCAATTGGAATGTAATTTTTCATGTGCATATTGATGCATCGAACTTTGCTATTGGGTGTGTTCTAGCTCAACCAGGAGAACATAAACTGGACTAACCCATTAGCTTTGCAAGTCGTCAATTGAATGATACCGACAGAAACTACACCACTACAGAGCGAGAAGTTTTAGGTATGATTTATGCAGTGAAGAAATTTCGCTACTACCTTCTGGCCAACAAGTTTGTGTTCTATGTTGATCATCAAGCATTGTTGTATCTAGTGAATAAACCTTGTTCCACAGGAAGAATTACACGATGGTTGTTAATTCTCCTTGAGTTTGATTTTACCGTTGTGGTGAGACCTAGTAAAAGACATGTCATGGCGGATCATTTGTCTCGCATACCCAATGGTGAAGCCCCTACTGGAGTCGATGATGAGTTGCCCTATACTTCTCTATTCCTAGGCGAAACCATACCTGAATGGAGTGAGAAGATTGTGAACTTTCTAGTTAATGGTTTTCCACCCAAAGAGCTTCGTAAAGACATAGCTCGAAAATTGTTAAAAGAATGCGAACCTTACTCTCTCATTGCAGGAACTCTCTACAGGCTAGGGAAGGATGATATTCTTAGATGTTGTGCCCGCGAGGATGAGTATTTATACATACTACAAGAAGCCCACATGGGTATAGCCGGAGGACATTTCTCAGGGGAACTAACAGCTAGAAAGGTGTTGCAATCAGGCTATTGGTTGAAGTCGCGGAGCGGAGCGTAGATCGACTCACACACACACACACACACACACACACACACACACACACACACACACACACACACACACACACACACACACACACACACACACACACACACACACACACACAGAGATACACAGAGAACTTACACAGTACGTAGATAATCGTTTGAAGGGTTATCTCCCAAACCTTATTATCCACAAAAGTATAAGTGAGTATATACAAAGAGTTAGTGATAAGTGAGTTAGGCGGGCGGGCGGCCATATCCGTATAAGAGGCCACTTGGGCTTTAATCCCAACAACCTCCCACTTAAAGTCCAATGTGGCACTTTAAGTAATTGTAAATCTATGAACATAAATGTACAAAGATTTACATGGCTGCCATCTATCCAATGCCCAATAACTCACGACAATGCACAAAGCCCTCTCCTGGAAGTCCCTTTGTGAGTAGATCAGCAGGATTGTCCTTGGTGTGGATCTTCAGTAGTTGTATCTGCTTGTCTTCAAGTACTTTCCTTATGAAGTGATACTTCACATCAATATGCTTAGTCTTCGAATGGAACACTGGATTCTTTGCCAATTGTATAGCACTTTGACTATCACAATATAACTCTGGCATATCTACTTTGATTCCCAAGTCTGCTACCAATCTACCAAGCCAAATAGCTTCTTTGCATGCCTCATTTGCTGCAACATACTCAGCTTATGTAGTAGATTGCGTAATACAATCTTGTAATCGAGATCGCCATGATATGGCACCTCCAGCCAATGTAAAGACATAGCCTGATGTAGATCTCCTCTTATCCAAGTCTCCTACATAATCTGAGTCGGTGTATCCTCTGAATCTCAAATCCTGACTACCATAGCATATGCGCATACTCTTTGTATGTTTTAAGTATCTCATGATACCTTTCACTGCCTCCCAATGTTTCTTGCAGGGATTTGACATATATCTGCTAACCACTCCCACTGCAAATGCAATATCCGGACGTGTAGCAAGCATTGCATACATCAAACTACCCACTGCAGACGCATATGGAATCTTATCCATTTCAGCCTTTTCTTCCTCAGACACAGGACAATCTTGTTTGCTAAGTTTCACATATGGTGGCAATGGAACATTCAATGCCTTTCCCTTCTCCATATTGAAACGTTGCAAAACCTTGTCAATATACTCTGTTTGAGATAACCAAATCAACTTCTTTGATCTGTCTCTCTCAATGCGCATACCAAGTATATGACTTGCCTCACCCATGTATTTCATGTCAAATGATTTTGCCATCTTTGACTTCAAAGCTGAAATTTCTTCCAAGTGTTTGCCAGCAATCAACATGTCATCCACATACAAAATAAGGATCAGCCAACTGCCATCCTTAGACTTCTTTGTATATAGACAGTGATCGAACTCACTACGTTTGTAGCCTTGAGAAAGCATAAATTGGTGGAGCTTATGGTACCATGCCCTCGGTGATTGTTTTAAGCCATAAAGACTCTTTAACAACTGGCATACCCAATCTTCCTTGCCTTTCTCAACAAACCCTTCTGGCTGCTGCATGTAAATTTCCACATCTAAATCACCATGCAAGAACGCTGTCTTGACATCCATTTGGTGCAACACCAAATCTAATATGGCAACCAATGCAAGAAAGCATCTCAACGTAGTCATCTTGACCACCGGAGAGAAGACTTCATCAAAGTCAATGCCTTGTTCTTGCTTAAAGCCCTTGGCAACAAGCCTTGCTTTGTACTTTGGCTGACTATCATGAGCGGTGATCTTATACCTGTAAACCCATTTACAAGGTAGAGCCTTTTTGCCCTGTGGTAATTTAACTAGCTTCCATGTCTGGTTTTTATGCAGAGCTGTCATCTCTGACTGCATGGCCAACTGCCATTTTTTTGAGTCAACCACTTGTAATGCTTCCTTGTAACAAGATGGTTCTCCGCAATCTGTGAGCATGACATAATTTAGAGATGGCACATAACAATCAGGTGGTTTGGAGACACGCTCAGAACGTCTCACCACAACTGATTCTACCTCTCTAGCCACTATAGGCTATTCCTGAGCCTGACCATGCTGTCTTGATGTGCTAGCACTAGGCCCATCTTCCCTGAAGACAACTCTTCTGATCTCCTCTGTCTTCTCTGGCTTAGCGTGAAACTTGGCTTCATTGAAATGCACATCATTGCTACGAATAACTTTTATGGACTCAGGATCCCAAAGCCGGTAACCCATCTCGCCCGATTCTCCATAGCCAAGAAATATACACTTCTTGATCTTTGGTTCTAACTTATTCATGAACTCCTTAGGAATGTGGCTATAAGCTTCACAACCAAAGACTCTGAGATGCTTATACGAAGGTGCCTTGCCTGTCCATAGCATCTCGGCCACTTCACTCTTATCCAGAACCCTACTAGGAGACCTGTTGATCAAATGGACTGATGTAGCCACTGCTTCCGCCCAAAATCCATCAGGCAATTCAGCATTTGACAACATGCTTCTGACCTTCTCTTGTATGGTCCTATTCATACGTTCTGAAACTCCATTTTGTGAAGGATTATATGGTGCAGTAAGTTCCCGCTTAATCCCGTTTGCTTCACAAAAGTCTTGAAAAGCTTTGGAAACGTACTCTCCACCATTGTCAGTTCTCAAGCACTTCAGCTTCTGACCACTCTGATTCTCCACAAGCTGCAAGAATGTCTTAAAGACCTTGAGCACCTCATCCTTGTGCTTCAAGAAGTAAACCCATACTTTGCGAGAATAGTCATCTATGAATGTACAAAAGTACGTTGCTCCCCCTAGTGACAAACTAGGCATTGGTCCGCATAGATCACTGTGCACAAGAGCTAACCGTTTGTCCCTACAATTCCTCGTTGATCTGTGCAGTTCCTGTGTTTGCTTACCATAAACACAATGCTCACAAAACTTAAAATCTTGAAATAAAAAACCAGGCAAATAACCATAATGAGGAAGTATTTCCATTCCTCTTTTTGACATATGTCCCAGCCTACGATGCCACAGTGACACACTTGGCTGCTCAATCACATTAATTACATGGTTTTTAACCTCTGAAACATGTAAAGTGTACAGAGTTCCTGACTTGCTGCCATGTGCTACAGTCATCGAACCTTTGAAACATGTAAAGTGTACAGAGTTCCTGACTTACAGCCAAGTGTACACATTTGGTTGCTCAATCACATTAATTACATGGTTTTTAACCTCTAAAACATGTAAAGTGTACAGAGTTCCTGACTTGCTGCCATGTGCTACAGTCATCGAACCTTTGGAGATCTTCCAAGCGCTATTCCCAAAAATTGTCACATAACCCGCATATTCAACTTCACTGTACTGATCAAGCTCTTTCGGATTGCTGGAACATGTCTGACATTCTTGAGCCATAAAGAAGAGCCATTCTGAAACTTCAACCGCACATCTCCCACTCCAAGTATGTCACAAACCTGCTCATTGCCAAGTCTGACATAATCTTTAGTAGCCACATATGATGTAAACCACTCTTTGTGCGGAGAAACATGTAAAGATGCCCCTGAGTCGATAATCCAATCACTCATAGCATGTCCATCCTCTACAGTCAAGAAAACAGAATCAAGATTGCTTGTGAGGAAGATGTCACCAGCTGCTATACCAGAATCATTGTCTGAACCAGATCCTGTGACATTCACCTCTTCAATCTTCACTGAACTCTTCTTTTCATCTTGCTCAGAACTCTTTGTTTTGCCTTTTTCTTGTTTCCACTTCGTACAGTCTCTCTTCATGTGACCCTTCTTGCCACAATGGTAGCATTGTATGTCATCCTTTGACTTCGAGTCACGAGACTTACTTAGGTTTTGTGCCTTCTTACCATTCTTCTCTTTAAACTGTTGTCTCCCTCGAACGACCAAAGCACTATTGCCTTTGCCTTTGTCAATGTTCTTCCTGTTCACTTCCTCTGTGAGCAAGCTGCCTTCTACATTGGCACTTGTAAGACCTTCTGGCGCGACAGAATTACTTAACGTTGTACGAAAAGTATCCCAACTGTCTGGCAAAGTGATTAAGAGAAACATAGCCTTCACTAAATTTGGAAAGACTATCTCATGTGCTGTTAGCTGGCTGAAAATTGTGTGAAATTCATTGAGATGATTTGACATGGCTGTCCCTTCCTTCATCTTCAAATCCACCAGTTTCTTGAGCCAGTAAATCTGAGAAGCAACACTTTGTTTCTCGTACATATCACATAGCTTTTGCCATACGCCATATGATGTAGTCTCTTCTGCTACGTTCAAGTAAACATTTTCTGCCAGTGTCAGCATGATTGTGGACCAAGCTAAATCGTCAAGCTCTTCCCACTTATCTGCAGCCATACCTTCTGGTCTCTCCCCTTTGAGCTTCAGTGGCTTCACTTGTTTTTTCTGCACCAAAACTTGCCAAATCTGCTTCTTCCAGAATGGAAAGTTTGTGCTATCCAGCTTCTTTATGTTGTAAAGAGTCTCACTTTGAGAAGATGCCATATCTGCCAAACTGTTTACTCCTGGGAAAAATCCGGCAGAGTTTCCCCTGTAAACTAGCCTCTGTACACAATAAACAAGCTGTAAACAACAAGTTGAATACCTCTCCTCAAGAACTGTCAGTATTTTGAAAAAATTTGACAGAGTCTCCCCTGTAAACTGAGCTCTGGGAACCAAAAGATAGCTCAAAAAACAATCATAAATAGCTGACCAGTGACAAATCTGAAAATCTCTGTAATATGCTATCCTGTAAGCATGCACTGTCTCCTGTCTGGGCGATGACATAACCTGTATCTGTCTCAAGACTGAACCCTGAACAATGCCTCAACGACCTGACGCATAAGATGCAATCCAGTGTCTACACAAAGTCATACATCCTATGGGATAAAAGTCACCGAAGAGGATGCGTGTAGAGGGGAACTCCGGCAACCTAATCCACCTCACACTGGGTAACCCAGCCCCCAGTGCTTGGCTTCAAAAAACCTCACACACGACCCTCAAAGATGGCTCAGCAAACTGCCCAGAACTAGCATACATCCTACAATAGACCAATCACTGTCCTATGACCGCTGCGATGGTCTGTCTGCTAGCGTGACTCACAACTAGCAGACCCACAATCACAGTACATCAAATTGCAATACATGCCAGTGGTGTCAAGCCGTCGTATGGCCACACCTCCCCTGGAACCTGGCAAGCACAAGAAGTAGCAATGCAAACTGTAATATATATATCTGATGATATATATGTGTACCTGGTCTATAGATGATGCTTTGAAGACGAATGAGTGATGTATGTCGATGCCGATATTGATGCCGACCACCTCCTGCTTGCCAATCTACAAAAGACGGGTTTCTTTGCGGCTGAAACCTATCTTCTGATGCAGTGCTCAGAATGAAATTATGAGGGCATAAACGGCTTCGAAAGGGGGGTAAAACGCAGTCACCTGCTGGAAATACTCCCGGAACGCCGAGTGTGAATTTCCAAGCTCCGGATCCAGAATCTGCCCGAAAAGTGCGCACGCGCGATTACGCAAAAAACGCACTGCACCTCGCTCTGATACCAATTGAAGTCGCAGAGCGGAGCGTAGATCGACACACACACACACACACACACACACACACACACACACACACACACACACACACACACACACACACACACACATAGAGATACACAGAGAGCTTACACAGTACGCAGAGAATCATTTTGAAGGGTTATCTCCCAAACCTTATTATCCACAAAAGTATAAGTGAGTATATACAAAGAGTTAGTGATAAGTGAGTTAAACGACCGGCCGGCCATATCCGTATAAGAGTCCACTTGGGCTTTAATCCCAACATTGGTGGCCAACCTTATTTAAGGATGCATCACTTTTTGCAAAAGGATGCGATGAATGCCAACGTTACAAGATCACACAACGAAAGGATAGGATGCCCTTACATCCTGTTAAAGTGACTCAACCATTTGAAAAATGGGGTTTGGACTTTGTAGGCCCAATTAGTCCAGTAGCTCGTAGCACTCAATATCGATATATTATCGTTGCCTCTGACTATGTGACAAAGTGGGCGGAAGCCAAGGCGACACGTAAGGCCGATGCGAGGTCAACTGCCAAGTTTCTCTTTGCGAACATTATTACAAGATTTGGTTGTCCCTTTGAGATTATGAGTGACAATGGTACTCATTTTATAAATGGAGTAATAAAAGAACTCACTACCAACTTTATGATAGCTCACCCTAAGTCCACACCTTATTATCCACAAGCAAACGGCCAAGCTGAGAGCACCAACAAGACCTTAATCTCTATCTTGACCAAAACGGTGGAAGCTCATCGCACAGATTGGGATTTAAAGCTTACATTATCTCTACGGGCTTATCGTACTGTGTACAAAGTTGCCATTAACTGTACACCATTCAAAATGGTGTATGGCCAAGAAGCGGCTATGCCATGGGAGTTTGTCGTTCCTAGTCTTCGAGTAGCTTCTCAAGAAGGTTGGGATGGTAACCCCTTAGTTGAGCGATTATATATCCTTGAAAGGCTAGATGAGGAGAGGCAATTAGCTGTGCAAAATGCACTTGTGGAGAAAGATAGGAGGAAGAAATGGTTTGACCGTCATCTAAAGAACAAAGATATCAATGTTGGTGATAAAGTCCTTATGTATGGAGTGTGTAACGAAAAGAAAAAGTTGAAATATGCGGGAAAAGTACCATATAGAGTATGTGAGATCACCCCACAAGGAACCATTCGTGTGGAGACTCTTGATGGAGTTGAAACCATTGGATTCCTGAATGGGAGAAAATTTAAAAGATACTATGATCCTTTAAGCCAAGAGGAGCTACGTGCCATCCATACAAAAAAGGCAGCCAAGGCACAAACAAAATTGAAGAAAATACAAGCTCAAGCTGAGGCTAAGGAGCGACAACAATGCATAAGACGAAAACGAGAGGCTAACCTTGGAGTCACACATGCATTCCACGTTGAAGCCGATGAGGATTGGTCGGCCTCTGACACACCTCTACGATACCCTATTGAGCTAAACAACACCTATGGAAAAGTGCTATATAACGCCTTATTTGACACGGGTGCTAAATATAATCAGCTATCATATGGGGTGTGGTGTCAGTTAGGGAAGCCACCTCTATCTGAGAGTATTATCCAAGTCAAGGGTGTCAACAAGAAAAAAATTCAGTTTTTGGAATCTGGCACACTTCTGTCAGTTATGACAATGGAGTTGTAGCTCAAGACTTTCTGGTCATGTCTGTTGGAACTATGGAGGGTAATATAAATCTAGGATGCACATGGATGATAGCCACCAAATGCACTATTGATTGGGGGACAGGGGGTGTCACAACACAGAAACCAACTCTTAGCCCTGCCACTCAAGCCATACTTCCTAAGATATTGCCTCTTACGGAAATAAAACCCAAAACATTGCATGTCCAAGAAGTTGAACCATATGTCCCCATAGCACAAGTCTCTAGAGCTTCAACTAATGTAGCTGAAATAAAGCTTGAGACACACAAGACCCATCCCAATATAACAAAGAAAACATACAAGTGGGTCCCTAAAGCTTCTTTAGCAACCATAGCCAATGCTAAAAGACAGGAGCCTGGTAAGAGATGTCCCATTCGCCCCAAGAAATGTAAAGAAACTTTGCGTTGGATTCCTAAAAAACTATTGGAAGCCCAAAGCTACCATAAAGGAAATGATCAAATCTGGGTGCCAAAACGTAATTTGTGCTCTTACTTGTCACCAGGCCCATGCGAGCTCAATCCTGTGGCTCCAAAACGAATTGAAGATCAGGGAAAGGAAAAAATCACGGAATGTTACACACCTGCTCCAGAGCTAGTTTGGGTACCAAAGAAAGAACGATTTGTTCCACCTAGCTCAGGAACATGGAAATCAAATGAAGCTTCTTGCTCTTCATGTAGTTCCTATACGGAAATAGAAGCTTCAACACAACCTCCACCTACCATTGTACATATCCATACAAGCAAAAAAGAGTTTGCACCTCCCGTTGTAAGTTTACCACCTACAACAATGGTGGGGGAGAGTACCTTACCACCCTTGCAACTAGATGAAACGCATAGAGCGGTCGAAAAGTATTGGTTAAATCTTTCATCTATGACAACTTGGAACAACTGGTTTCAAAGGGTGACGACATTATTTCAAACGGTATGATCTACCAAGGAAGGGGGGAGTGTTTGCTGACATCCATCATCACTTGCTTCCCTCTCAACCTTTCTCCCTGACCTCTTAGTCTCCAATCTTAGGGAATGTATATATAAAGCCTTATACTCACAAAAACAAGATAAAAAAGTAAAAGAGCAAGAGCCATAACGCAAAATCATAAACACACATTATGCACAAGAACACGATCCTTGTAATATTTGCACTCTAACCATCATCTATTTGTGTGTACAGATATGGCTAGTACGCTAGAGTCATCCACTCCTGCCTTGGGTGAGAGGTACCCTCGTTACTTTTCACAAATGTTTCACATAGTCTTTCCGGTGCTTGCATGTGAATGGGATTTGGTAGGTACGCTAGCATGTGAGAGGAATTTCGAGGAGTTAGAATGGCTGATACGTCTCTTGACCACGTCTGATCCATACTTAGTAGAGAGCGTTTCTCCCATTGCACAAGCCTACCCTTTTGACCAAGATGACTATAGGCGTCTAGTGACCTTCTTAGTAAACATGGGTACCTATGATGAAGAAGAAGATTTACATGACTACACAGATGGCACATATGGTGTCATGGATGATGACTTTGTTTATCTCGACGACAGGGATAGGGGTTTAGCCTTAGGGTTTTCCCCCAATCTCTACAATATCCTATTCCCTTGACTCTCTAGGGGGAGTGCAAATAATTAGGTTGGGGTTCCTGATGTTTTTTTGTTGTGTTCAATAAGTGTTGGTATCTTTTCCCACTGATGTGCCTCCTAGAGGTATTGTTTGTGTTTCTTAGTGTGTACAGGAACGTGTTGCTGTTGTTAGGATTTGGACCTTCATGGGTTCTTTCTCTCATTCACACTTCAAATCAAGCGCGACCATCAACACAAACAGGTGTTTCTTGTCCATTAGCATTGCCCCTTATCTTTTTTGCATCTATGATTGTCTGCTTTGATTGTGATTGGTAGCATAATATCCAGCACATTTGCTTAGTATCAAACATTTAATTCAATGTCATTTTTTGTCATAATCACTTGTCTAGGTTTAAATATCAAGCAAGTCCAACTAAGCTAGTTTGACCAAGTTAGGTGTTAGAGATCTTCTCTTAATACCATGGGGAATGCCTTCCTAATAATCAATGGTTACTTAGGTTCTTAATCTGATTTAGGCAGCATTGTGTGAAATGTACTAGGGATTTCTACTGGGCTTGACCCTATTGACCTTTAGCTTAAGTATTATAAAGGGAGTTTACTAGTGTGATGAGCCTGGGGAGGTGTAACAGTGTTATATGACCCCCCAAAGTTACAAAATTAAAATGCTGAAAATGAACAAACAAAAAATCAAAGTGCCACAATGTAAAATCTTAAGCTGGAAGAGAAATCTCAGCTTGATTGGGTACTTCACTCACATGTATCGCCTATGGTACTAGAGCCCTAGAGGTTCCCAGTGTGGGCGCTTTTCCTTGAGAAGCAAAAAACCCAAGGCATACAAAATAAGCACACACATCAAAATTGAATCACTTTGAAAAGACTTTGGGGGGTCAAAGAAAAGGTAATCAATCAGGCGATGATTTCATGAGAAATTCGTTTTATCGTAGCTTAACTACAAGGTCTTCTAGGTATAGCCTCTAGTCAGCCATCGAACATGAAATACTTGGCTCTCGCGATTAAACAACTTAATTGACCAGAGAAAATTAAGAAGCTTACCCATGGTATTAATAGTCGATCTCTAGTGCCTTTCGATCGTTAAATTAGCGACCCTAGACTTGTTTAATTTTTTACCCTTACATCTGTTTATGCATTTGATTATATTGCAATTTAATGTTTATTGCTGACAAATGGTTTAAAATTCTGTTACCAATCACATTGTTTGCCTACAACTGCATATGCTTTTTAATTCTATATGAGAATGCAATTATTGTGCCAATGTTGTTTGATTTTGCAGTGACTGAAGAAGGTTAAGGACATTCATCTCAAATGCTCTTCCACCTCGACAAACGAGCTTCAACTCAATAGCTTCCGAGGACGGAATCTACATCAGGAAGGGGGGCATGTTAACCCTCACGACTCACGGACACCCTATCACCTACGACGGACGTTGTATTATTTACTTGTAGAGTCAGGTACCGGGCTTGTCGGTCCAATAGGAAAAGGGTAAGAGTGATCACCGATGAGAGGTGCACTCTAACTGGAACATTCAAGGGATTAGTTCGCTAAGCATGGGCGCTCAAGTGTGAATGGGGTGAGCTCATATAAAAGTCAACTAAACCTAAAATTCACTCATTCTCTCATTTGTGCGATTGAAGAGTGCTCTTGCTCCATCTCCATCTTCCTCTTCTTCATCTCCTTGTGTGTGTGTGTGTGTGTGTGTGTATGCGAGAGAGAGAGAGAGAGAGAGAGAGAGAGAGAGAGAGAGAGAGAGAGAGAGAGAGCATTGCGGCGGCACAACGACGGCGAGGCGGTTGAGCGCGGCGTAGCGGCGTCTCCCTCTTCTTCGCGGCGAGGAATCCTCCACGAAGCAAGCGTAGAGCGGTGAGTGACACACCATCGTCATCTTTGAGCTTACTAGTTTAGGCTTGTTGTGTGCTTGGAGCCATTTGTGGCTCGCACACGGTGTATTGGCAAGTTCCTTGCATTGACACGTGCGACATACGCGCACAACTTTAGGTAATTAATAATTTATTTAAACTCTCATTGGACATTTTAGTCTTTTGGTCAATAGGAATCAAGCAAGCCATTGGGCTGCTGGATGCTCATTGGACCCCTTGGTAGACTGTCCAATAGTCTTCTAGGGAGCTTAATTTCTATTGGCTCTTTTATCAAGCATTGTTAAATTGATTAGACTAACTTTATTCTAGCCCAATTCTCATTGGTCCACCTCTATGGCCATCGAATAGGATTTGAGGGGAGATTGGTGACAAGTCTGCCATGTGTCCATTGTTCCCTTTGTGTAAAGGGGGAGCTTGGGAGTGTGTGTGTGTTTCTCTCTCTTCCCCTACCTTTAGGGCTCTCCCCCTCCTTCCTAGGGATGTGGGAAGATTTTTTTCCCATAACCATCCAATATTTCCCCCTTTTGGCCATCGGAGTTATTGATTAATTTTTGGAACCTTAGCCTATGGAGGTCTTAATGGAACTGAACCTTATGTCTTTTCAAGCTCCATTGATGCACATTGCTCTTTTCAGACTCTCCCGCTTTGGACCCTATTTTTCCTCCTTTGAATCCCTGCTGAGACCGTTCTGACAAACTTACCAATATTCTCGCTTTTATTCCCTTGGTACCTCCCCATATTAAATGATCAGTTTAACATGAGAAAATCATTTGGAAAAATTAGATATTAGTTTTTATGACGGCCCGTATGCCATTTGAATACCGACATTGAAGTGTTTCTAAGAAGCTATTGACCTCTACTGATAACTTGTAAAGCATTGCCAGAGTCATTAAAAAAACAGATAGTAGTTATTAGATAGGTATTGAATGTGGGCTGGAAAAATGTTCCTAGAATCCCACTCTTGAGTAATCCACTGATTCAAGACTTCAACAGGGGGTCTAATTTCATGACACAGTCCAATAACCGCTTTTTCTTCGTGCAATTGCTTAAACCAATGATTAAGCTCAGTAGCAACAAAAACCTCCCCTTCAGAAGCTTCCTAATTAGAAGCATTAGGGTTTTCATTCTCATCATTGCCCTCATCAGCTTTTCTTGCATCTTCCTTATTACCCTCTCTTGAAAAATTTGTAGGCCCATTTCCATTAACGGTATTAGGAGATTGAGGACGATTATCCTCAAAGTTTTGAGGACGATTATCAATATTATGCCGTACATTAGAGATTAGGGAAAATTGATCATTAATGGGTGGGGAGTTAGGGTTTACTTGGTTAGGTTTATGCAAGTTAAAAGGGAGGATTGTTGCATTCCCTCCTTGTATTGCAACATTGGGCGTCATGGAGTGGAACATATCTTGCTGCATCGGTTGCTACATGAAAGAAATAGGGCTGGAGCTGGGAAAGCTTGGATTGCATGTGCGTACGGCAAGGGACCTTGCACGCTTGCTTGGGGTTATGAAATGCGTCCACTCGATGCCTGATGATGGGAGGGGCCAGTGAATCCCCCTTTTGGAGAGGCTGTAGACAAGAGCAGAGCGTTAATGGGTTTAGGGTTACCCTTATTGTAGGTGATACTACTCACCGGTGCATCTTTAAACGCCATAGTTTACCCCCCTAAAAGGGGAAGGGCGGTGAGGGAAATTAGAAGAGAGCCGCAACGACAGAACACATGAAAGATTGTGCATGCCACTGTATTCTCGCCCATATGGAGCTCAACCCTTGAGGAGCACCTTATGCTTTTCCCAAGGGATCCATCTTTTAACTGGCTCCCTTACCTCGTAGCATAAAAGAAGGAAATCTCAATCAACATTCAAGCTTCCATTGCGTGTAGGTTGCACAAACGTGTTTGATAGAGGGTATCTAAGGAGATACCCCCTTGGAAAGGAAATGAAAAGGGAAAGAGGGGGGTGATCGACCCTTCGGGTGAGCAATGCGAGTACGAAACAAAGACGAGGCATCGATCATGGTATTGCAAGGCGGCACGGGATGGCCACATGTCCATGGGAGGTGCAACCAATGAGACAATGCGAGGCAGGGCGATATTTCTTTTAAAGAGTGGGCTCGCCTTCCCTGCACAGAAATCCTCAGAGTCGTTCTTGACGACTAGGTGTTATGCTTGATAACTTAATGCTACCAATAGCTTTTCCATTGAAAGGGCGTAATGTAGAAATGGGATCTACTTGGATTCCGCCCTAATGGAAGAACTTAGAGTTAGAAGAGGCAAGTCTCTCATCTTGAAATGGGCGACATATGAGCGGGGCAGCGGGGCCTTACCTAGAAGAATGGTAATGCATGCATTGTATGTGTGTGGGCAAGTTGCAATTTCCAAACGTCAAAGTTGAAGGTACAGAAAACATATAGAAATTGCAAGTGTGCAAGTGGGCAAGTTGAGAGGGCTATGATGACCAGATGCAAGTTGCCAACTTGCGAACAAGAGGGCAGGCATGCCGGTCTCGCGGGCGGGCTTGGTGTGAACGCTGGGGCCCAGCAAATGTGAAAGCGCGGAATGAGGCCAGGCTGTCAAATACCATCAGCACAGGGGCGTTCTCTTTTGAAGACAGGGCCGCTTGCCCACGCCGCGCTACAAAACAAGCCGCCCCTTTCATCGTAATGGGCCTTCTTTCTCAGCCGTGACCATTTTAGAGAGAGAGAGAGAGAGAGAGAGAGAGAGAGAGAGAGTGTGCGCCCGATAGAGAATATCGTGTGCTTGTGTGGCTCTCGTCTTTCTTTGCAGGGGCTTTAGAGAGGGGGGAGGAATCTGTAGACTCGCAGAGGCGATTAGTGCTTATTTGCTTCTTGAGAGGAAAACCCTCTGGACTCTGGAGTGTGCGTTTTGTGGGCGATGGAAAACTGTCCCAGAACTCGAAGTGATAGGGAGAGTCGTCTGCCAATGAGAGTATGAGAGCGGGGGTCTTGAAAAAGAAAGCAGATTTGTAGCGTGTGTGTGCGTGAGAGAGAGAGAGATAGATAGAGAGAGAGAGAGAGAGAGCGAGTCGAGAGGTACTCGGGTGTGTGTGTACCACCTCCCTCCATAACGGCTGTTGCTTTCTTTCTTTTCCACAACAAGCAGGATGCCCGGAGAAGGAACAGATTGATGTGCTATCTGCTTTGAGCACCTCGCTTCTTGATGGCATGCTTTTATGGCTCCTGCTCATATCTGCCATACAAGTGGGCACTCTGATACTTATCCACTTTAAAGATTTATAGCGAGATTACTCTTTCTCTCTTTCTCTCTGTCTGTCATCTTGAGGGCTTTTCTTGATTACACGCAGAATGCTTATTTGCTAACTTGTATTTGAAAGAGGATATGGCAGTTTGCTGGTTTTTCCCCGCACCGAGGCTGACTGCCCGTTCATGAGATTCTCTCAGTCTCCGGTACATTTTGCTGGATAGCAATCTTCCATTGGAACACTGTGGGAAGCAGTGCCTTTTGAGCACTCCACATAGCAGAGTTGCGTAGCTGTGCATCTATTTTCTAACCAGGTGAGTTGCATACCAAGAAGTTGTCGGGAACCTGCACGCTCGCAGGCTGCACCTTTTCCAGGTTCTAAAGATGAGGGAGATCAACCAGAATGTTCCCCATGTCTACCTCACAGAAGAAGAGTATTCCCACCTAGAGGACTTCATAAGGAGGCACCACACCCACTGTGCTGGACCCGGGGAATGCACTGCCATGGTGCTGCAGCGTATCAAGGCACCGATTGATGTTGTGTGGTCGGTGGTACGCAGGTTTGATAAGCCGCAAGCATACAAGAACTTTGTCAAGAGCTGCCACATGATGCAGGGATATCACGAGGGTGGTAGAATGGAAGTGGGCAGCATAAGAGAAGTCAGAGTTGTTTCAGGCCTTCCTGCAAGCTATAGCCGCGAGAGGCTTGAATTGCTGGATGATGAAAATCATGTTCTAAGCTTCCGTGTGCTGGGTGGAGAGCACCGTTTGCATAATTACAGGTCGACTACCTCTCTTCATCAGATGGCTTTTGGTGATAATCATTGCGGGCACATCGGGGGCAATCAGATGGGCTCAACAATTGTGATTGAGTCATATGTGGTTGCCGTGCCTGAAGGCAACACTGTAGAGGACACCATCACTTTTGTTGATACTGTAGTTCGTTGCAACTTGCAGTCACTCGCCCGTCTTTCAGAACGGCTTGCTGCGGTGCGTGCAACTTCACAACATGACAACGCTGAGAACAATGCGCTTAGAAGCTCATCCACCTCAGCTATGGTGAAGTAGAAGAAAGATGTAGATGTCTTCAAGTCATTGCCAAGTTTGCTTTTGTGGGTTTTAGTTGCCGCCTCCTCTTGGGGTTTCTTCTCTGCAGCTCATCCACATGATTGTGCTGCTAACTTCCCGATACAATTGGCACCCAACTTGTGCTCTCATCATCGCGCATCGGCTCTTCAAATCTGGATCTGTCTCATGGGGATTTGGAACTTCTTTGATGTGATTGTGCAGAGAAAGGGTGCTGCAAGAGGATTGCGTTTCCTTTGAATGTAAGAGCAGGTTGCCTATCCATCTTTTTTTGTTTGAAGAGGTGCTTAGATTGAAATTATCTTGTTCTGTACGCTAGGCTCAATTCCCTTACTATTTCAATTCACTGAGTTGTTGGTTTGTTTAATAAGTCCAGTTAGTACTTCACTATTGTCTTCTTTACTGTTTGGCTTCTACATCTATTTAGCCCCTTGTAGGATGTCTTGCAACAGGTGTCGAAAGTGATGTGGTAACCGCATATTGAGATTGTTAGGCAATCTTATTGATCGAACATGCTCGTATTATCCAACTGCATGTGCATGTGGTATGCTTCTGGGGCATAGATTTCTTGTATGCACTTCGATGTAAGGTTTTGACTCCAGGGAAGTGGGCAGAAGAGACTTTTTCTCATTTATTCCGGTCATTTCTGACTCACTGAAACATTTTCTAGCGGAAAAGGCTTTGTAGACTATTCGACGTGCTCTCTACTCATTGCGTTCTACCCAAGTCTTGCATGCGCACACAAGGGGTTGCCCATGTACTGGTCTGTACTGACAATATCATAATGTTGCTATTGGCTTGTTGCTTACCGCGAGCAACCAAATTCTACGAAATCTCACTCATTTTACTGTGATCGCCTATAAATGTTAGTTACTACCTACGAAAAGCACATGAAGACTGCTAGTCTTACACGGTGCTGCATTGCATCAGCCCTGTACGCTGAACTTCTTGAAACTGCAGTTTTGGCCGGCCCCTCCTACACTTGACGGTTGGGAAGGATCATCGGCTGACCTTTACCTGCAATCCACCCTCCCCATGGCTCCCGGCATCCGCCATCCCCTTGAGTCACCTGGACTACAGGGAAAGGTCATCCAATGACCTTTCCCTATACCTTCAAGGTCGGGCGTCTTGAAATTTTAGTTTGCAACCGACGGATGACTACCACACCTTTGTCTCAGCTGCAAGCCAATCATACTGCTACAAGTCAGTGCACAGAATGTTGCGAACTACAGACAGCTGAGCGCCAGGAATGTTAGAACTGGAAGCCAATCATGGTTGTCCACATCAGCTCATGGAATTGAGTGACGTCTGTCAACTGCAGCATTTACTGTGCTAATTTGGCTCTCCTCCGCCTGACCTTGAAGGCTGGGAATAGTCCCCCGCTGACCATTCCCTGCTTCCAGGGCTTCGCCTTGGCTCTCGGCACTCCGCTGGACGCCATGGGTTGCCATCCAGTCGCCCTGAAAATAGGGAATGGTCAGCAAGGGACCATTCCCTATCCCTTAAATAGTTCTCTGATCTAATGAGCACATTTATGTTGCCGTCAAGGTTGGGGGCCAGTTGATCAGGGAGGGCTCAGGGATTGGGAAACATTTCTTGCAAACCTCGTTTTGAAACCTTTTCTCTTTCATATGAGCTGGCTCACTCTTAACTTTGACATGGATAATCACACTAAAAATCTCATATTATATCTAAAAATTCCATATTTTGAACTGGTTTCAGAACCTTTTCACCCAAACTTGAGTCTGCCATTTTTCATTTTGAATAGGCTTTGGATAAACCGAACCCTTCTTCTCTGGAGCCCTACAGGGCCCTTTATTCAGGGTCGATTATACCCTTGAATTTTTGCCAGCAACCCTTGGATGGTTGCCAACTTAGCATGCGGAATGCAAGAGGGTGCACTCAATCTACCGGCCATTGATCACAAGCTACATCAGCACTGGTAAAAGCTTTAGTATTGACAACTCAGCACTCAGAATTTTTAGTTGCAGTGGTGAGTGACGGGCTGCCTGTGATGAATGTCAGTTGCAGAGCAGTGTAACCTGGCCCCCTGCCCCCACAACTATTGATGGTTGGGAATGGTCATCCACTGGCCACCTCTGACCATTCCCTCCAGAAAGTGCTTCCACCATGACTCCCAGCATCTGTCGGTCCTCATGTGGTCGCCCTTTCTTTCAGGGAATGGTCAGTGATTACCTTTCCGTACACTGTCGTAATCTTAATGGTTGTAAAGACCAAGCCAAGGTTGTAGTTTGGAACCAGGTAGAGGAAAATTCACTTCATCTTCGTCTTTCTCTGTGTCTGCGCCTTAATCTCAATTCACAACCCCTGTTAAGAAACCACTTGTGAGTTAGTTCACATGGTGGGCTGGTTTGCAACTTGTGCGCAACAAGTGGCCTACCACGCAAGTTCCCATGAGGAAAATCACAGAAGTTGTTGCGAACATACTTCGCACACGTTGCAACGTTACGTACATCGACAAATGCAGCAAGGAAAAGGGCACTTTCTCATTATTTGTTGTGGAAAAAGCGAGAAAAACGACAAACTGAGCATATAGCGCTACCCAGTTCTCATGGGTGCAAAACTGCTCGAGCTGTCGGTTGTGAACATTTGTGCAACCCATCCTCATGCGAACTGGCTCTTATGAACCCAATGTCCTATTTTTTGACACTACCTAGTACCAACTTCAGGAGGAAGGAGGAGCAAGAGTTTTACAATTGTAAAAACAGTCCAAGAGACCTCAAAGATCCATCGTAATTCAAGACCTCATTTACAATAGGGAGTGGGGATAGCCAATTACAGTTGAATTATTAATTACTTCTTTTTTGTAAAGAAAGGGGCTGATTTTCTTCAAATATCCCTCAAAACGCACAAATGGTGCCGATTTTTAGGGCAACCTCTTCGAATTACAAAGCAGGCTCCAAGGGGATAATTTGGAAATTGTAAAATTTGCTTACTCGAACCACATGGCAAACTTTATAAAGATGGAAGCTAGGGTCAAAAACCTCTCTTGGAGAGAGTAGAAAGTGCCCTGGAGGCTGGCAAGTAAGTGGAGAGAGGGTGTCAACAGCCTCTGAAAGAAAGAACGTTCATCTGTTTAAAAAGATTGTGTAGCTTGTGCCGTCAAAGTTTGTTGAGGAAGATCATATCTAAGGCAACGTTCAGACTGCTAGGAAGGAGTGCTCGTCCAAGGTTGTGTTGCTGAAGTGGCATAGAGCTATTCGCTCCAAAAAAGAACTGCAATGTCCGGACCTGCCTCAGTAACGGGTGGCCTCACACCCCCGGAGAAGGGAATGTCCATGCACTTTGCATCGTAAGTCATGCACAAGTGTCGATCACTAGACCTCGTAGATCTAGAGCGGTTCATTTCAACCACGAGCTCGCTTCTTATTGGATGCAGTTGACACTACAGCTTTACAACATATTCAATGTCTAGCGATTGTGAATCACAGACGGATGCACGAACCATGCCCAAGGTTCTCAACCATGGGCTGTCTGGATGCTCCCTATCCTCGATTCATCTAAGTATATGTATGAATGCGTAACTAAATTTTGTGTATACATGTGTATATCTATCTGTTAATATATGCTCTTAGCATATCCTTTTAGCACCATTCAGTTTGACCATCAGGCTCTTTGGATGATTTGTAGTATTGAGATTTCATGTTCCCACCCATTAAAAGACAACCCTTTAAAAGTAACTGTTAGACTTGGGATCGTGATCACTAATAATAATGCTAAGCAATTCATATAATCTATACAAATTGTCAATAACTTGACTATTGTGGAGTTTTAATGGTGGGCTTGATTGGAATGAACTTACAAAGTTTATTCAGCTTATCTACGATCACCCACATCGAGGCATTACCTTGTAAGGTGGTTGGTAGACCCACAATAAAGTTCATAGAGAGACTTTCTCATTTACCATTGGGAATCTCCAACTTACCTTTCGTATGAGTGCATGTGTCTTATTTATGCATGGGTGCCCTACACTTTGGTTATCATGACGTTCGTAAAAGGTTTGGTGCCGAATGTCTATCTTGTCGTGAAAGCTGTGCTGAAGTTCAGGTTGTCTAGAAGATAAGGATGTTGGAAACGAATCCTCGAGAGTTTCGTGGGTTTTGGGAGCGGCCCCTTGGGCTTGTGGAGATTTCCTGGGTGGGTTGGGGGGGGAGGGTAGAAAGTTGCCCTTGATTGTTGGGGTAAAGGTAGATGTGTCTCACCCCGGGTCACACGCATGGGATCTGGCCGTCCATGAACAATTGATCGATTGACTCACTAACCTTATTCTTTTTAGATAAAACAATAAGGAGCCTCACTCACATTTAAGTTGCAAGGACTTTATCCACATAGTTTTGCTTCTCTGCTTGCATCCTCACGGTGCATGCATTTGAACACGCACTCTTTGGCATTGATATCTCTTCCACTCCACCCACATAGTTTACCTTCTTTGCATGTATGTTGATGGTTGTGGGTGGGGTTGCCAAGCCCCTCACCATATTATGGTAGTAGAGCAAGAACCACAGATACATAAAATGTCAATCCAACATAGCTATCCCGATTAGTGCATGGAGGCTATGAGAAGTTATCAACCCCTCAAAAAACCGAGTCAACTTACTACTCTCAATTGTCAATCTCTAGTGAGTGTCAATCACCAAAACCTAATCTTCCAACCAAGCACACATGCGTGTTTCACTGAGCTGAAGTGATTCAAACGGAACCAAATTAGCTTGGTTGGTAAACAAGACCCAATAAAACCTATCTATGGCCTCAAATCTTTGACCCGACACTGACAAAATCATGCCTAGGTCGATTTTGACGTGTAATACACTCAATAGTTTCGTTTAAGGGAGCTCTATTCTCTCCTATGCTCGGAATCCCAAAAGGATGCATAAATTAAGCAAAACGAATAAAAACAACAAGCAGATGGCCATGCCAAAAGCACATAAACTTCGTAGGAGACTTACATAGAATTGAAGAGCTTTCACATGTGATTCTAATACAAGTCGTGGATTTGCAATAGCACTTCAAGGAGATACGTGCACAAGAAGCAAGAAGGTAGATAAAGTACCCAAGATGACTAACGCTCACGTTCATTTATCCAAAACTTCGGTTCAATTTATAAAAGTTGGCCTTTATACTTTGTGAATGGTCAAAACTTTGGTCCTCTAGCCAATATGGCTAATAAAAACTGGCAATATCCTAGGTAATTCGGTTACAAGTTGAAAGCAATTGAACCTGATTTACTCAGGAAAGGCTCATATATACAATCGTAAAAATACTAGTTATGATTGTGAATCTCGCCTCGATATATGGTCTTGCTTTCAGTGATGTGTGTTAACTTAGCTACTAACATTCCCTCCCTTCCTAGCTCATGTCGTGATGTGACATGACTAGATATACAAGCTTGTAATTAATTCACAAGTTGGAAGCAATCGATCCCAATCTACTCAGTAAAGGCTCACATATACAATCGTAAAAAAATAATAATTACGATCGTGAATCATCATGACAATATATAGGAGGTACAAATTTTTGACCTGGCTGTCTACACTCGTTCTTCCATTGATCTTGAGCATCACAATTATGAAAACCCCCTACACTTTGTTCTGGGTGAGTCCCAATTGCATCCAAGTAGGTTGGATTCACTTTGATAAGCATATAATGACCTGGTCCTTCTCTAGGTGGTTGCATGTACCAATCCTCATTAACTGACATGGAAGAGGTGCTTTCTCCATAGGACATGACAAGAACCATGGCTTGTTTGCTTGTTTTATCTTTAGGTTGCATCCACTCAAGGGAACTTGGATTCCCACTAGGTAGGTAGTGTTTTTGTCCTAGTTTCTCCATGGGTATATACTGTTAATCTCCGTTGCACCTTGGCCTATAGAAACACTCGTGGATTTCATGGCTTGTCCAATTTCCTTCTATGTCACCTCGTTGAAGTTGTTCCTCTTGAGCCATAAGTTGTTCGTGAGGAGGATCTTGTCCACACATTTGCAACGGAATTTCCTCTAAAGAGTATCCATCAGTTGAGTCATTTCCCTAAATGCTTTGTTTGTATACACTCTTCCCTAGTGGATTTTTTTGTTGGATCAAGTTGCGTAGGCATAGAAACTTTTGGCTTACCACTCCCTATATTTACTTCTTGGGCACCTTCTCCATAGATCTCACAATTGTCTATTAGCTCAATAGGGTCATGGATACAAGCCTCCAATGTGTACAAGCTTACGTGTAATTACCTATCTGAAAACCTTCCAAGAAAAGTGAAATAATTCTCTCTTGTTTAAGAAGTTCTCTCTCTGGATATCTCGCTACATACTGAGCGCATGAAGTAGTTGCACAATCTCTGACGGTTTCCCAATTCTCTTGTTTGAAGCTATAGATTTGTGCCAATGTGTTGTGTTTGGTTCCCATTTTAGTAAATGAAGCCACAAAGCTTTGTGGTAGAGTCTGAATGTCATGAATACTCCTAGATTCTAGAATTTGGACCATGTTAAGGCCTTGCCTTTCAGTGTCATTCCAAAACCCTCATATTGTGCGTGAAAATCATAGACTTTTTATGATCCAAGTACTCGATGGAATCTTGCCAAGTGATCATTGGAATCTCCTAAACCATTGTACCTTTAAAAATCAATTGATTTGACCTCTCTTGCATGGTCTAATCAATTCTTGTTAGTGTTTGGCATCCCCAATCTTGGACCTTCAATCCAATTTGAGTCTAATCTTGTCGCATTCGGTTTGTTAGTTATAATCTCTAAGGTTTTGCACGGTTTCCTCCATTGATATGATCTTGTGGGATAAAATCTAGACTACGGGGCATCAAAGTAGATGTGTGTAGTGGTTCGGATGGATTCACATGGGCCGAACAACCACTTATTAAAGATATGTAAGCCAAATTTTGAGATATGGCTTGATGTGTAGGGGATGCATCTCTTGGTTCGCTCTCATTGGTGTTGCAAGATTCCTTATTTTTTGCATGTGTACCATATCTTGGTGATTTGGCGTGGTTAAATTTTTCTCAAGATAGCTAGCTCATCCTAGCGTAGTGCAAACAATCCCTTTTTGCCCTTGGTGAAGCCTCTCAAAAGTCAAGTATTGGTGGCCCTCAGGTCTTAGGACATCTATTTTGGATACCCTCCTAGTTTGGAATTGGGAATCCTAGTTTAAAACGACTTCAAATCCCTATTTCTCACACAAGATTTTATCCCAGCAAAACCTGACTCCATTTGGAGATGTGTATCAAAAGTTAGAGCAATTTTATTGAATTGCATTGAAACAACGACGTGAAACCCCAATTCTGGTATTGATATACGATTTTGTGTTCCAAATCTTTCCAAATTTGGAAAGTAGGCTTTAATAGTCAAGTACGAAGTATTGACAAGCAAAAATAGTCAAAATGCTAATTCTATTAAGGGGCCTAAAATAGGCGAGCTTATTTTTATTTGACTCAAAATTAGACAAAACTTTGTAAGCACACTCTAAACAACATGTAGAAACATCTTATGCCCAGGTTTTAAACATTTTTCATTTTTTGGCACTTCCCTACACAAAATTTGTTAAAATTTATGTCGCATGTAGCCCTTGTCTTGATGACTAAATGTATGCTTTCAAAAGTGAATTTGAATATGCCGTTTGCCATTTTTGCTACTAGACAAATGTTGATGGAGTTTTGGAGACAATTCTTAGCTTATCTTATAACCAAGAATTTCAAATGAGTTCAAACTTTATGAGCACACTCTAAACATGTACTAATATCCCATACCCAAGGTTTGGAAAATTTTTCAATTTTTGGTACCTTCTAGAATGGGCACACCAATTTTAGAAGTCCAAATCTTGGGATTTTTTCAAGCTTTCTCTGATAGTAATAGTGGAAATATACCCCCTTGTTAAGTTTCATTGATTTTGGATGTCAAGTTTGGGTTTTATCACAAGGTTTGCAAATTTCAGAAGGTCTTTGATTGTTATGGTAGTTTCTCTTTACTTGTAGCTCCACATTCTTCCCAATTTGGTCATGTACAATGCTTAGGTATAATTAGAAAATCAAAATGTCATTCCCAGGTAGTGCTAAAAATTAAGCGCGCCTATTTGATTTTTCCAAATTTGACCTTTTGGCCTTTTATCCAAGGTTTGTACACACAATTTTAGCGTTCAACTGGGGAAAGTATCTAGAGATCCAGTGATCCAAATGATATCGAAATTGATATTCTTTTCAATTATAGCGCTATCTAGAGATCCAATCATCGAAATGATACCAAAATTGATATGCTTGATCTATAAAATGCATATAATGAGTCTATAAAATCAAATGTGGAAGTTGGGTCCCAGATGGGTGAGTGAAAAATAGGCGAGCCTAGAGGCGGCCTTCAAATGTCCAAATTCCAATTTTTTCACATGCATTTGTTCTTAGCAATGGGATGCACTGGTGGAATTAGCTACAAAATTGAGTGTCATATTTGTCAGCCGAAGCCAAATTTTGATCAACTTCAAACTTTTCAAATATTGTTGCATTCCTGACAATCTTTTACTTACCTTACTCCTATTGAAAATTGAAAAGGGAAAAGAATGTGAAAAATAACAAAAATAGAAGCAAAGCAAATCTCGACTTAGTGTCTCTCTCTTAAACCTACCCACCTACCCACAAGCATTAAACATTGAACACTAGCCCAAATGTGATCTAACTACACTAACACATCTGTCATAAATTGCTCCCTAACCATGTACTAGAAGAAAATCAAAGTGATATAGAGGATGTCACGTGATACATCCAATCCTATGTGTCCGTGGGCTCAATCAGTCTAGTCAGTTTAGATTTAGAAGTGATCGGGCACTTTTGTGAGTCTGTTCGCAGACCGTGTATGACCAGTTACTTAGATTAGATGCATAACCTCCGGTTGCACACATCATGATCATAAGCATTCCCATTAGAATCCATCAAAATCCATTAGGGGAATTTTCCAGGCATTTAGCCTATTTTTGACATTTTTCACTTATTTATTAAGTGACTTTTGTTGGGAACTAGGTAGGGGCAATTTTGCTAAGATAATATATAAGCAAACCAGAGTTAGCACTTTTTGGCAGAAGAGGCAACGGGAGCACCTTGCTCAACAGGCAACTTCTCAGCAAGACCAACCTCCGCGACAACTCTGGCATTTTCTCTCAATAAAAGGCCTAGCGTTTTTGCACCAGATCAGCGTGCGTGTTTGCAATTGCAGATTCCTGGCGACAATAGACAACAGATCATCCCTAGCATTAGCAGATTCCCACAACAACATAGCAAATTCCCTAGCGTTAACAGATTTCCCCGCAAGGTCAGTTTTCAGCCCCGCGTTTTTGGTTTGCAGAACAACCTTAGTGTTTTTGCAGATCTTCGCGATGGAATCAGCCCTTGGACCAGAGTTTTCAATTTTCAACAGTCAGACTCCGCAGTAGAAACCCCAAACCTCGCAAATCTCACCTTCCCGCAGCAGTTCCTCGCAGCACTGTGGGATCCATTGAACTTTGCATTTTGGAAAACACAGATTTCAGCATTTGCGTTTTCAACGCGTCATCGCACCGTCGCCATCGACATTGTCATTGACATAGAGTCAAAATTCGGCAGATAAAGATTTGCAGATTTCAACCCTTAGAGTTTCCAGATTTCAATCCGTCTCGTCGTCGTTCTCATCGTCGCCGACATCGTCGGCAAGTTCAAGCATTTAAAGATTTGTGCAATCATAAGTAGACTGCTCTCGCCATAGAGAGGGGCCTTTGGAGGAGGGTTTTACAACGTCTCTGGTGTCGTATTCTCTTCTCTATCTCTCAGTCTCATACACTTTCACGCACAGTGTCCATTCACTTTGTTAGTGATCATTGCACTCTCTCATTAAGAATGGAAGGCTCTCCCTTCCATAAGAATAAGGAACCTTGAGCACAGTTCGGAGCACTCATCTTGAGCAAAGTTTAAACATTCATTCCGCTGCACCTTACATTGGTATCGGAGCTTTGGCAGTGGTCTGTATCACTCAAGGAAAGAACCACAAGAATCACAAGAAATGTTTTTGCTTGTTGAGGTCGCACGAAGCCAAGTTCGCTTGGGCGTGTCGATTCCTAATCGTGTTTTTGAAGAGTGACAGGAATCCCAGGAAAGAAGGGCTTGTCCAGCCTCCCCTTGTGCCTCTTTTCACTCATTGAGAGTGGACCGTGCACTTAGCGTCTGGCCAATCGACGTGAGGTGAAAAAAAACAACCTTGGTGTGAGCGCAAGGCCGCCAAGGGGTGCGCGCGTGGAAAAGAGCAGAGCTCGGGTGAAGAGAAGATCCTTTTCTAACATAGATTGCAAGCAAAAGAAGAACCTCAAGAACCTCAAGACCCGCAAGAACCTCAAGAACTCAAGAATCCCAAGAATCAAGACCCCCAAGAACCCAAGTTCCTCGTGAACTTAAGAATCCAAGACCACAAGAACCCATGACTTCAGTGGATGGTCGTCACTCGAAGCGGAATGGATACTTCGCTTGGAGGTGATGAGCATGAGAGAGGCGAAGAAGAATTTTCCCCATCAGGAGGTTTTTCCGACCCTCCCTCTTCCCCATCTACGTCAAAGAGTGCTCTAACTCCTATGGAGGCTTTCAACAAGATGGTGATGAACATGAAGTTAGACAATGAAGCACGAAAAGCAGAAAGAGAAGCAGACAGAAAGGCCTACAAAGAAGAAATGGCAGCCATAGAGTGTCAGTACGACTTGGAAGAAAAAGAAAGTAAAGCCAAATTTGATTTCGAGAACCAAGCAAGAAAAGAAAAGAGCGACCAACAACATGAAAGAGTTCTTGCGACTCTTGTCTCAAGGGCCAGGCATAGATGCAAGAGATTCAGGAAAAGGAGACTCTCTTAGTCTCTTCTTCTCCAAAGCATGGCACACAGGATTTTCATGATGATGATTTGAGTAATAATGATGAGCATGATGATTTGAATGATAATGATGAGCATGATGATTTGCATGATTAAGATGTGATTTCTCACAAGCATGATGAGTTGCATGAAGATGATGTGATTGTTCGCAAGGATGATAAGTTAGTTGATGCTTTTTCTAGCGAAGCTAACCTTGTTACAGATTCGATCAATCACGAAGGATCGATCTTGGCTCTCGAGCCTAGGTCCAAAGAACCCCTTCAGGAAGAACTGATCTTGGCTCTTGAGCCTAGGCCCAACGAACCCTCATAGGAAGTATTATGTGTTTGCATGATAAGTCAGCACGCATTGTTCGAGTGTTTCATTCGTGATCGTTTCCTGTATTTTAGTCAGCGTCTTTATGTGATCCCTTTTCATAGGCATGACATATTGAGCATGTGTGTGGTGAACGATCTCATTGTTTGCGTGTGTGTGGTGAACGGTTTGGCACTCCGTCTCTTTGTTCATCTACATTGCATGCACAGTCTTTTAGGAAGACAAGATTTTTTCCAGCCACTTTACATGGAATAGGTATGTTCATGGTTTTGTGTTGGAAATGGTTTCAAGAATTTTTAGCCATGGAGATTCTTGAAGAAGAATAAAACATGACTTTCGACGAAGTTGAAGCATCGAAGGAAACTCAGAAGACTTTGTGTCACTTTCGGCGCGGCCCAAAGAAGCAAGCGTTGCAGACCTTTATGAAGTTCAAGTATCGCACGATCCACACATCAGAGTGGGCCGGCGAAGGGTCCCTTCCAGGATTCCGGATTTTATTTGGGTCTCTCTTGATGCCATACAGCTCGGTACCAGTACCTCATTTTGAAAAGGAGGGGATGTCACGTGACACATCCAACCCTATGTGTGCGTGGGACAAGCTACAATACGACAAGGGTTAAGTCAGTCCAGTCAGTCTAGATTTAGAAGTGATCTAACACTTTTGTGAGTCTGTTCGTAGACCGTGCATGACCAGTCACTTAGATTAGATGCAGATCCTTCAGTTGCACACAGCATGATCATAAGCATTTCCATCAGAATCCATCAAAATCCATGAAGGAAATTTTCCAGTGCATTTTAGCCTATTTTTCCTATTTTTGACATGTTTCACTTATTTATTAAGTGACTTTTGTTGAGAACTAGCTAGGGCAATTTTGCTAAAATAATATATAAGCAAAACGGAGTTAGCACTTTTTGGCAGAAGAGGCAGCAAGAGCACCTTGCTCAATAGGCAACTTCTCTGCAAGACCAACCCCCGCGATAACTCTGACGTTTTCTCTCAATAGAAGGCCTAGCATTTTGCACCAAATCAGCCAGCGTTTTTGCAATTGTAGATTCCCAGCGATAGTAGACAACAGAGCAGCCCTAGCGTTATCAGATTCCCACAGCAACACAGCAGATTCCCTAGCGTTAACAGATTTCCCCGCAAGGTCAGTGTTCAGTCCTAGCATTTTTGGTTTGCAGAACAACCTCAGCGTTTTTGCAGATCTTCGCGACGGAATCAACCCTAGGACCAGTGTTTTCATTTTTCAGTAGTCAGACTCCGCAGTAGAACCCCCAAACCTCGCAGATCTCACCTTCCCGCAGCAGTTCCTCGCAGCACAGTGGGATCCATCGAAGTTTGCAGTTTCAGCCCAGAAAGCCTCTGCGTTTTCAGCGCGTCGTCGTCACACCGTCACCATCGACATCGTCACCGACATAGAGTCAGAATTCAGCAGATAAAGATTTACAGATTTCAGTCCTTAGAGTTTCCAGATTTCAATCCGTCTCGTCGTCGTCCTCATCATCGTCGACATCATCGGCAAGTTCAAGCATTGTAGATATTTGTGCAATCATAAGTAGACCGTTCTCGCCATAGAGAGTGGGGCCTTCGGAGGAGGGTTTTACAACGTCTCTGGTGTCGTATTCTCTTCTCTATCTCTCAGTCTCATACACTTTCACGCACAGTGTCTATTCGCTTTGTTAGTGATCGTTGCACTCTCTCATTAAGAACGGAAGGCCCTCCCTTCCATAAGAATATAAAAGGAACCTTGAGCACAGTTCGGAGCACTCATTTTGAGCAAAGTTCAAACATTCATTCCGCTGCACCTTACAGAGGAAGCTTTGAACAAAGAAATAAAGTACGTGGTTTTCACAAGTTTAAGTTGCCTCGTCCTCGACAACACCAAAATGTGGATGGGCTGCCAAGACTCACCATATCTATGGTAACAGGGCCAGAACCACACACACGTAAAATATCAATCCATGGGACGCAGCTGACTTGTCTAGTGCGTGGAGACTACGAGCGGTTGTCAATCCCTCTGAAAACCCAATCACAACTTACTACTCTATCTGTCACCAAAAGCTAGTCTTCCAACCACAAGCACACATGCACATTTCATTGAGCCAAACTTGCTAGGATGGTAGACAAGACTCAATAGAACCTCTCTATGGTCTCAAACCTCCGATTCGACAAAAAAAATCAAACCTATTTTAGGAACCTATTTTTAGCAGGTCGATTTCGTGCGACATCTAATATACTCAATAGCTTCGTCTAAACGAGCTTTATCCTCTTCTATCCTCAAGATTCCAAACAAATGCTTTAATCAAGAAAAACATGCAAAAACAGCAAGAAGATGGCAACATAAAAAACATAGAAACTTTGCAAAAGACCTACGTTGAACTATAAAGCTTTCATGTGTGATCACAATGCTAGTCACAAATTCACAATAACACTTCACACGAGGGAGATACAAGCATGAGAAGCAAGAAGGTAGACAAAGTACTCAGGACAACAAAGCGCTCATTTTCATTGATCCAAAACCTTGGTTCAATCTACAAAAATTGGCATTTATACTTTGCCATTGGTCAAAGACTGGTCCTTTGACCAATATGGCTCATAAAAATTGGCAAACTAAGTGCCTTGGGTAATTTAGTTACAAGTTAGAAGCCACCTGCCCCAATATACTCAATAAAGGCTCACATATACAACCATAACCGTAATAATTATAGTTGTGAGTCGCACCTTGGTTATATGTGGTCTCACTTTCAGTGAGCTTCTCAATTTCAAGAGGAAGCGCAATCAGCAACAAATAGTTTGACGACATTGTGTGCACACACATTGCGGTGCAGGAGGAGCCTAGCCTAGATTGCACGTCTTGTTGGGGTCAACCCATTTTGGGCGCTCTAAGTGAACATTGTATAGGACTATATGAGGTCTCTAAATACCTAATGCAAATTCCCTTTTCATTTGCTCCATCACTACCCTCTCTCTTCTTCCCGGCTAGATCTTTAAGGTCTCTTGGGATAGTTTCCTACGACGTTAAAACTCTCTTCTTCTTCTTCTTTTCTCTCTCTCTCTCTCTCTCTCTCTCTCTCTCTCTCTCTCTCTCTCTCTCTCTCTCTCTCTCTCTCGCGCGCGCCTTGTGCTCCTCTCCTTGCCATGTCTATCAGAGTTGCATTCACTTCGGCTTCGCAAGCTCAACAACTAGTATCAGAAAGCTTGGTTTAAAGGCACAATTCATGTGGTTTTGTAATGATAGTGTGGATCACACATGGTAAATCTGTAACGCAACCACACAAAGCCCTGTAAGAGTCCCCAATATATGGCTAGTGGAAAAGGGAACAAACATGACTGTTTTAGAGCTGTTGGCATTAGAGACAGGAGGCTTCACAGTGAAGAAGACTGTAGTTACAAAAGCAAGCAATGTGCGTTATCGGCTAGGAGTATCAAATTCAAGCCTTCAAGAAGAATGAATTGGCTTCAACTATGGAAGCCCGCATTGTGAAGACATGCATGCATGAAAAATTCATGGTAGAGACATTTTCTTCACAAGTCCAAGGGGAGAGGTATGAAGTTCATATTGCAAGTAGCCCGATTTGTATATGCGGAGACTCTACAGAATGAGTGGCACAAAGAAAACCATATATAGCCTGCAAGCATAGGTCCTTTATCTTCCTTTTCTACATTGGCCTACATTTAATTGGATTCGGAAAGCACAAGGAAAGCTACCTCCAAAAATCTCTCTCCACATAGGGCATGGAAAGATTTATCCATACAAACACTAATGAAGTAAAAGGCTTAGAAAAAGGTCCCTAAAAAGGTCCCTCCATTCCCATCCCCATGGTGATTCACATACACATGAGGGATTTTATATTTGCGAGCCTCTATTTTTGAGCTTTTGCAATTGAAAAGTTATTTTTGAGCTTTTTAACACTCATATTACATTAATGATATCGTCAAATATTAGTGTTGCATGAGAACAATTTACATTAGAGTGGACATTTCTACAATCACCAAACAATCAAATGTAGCATGTATGCATGTCTTAGTTTGTGGGAATGTATGGTCATGCACATATCTTATTAGCCTGAAATGTAACTTTGGAAAAAGTACCATTTCTAGTTAATTTTGATTGAACATCATATTTTGAAGAATACCAAAAAACATACTTGCCATAGTCTCAAAGTAACTTAGCAAATAAACTCAAGAAACTTCAAAATTAGATTCCAAGTAGCTATATAATATGCAAACCATACCACGTAGCAAACCTTCAATCACAAAACCAAGTCACACGGCCACCCTAATGCCATGTCCAAGTCATGTGTATACCATGTACATAAAACACACAAATCCATTGTGCTTTTTATTGCCACATATTGCAGGTCAATTTGAGCGTTTAGTTGACGAAACCAAGGGATATGCACATATACTCACTCACAATTGCATTTCCATGTCTAGAAGCACACTCTTACTTTAAAAGACCTCTCATAAACTTCAACATCCTACTCTTTTCATCTCTCTCTCTCTCTCACTTATATGCCACTTTAGAGGAGGAAAAATACACATTTCTAACTTCCTATACTCCATAAGTAGTGCATTTCATGGCACTACAACACAAACAAGATGCTCACCAAATACATATTGTTATGTTGGAATATGGAATGCAAATCCAACAAAGAGCCATGCTTCAATGCTTAGGATTTCCATCTTCTCCATCTTCATTACTTTGCTTTTATGTATGCTAAGCAAGAAGATTGACGATAAGTGAGGAACTATTTATTTTTCCTATGGATGTTTCTTCTTCCTCTTCCCTACCCTCATTCCCCTATTTATTTCTCCTATGAATGTTTCTTATTTCTCTTCCCTATCCTCATTCCCTGCTAGCTCTCTCCACCTTTGAAGGTGTTTGAGGCCTTAGGATTGAGGCTAGGGATGGTTAATGCTTTTACCAAGCATTATGTTATACTTGTGATGCATGAAGTTTCCCATCTTCATTGCATCACCTATGTCACAATCTTTTGCGTGAGGTGGTACTACACTTGAAGCCAAGGAAGCGGATCATGAAGTGGGTGATAGAGCTTCAGGAGTTTGAGTTCAAGTTCGAGGTCAACTATACTAGTCGGTCTCGTATGGCAGATATCCTAGTCAACAAAGAGGTTGAGTTACCAGTTTATACAAGGGTGTTGCAAGAGGAGGATAAAGAAGATCGAAACTTGGTAGGGGCCTTCACTATGTGGTTTGATGGTGCTTACAAGATGGTAACAGAAAAACTAGGTCGAGGTGTGGTGATCCAAGATCCACACGGTATAGTAATCTTTTCAAAATATTACGACTTGGAAGAGGTTCATACCAACAATGAGGTAGAGTATCTTACTTTACATTTGCGTTTGAAGTAGTGCATTGAGTTTGTCATATCAAGGTTGATAGTAAAAGAGGTGATGCTCTATTGGTTATGAAGTATCTTTTGAGCCTATCACACGTAAAGAAAGACTCTCTTAAGAATTGGTTTTTTCCTATAAAGAAGTTGTTAAATTTTTTAAAGAGGTGCAATTCAAACATGTTAGAAGGGAACAAATCCAAGAGGTGGATTGGTTGGCTAGTAGTTGTGTGCAAACTCAAATGTCGAGTTTGTATGTAGCATCCGCTACTTATGTAGGTAGGGAGACTTTATGGGAAATTGATGATTTCTTGAGCATAGATCAATATTCAGAAGGGCTATCAAAGCTACAAAAGAGGAGGATTGTTCAGAGAGCTCAAAAGTTTACTCTAGTGAGAAAAGGTCTGATGACGCACGGTCGAGATGGAGTGTTGCAAAGAGTCCTTTACAAAGAGGAGATTGGTATGGTACTGTAGCAATGCCACGAGGAGAGCAAAAATCAAGGCAAGGATCATGTCCTATTTTTTATTTTGAGAGGCGGGTTCTAGTGGCCTTCTGTTGTGCGATATGTGCACTATTGGTGCAAAACATGCCATCAATGCCAGGTAATGGGTGAAAGATGACTGGTAGCCGAGTAACAAGGGGCTATCATAGCACAAAATGCCTTTGAAAAGTGGGGTTTGGATTCTATTGGTACATTGCCTAAGTCATCCAGCGGTATGAAGTACATTGTGGTGGCCATAGATTATCTCACTATATGGGTTGAGGCCAAAGCGGTAAAAGAGGTAAATGCTCACACGGTTGCTCAATTTTTTTTTAATTGCATATGTTTCTGTTTTGGAGTGCCTTGGGTGCTCATATCTGATCAAGGACAAAGGTTCAAAAGTAAGTTGGTACATGCACCACTCGGGAAACTGGGTATTCAACACAGGTTTTTGCCTCTGTACCATCCACAATGCAATGGTCTGGTTGAAAGTGCCAATGGATAGATAGTCAGGATGCTTACCAAGTACATCTACAAGCAGGTTAAAGAGTGGGAGGCTAACCTTGACAAATGTTTGTGGGTGTGTAGGACTTCCTCTACCAATTTTTACTCCTTACGAGTTGGTGTATGGCAAGGAAGTAGTGTTGCCTGTGCATGTGCAGCTAAGAGAGCTCAAAGGTTTGTGATGGGTTGATAAAACTCATCAAGATGTTTTGCAAGTTAAGATTATGAGCCTTGAAGCTTTGAAGATGGATTAAAAAGTGGGAGGAGATTTCTATGTGAAGTAGCAAGAGAGAAGAGTGGCGAAGTTCAACCAACATTTGCCAGAAAAGGTGACCGAGAAGGGTGATTTGGTGATGAAGTACGAGATCTATCTCGACTTCAACTTTTAGAAGAAATTCAAGAGGAAGTGGACAGGGACTTATAAGGTCCACCAGGCTTTTCCCAATGGTACTTATTCTTTGATGAGGATGAATGGTCGTCTTCTCAAGAACAGGGTGAATGGTGTGCATCTCAAGCTTTATTTCAAAAGGGAGTTGGTGCCAGCAGTGCATCAAGTTCTGATGAAGGGGGTTGGGCAACCAACCTAATCGGGCTTCTTATATGCTAGTAATAACATTGTGTACATATACTTGAGTTTTTGTTTATTGTTTTCTCATAATGTGCTTAGTGTTTGCAGTTTGTAGTGGAATAAAAATCTTTTATGGTTGAGCATGAATGCTCAACTAGGGGGTGGGCAACAATGGTGCAACCAAAGTTGGTCGACCATAAAAGATGGCATAGGTAGGTATGTGCATGCTAGCAAATGTATGGCAAAGAATAGGAGTAGCTACAAATATCTTGGGTAGACAAGTAGCATCGGATTTGTATGGTTGATGTGGTTTATAAGCCAAGAAGGGATCCAATAAGGGCTAATTTGGGTGGCAGATGAAATAGGTTCAAGGTGCATTATTTTTGCTTAGAAATGTAGAGCTTGAATTGTTGAAGGAGGATGTCCACACGTCTGATGAAACAGATCTATAGAGCCCAAAATATTTGAGTTTGAAGGTGGAGTGCATTGCAAATCTGAGACGAACACAGTAGGTGGTGATGGGTAGTCCAAGCCAATTTCAATAGATGGATGTGTAGTGCTTGATTTATGGAGCCTGCTAATCTTTTCAGATCGGCAATTTGAGTAATGTATATGAGGCTGTGAAGTTCTGTCGAGGGCTGGGGTTGTGCCCACTTAATTGCATTGGATGGATTTTTCCTATTTTTCATAGCCTCGGTTGGTGGACACTGAAGTCTCGAGATGCAAGGAGATTTGGGTGGGTCGGAGTCGGTAATGGGAGTTTTGGGCCGGTCCTTATTACAGGTTTATGGAGCCTGCTGATCTTTTCAGATTGGCAATTTGAGTCATGTATATGAGGCTGTGAAGTTTTGTCAAGGACCGGGGTTGTGCCCACTTAATTGCATTGGATGGATTTTTCCTATTTTTCACAGCCTCGGTTGGTGGACACTGAAGTCTCGAGATGCAAGGAGATTTGGGTGGAGTCGGCAATGGGAGTTTTGGGCCGGTCCTTATTACAGCGGGGCAATCGGATTGGTGAGCATCAAATGGCAGGGTTATAAGGTAGAGGGGGTCAAAGTAAATTTGAGGAGGTTGTGGGTTGGTTTTTCAAGTGCCTCAAAAGACGGGTATCCAGTAAAGTGCCACATGGCATGGATATAGCCCGCATGCATGGCTGCAAGGCAGAAGGCCGGTGCGTAAGAGCCAAAGAATGACCTATTGGTGGGGGTATGGCTAAAGAGAGGGTGCTCTCTTGGAGCTTGAGCAAAGCGTGGCTATGGCACCTATGTGCGCATGCACGATCGGTGGAGCCAGGAGGCATTTTTTGGTGCAGGTGGTGGTCCGAACTGCTGGGTGCTTGAGTGACAGTCAAACATGCCAAGATGACATGGAATCCGATAGGGTATTGATCTAGCGGCTTGAAGGTGCCAACATTTTAAAAGAGAGAAAGACGAGGCACCACTAGAAACCTTGCCAGTAGTCATGTGCATAAGAGGGGAGAGTTCATATGGACGTGGCCAAAGTGGCTGGACCAAGGTAGATCTCGGGCAGTCAAAGCTCAAAGGCCCAATAGAGGGGCAGATTCAAAGGTGGAAAGGGAAAATAAAATATACATAAAAACATTCCTAGGGTCACTAGTGACATCACTAGTGCACCCCCCTTCAAGAGAGCATGTGAAGTCTCCAAGTTCCCAAAAGGAAAGAAGTCCCATGCAAACCTTCTAATTAGCAAGGGGACAAGTGTTCGGTGCTCCCCAATTTACCAAATAAGGGCGAGCCTTCCTCTAAATATCAAAACATGGCCCAGTTTGGGGGCTTTTTTGCACTGTGAAGGCCTACAAACACCCAACGTTGAATTTTTTGTGTTGAAGCTTGCCATTTGAACTTTGGAATGGTTGTATTATCTCTCTGCTAAGTAATACTAAGTTGTTGCCCGACTTTTGAGTGTTGTTTCTCCCCTTCCCCTTCCTTTTCTCTTGCTCTTTGTGTGCATGTTGGTGCCTATGGAGGCATGTGCCCGTAGATCGTTGTGTGGTGCAAAGAGGGAAAAATTGGAGTGTTGTGTGAGTTGGAAGAGGTGAGTTGAGTCATTGGGGTACATTTGGGTTGAATAGTGGTTTTGCAAAGCAGGAGAGTATTGTTTTGTGTGCAAAGATTGTTTCATGAGTGTAAATTGGTCAATCTGAAGGTGTTATATAAGAGGTTAGGGGTGTTGTGGATACCCTAAGGTATAGGGAGGCATTGTGTTGTGTGGTGGGTGTGTTCCCTATTCCCCCTCTCCAATGTGGCTTGTGGTGTATGACCCTTACATCCATGATCATAAAGGATAGAGAACTTCCTCTCTTCTATTGCTCATATCCTTGCTTCTTTGAATTGGACCAAGGTGTCATCAATGGAACTTGAGAATAAAGGCTAACTATCAAGTCACACCAATCTCTAGGTTGGGGACCTTACACACATCTAATACCTAGAAACTAGTTTTGAATTTCTCAGAACTTACCCTGATCTAAACATTTTCAACTAAACCATATCCTTGCTTCTTTGAATTGGACTAAGGTGTCAGCAATGGAACTTGAGAATAAAGGCCAACTATCAAGTCGCCCCAATCTCTAGGTTGGGGACCTTACACACATCTAATACCTAGAAACTGGTTTTGAATTTCTCAGAACTTACCTTGATCTAAATGTTTTCAACTAAACCACTATCCTAGCCTATCCATTGATTTTCCATTCACATTATAAAAGGGTCTGGCTTCATTGCTTGGTTTCAATTCCCAATGTGGTTCTCCAAGGATGTCAACACCAAGAACACCATCCAATATTCCCCATGATAGTGTCTCCCACTATTTTCTAATCTTATAACCAATCTAGATGACTGGCACTTCATCATCTTTGATCTTAGACAAGTCCACAACCATTTCATTTGATTCCTTCTTTATTTTTTTTCTGATAAAACTTGTAGCCTCTAGAAAATTTCTTTTGATATTGTCAAGTTCAATAATAATCCTCTGAATTATTTCATAGACCTTGATAGAGATTCGGTCGTGTTCATTCCTAGAGATACTATTTGAGCTTGATTGCCTTATTTCCAGATAGTGACATTCCTCTACTGGCCTGCTACATCTTCTAGAGAATGGATCCACTTTTGAGGAATGCGATTGTTGCTTCTGATCATTTTTCATTTTCACATCCAACTTACCAACCTTGGAAAAGTCTACCTTGACTTAATCTTTTCTAGATGATCCTCGCAGCCCTTTGCTAGTTCTTCATATTTTTTTCCATCTTCTACCTTACCAAATTTATTCTTTGGGAGTTCCTTCCCTAGAGTCTTTGGAGCCTTTGGAAAAAGCCTTTGTTATGGTCTCCAAGCAATTAGGCTACTTTGGCATCTTCTTTTCTAGATTCTCCATGATCTTGGCCACTAGTGTCCTCTATTGATTTTCACCAGCCTCCTTCGCTTTTTCCTTGGTTTTCTAGATAGCCAAGTGCTTTATAGTAGGTGTATTGGCAACACTCATCTAGACCTAGGCTCTTTTGATTTGCACTTAGTACACCAAGTCTCCACCTTTCCAACTACACATTGGACTTTGATATTCCAGATATTTTCATTGAGATTGCTTCTTTCTTCTAAGTCTAGGATGCTTTCTTCTTACTCTTTGATTGACCATCTGAATCACTTTCAGAGGAAATGGTACATCCATTGGCCTCCAACATAACCACCACTCGCTAATGGCCCTCTAGCATCATGCCCACGGAATACCAAGCAAGTGCAAGGAAGCACCACCCGCCATAGTTGGGCAAGGGAGAGCTCTCCAAAACGAGAGAGACTCTGTTTTAAGGTACTTTAGAGGATTCCTCAATCACACACACACACGCACACGCACACGCACACTCACATGCACGTGCACGTACATGCAAACGTGCACGCACGTGCGTGCACACACACACACACACACACACACACACACACACACACACACACACACACACACACACACACACACACACACACACACACACACACACACACACACACACACACACACACACACACACACACACACACACACACACACACACACTTGGTCACTACATCTAACCTTGATTGCATCTGGGGGGCTCTAATCGTGTCTTGAATCACTATATCTGGCTACAAAATATGACATCCAACCTGTTACACTCAAACTGGATTTGAGTTGTTGCTTTAGGGGAGTTTTACCTTATGCTTTACATAATAAATAATACTTTCTTTTACTATGAAGAACACTATGGCTATATGAAGCTATTTACTATACTATTCTGATAGTTAGACTAAACCTCTGTTGCTCGAGTACAAGCAACCTACTCATAGCATAAAGATTTCCACATTGGGTAAGAAAATTCAAAAATGATACTTGATTTCATTATTGCTGGCCTACTATGCTATCTCGATTAGCATGGCTAAGTGAACACCACAAAGAAACCTAACTTGGTGAGTGCAACCCCTTGTGGATTTAACCATACTTGGTTTGCTTGCGTTAGTTTGAACCAGTCTTTTGGAACATGGGTCCAGTGGGAGCATTCCCTAAAAAATTCTCTAAACCTATAAGTGCACCCCTCTTGGTTACGATCTGCATTACTAGTAGTTTGCTCTATCGAGGCAAGTCTCTTCCCCTTCCACTCATGAAGCGTCACATTACATCTTGATCAAAGGATCGGTGGCTTGACATGACTCTAAGCCTTCAACTGCGTGGTATGATTCAAAAGTCACCCTACCCTCATATGCTAAGCGTCTACTGCACCTCCATAATTGCGGTGTCTACGGTTTCTTCCACTATCTAAGGTGAGGGGTGCTTCCCTTCACTTAGACTTGGTCTCCCTTGGCATTTTAAAGAGAACCCTGGGATTACGTTGTCAGGAGTTTTTTTGAGCAAGGGATTGCGCATATGTACATACCCATGCATGGTGCATCAAATAAAGTATTTCCCATTTTCCAGAGCCAGGTGGTTACGTGGGGCCCACATGTGTACAGGTAGGACAGCATGTACATAGTGCATCGATTTTCACTATTACTAGTACCAGTGTGTTTTTTCTACAACAAGGAGGAGTTGGTAGCGCGTAAAAATTCTCGAGGAAGCTATCCGCGGGCCGAAGACATGAGGTAAGCAGGTGCGTCAGATGGCATCTATTGGCGTCAGGAGGGCGAACGGGGTCAGTACTTGCACGCGGATAAGTACAGACACAACGTGGATGTTTTCTTGTGATCATTATGCAGAAAGGTCATCATGAGGACCATATTTTGGGGCCACTTCACATGGTGGCAGGATGCATTATTGGAAAAATTTGAGTGCCAGGTGTGCGCATGGATGCAGCAGGGTGACAACTATGCATTGCGAGGTCAGTTTTTGGCCTGTTCGGGGTCCGTTTGAGGTCATCTAAAAGGCCAAGGGTGCCCAAGTAAAAAAGCTAAGTGTGGGAACTGAAAAAACAGAGAGAAGACCAGAAAAAACGTGGAGAAGAGAGGAGGAACAGCCGCAGGTGTGTTTTTGGGGTTTTTGGAGCCTGTTTTGGCCGTAAACTGCTCATCCGAGGTCGGATTTGAGCACTTTGACATTGTAGACTGGGGTTTTGGGCCGTTCCGGGCGCGATGGCGCTGTGCATTTTGCCAAATTCCTCATTCTTTTTCTGCTGTTTTGGCTGTGTAAGTTTCTCCTATGAGCGAAGTTTCTGCTCCAATTTGTGATTGTATCTGGCTTATTTTACCCATATTGTGTGAGCTATTTGCCCCATTGGTGTTGGCCCAAGCTCAATTGTATCTAAACATCAGAAATTCTCCTCTTTTGAGCTGAGTTTTTTGGGTGTGTGTGTGTGTGTCTGTGTGGAGTGGGCAAGTGGATAGTCTCTCTACTCTCACTCAAGAGGTGTGTTCCCTGTCTCGGCCAGGTGTGTTGTCTAAGCCGAGTGGTGCCCCATAGTGTGTGTGTGTATCTTCCCAAGAGTGTGTGTCGGGTCGTTATAGAGGCGTTGTGTGTGTTTTCATCCCGCTCACATTCTTTTGGCGCCCCCACGGAGGATCTTCTTCGAGTACCTTCTGCTTCGAGCTTCAAGCTTCGAGATTCGGGATTATAGGTTGCAGACTACAGATTACAGATTACAGGTTACAGGGACAGGTACAGGTACATGTGATTCACATAGGTACAGGTAGCTGGAGTACAGTGATATACTAGCAGTGGTGTCACTTGCAGCTGTTGTGGGTATGCATCATTTAGCGCCTGTTTGAGTGCATTGTCTGGTGGATTGTACGTTACTTTTGGAAACTGCTATTGTACGCCTTTGTGGAGCCATGCTTGGTTTTATTTGGCAGTCCCAGCCATTTTTGAGACTTGGTCTGGAAGATAGTCATTTCCGAAACGACTTGACTATATGCGATTTGCATTAGCCTTCGTGTGAGGGTCGATAGCGTGAGGTTTTATTGAGTTGGGGGATTCTCAAATGTGGAGATCCTTTCGGTGATACAGGTAGCTGGAGCACCCTTTTTGTGACCTCGCCATAGGCTATGTACTAGTGAGTCCTACTTGATGCTCGGGTTCTATGGTTGACAGTTTATGCATACATATACAGTCTATATTTTGGGTTCCTACTGCTCTACTTCTGGGGAAACTCTGCCAAAATTTTTCTGAGTTGTGATGGCTGGTTTTTTGGTCTTTTGAGCCATTTATGCCGTTATGCTGCTGAAATTTTGGCAAAATCAGAGGATAAGATAGGTGTGCCTTCTTAGGAGATGCATGGTTGACTTTAATGGATGATCAAAATGGCCCTCAATTCACTCCTTTTAATTTAACTCAGAGAATCCAGATAAATGTTCATGTGTCCAGGAAGATTTTTTTCCAGCAGCGCATAGTCTTTATGTTCAGGCCAAGAAGATTACGAGAGATCCTGGAATGTCCTTTGCCTGTTGTAATTCCGATGATCAACTATGAAAACTCATTTGATGTGCATGTGTTTGTCCTTATCTAAAGCTGAGCTCCATTGAAGTTTATGGGGATTGGGTAGTCAAAAGTCTTGGATTCTTGCATGTGTGTTCGAAGGGGTTCTCAAAGCATTGTAACTTGGGTAGCCATGGCTTTCTCTTATCCGGAATTTCATGGAAGAAGTGGTGAAGATGCGGAAGACTTTCTGGAGCAAGTCGAGGTGGCATGCATAAGCAACAATATGTGTGATGAGGACAAGACACTAGATGCCATCTGACGCACCTGCTTACCTCATGTCGTCGGCCCGCGAATAGCTTCCTCGAGAATTTTTACGTGCTACCAACTCCTCCTTATTGTAGAAAAAACACACTGGTACTGGTAATAGTGAAAATCGATGCACTATGTACATGCTGTCCTACCTGTACACATGTGGGCCCCACGTAACCACCTGGCTCTGGAAAATGGGCAATACTTTATTTGATGCACCATGCATGGGTATGTACATATGCGCAATCCCTTGCTCAAAAAAACTCCTGACATAATTTGCCCACCCCCTAGCCTGCTAGAGCATTCATGCTCAGCAGCAACACTAGTAGATGCTCATTCCACCTGGATCAAAAGGCCAAAGGCATATCGCCTGATTCACAAGAAGCATCATAACACCACACCTACATTTGTCAACAATCAACCAAAATGCACCATAGCCATATCCAACTAATACATCCGTCCTGTCTGGAGTTCCAAAAGCATAAATATTGCATGCCACATTCAACCCAACCGATAGAGACAACTCAAGTGACTCATCACCTGGCATCTTGGCTTCACCAGCCATAGCAACAACCTGCAAATCATGCACCCAAGTAGCTAAAAGCATTGTGTGAAGGTAAAGTTGTTGATATCCAAAGCACAAAAGTATCCCCAAAGCACACATATCCCTAGCATAGGCATCCACATAGCTGAGATTGGACTCATATATGCCAAACCCCATCTCATCATCATAAGCATACTCATCATCACACATAACTTTATCCACATCATAATCATGGCTAGCACCACTATCCATAGCTTCTAGTATGGGTTCATCAGTCTCCAAGAATACAAATCCCTGCTTTAAACCACAATCATGCTCACAAATCGGTTCAATCACTGCACATACATCAAAATATGGCTTCAAAACAGGCTCCACATCCAACAAATCCACAAAATGGCTCTCAACCTTGCCCTCTTCCCTAATTTCCAAGGAACTAGTATCCAAAGATACGTGCTCATCATCAATAACCTCAACCTCACACTCACACCCAGAATCACAAGGTACACAAGTAGCCAATGCATCCTCTTGAAGAATTTTCAATCCTGTATCCAAAGCATTACTCACCTCTTTAGGCTCTTCCATAAACCTGTCAACCTGCAAGACCTCTTTACGCTTCACAATAGACCTTGGGAAGAAACGAGAAACATCATAGGATAGGCTACTTTTCACCTTCTTAGGCTTAACTTCATCTTCCATGTCAAATCCATCTTGCACATGCATACCTGTACTGATACCATGTTCCTCAAGACGCTTAAACTTCCATTCCTTGTGCTTTGCAATGCATACCGCATCTTCAAAAGACTTGGGCCTCTTCAACTCAACCTCAAACCGCAACCAAGGTGACAAACCATCAACAAAAGAAATTTTCTTCAATGAATAAGGGGGGGTCTCATCCTTACGAGCAACACACCAACAAGTCCATAAATCTGTAAAACTTTGTACATAGGCATCAACACCTTGACAAGAACCTTGCTTAAGAGCATTGAGTTCATTCCATACTGCATTTGCATCTTCCACAACCTGGAAATGCTCTAAAAAAGCTTCTATAAACTTGTCAAGACTCAAACCATAAGAAGAAGCCACTGCTTCTTTAGCTTCCAAATCCATGAACCAAACACGGGCCTCATCTTTCAAAAGCAATCCAAATAGCCTCAAAATCTTGCGAACGGGGTCAGTACTTGCACGCAGATAAGTACAGACACAACGTGGATGTTTTCTTGTGATCATTATGCAGAAAGGTCATCATGAGGACCATATTTTGGGGCCACTTCACGTGGTGGCGGGATGCATTATTGGAAAAATTTGAGTGCCAGGTGTGCGCATGGATGCAGCAGGGTGACAACTATGCACTGCCAGGTCAGTTTTTGGCCTGTTCGGGGTCCGTTTGAGGTCATCTAAAAGGCCAAGGGTGCCCAAGTAAAAAAGCTAAGTGTGGGAACTGAAAAAACAGAGAGAAGACCAGAAAAAACGTGGAGAAGAGAGGAGGAACAGCCGCAGGTGTGTTTTTGGGGTTTTTGGAGCCTGTTTTGGCCGTAAACTGCTCATCCGAGGTCGGATTTGAGCAATTTGACATTGTAGACTGGGGTTTTGGGCCGTTCCGGACATGATGGCACTTTCCATTTTGCCAAATTCCTCATTCGTTTTCTGCTGTTTTGGCTGTGTAAGTTTCTCCTATGAGCGAAGTTTCTGCTCTAGTTTGTGATTGTATCTGGCTTATTTTACCCATATTGTGTGAGCTATTTGCCCCATTGGTGTTGGCCCAAGCTCAATTGTATCTAAACATCAGAAATTCTCCTCTTTTGAGCTAAGTTTTTTGGGTGTGTGTGTGTGTGTCTGTGTGGAGTGGACAAGTGGATAGTCTCTCTACTCTCACTCCAGAGGTGTGTTCTCTGTCTCGGCCAGGTGTGTTGTCTAAGCCGAGTGGTGCCCCATAGTGTGTGTGTGTATCTTCCCAAGAGTGTGTGTTGGGTCGTTATAGAGGCGCTGTGTGTGTTTTCATCCCGCTCACAACGTCTGCGGACAGGTTATTTATATGTTTTATCTCAGATGCTTCATAAAGGTGGTTTCTGGTTGAAAAATTTTTATTGGATAAATAATTATGTTTGGACTACTAATCAAGGCAAAGTTGGGTTTTTCCTGGGCTTGAATGAACAAAATGGTTTAGATAACATTCTTGTTGTACATTGTTGGACTAGGGATGTATATTTCAGTTTTGGCTAGGACATAGTACATGATTATTTTTTGAAATACTGCTGGTCTTTTGACCTGAAAATCAACTGGTTTTATGTAAGGGCTTCTCTCCTATTCACTGTATTTTTTTTGTTGTTGTTATCTAGTCTTGCTCACTGTACTTAGAAATTTATTAAAAATCTATGCAATCTCTGTAATAATTGCTTATTAAATATTGGTTACATACTACATGTGGTTGGTGGGTTTTGGTATGATAACAGAGGGGAACCTGGTGGCTTTGACTAGCTGAATTGAATTGTTTATATCAGGTGCTTCATTATGTAGATATCTTTTGTGTCCTATGTTTAACATTGGAAACATGGTTTTCTTTGCTGGCTATGTATTGATAAAAGATCTGGTCTACAACTCATCATTATGCTGGGCTTTTAATCTTGGTCTCTACATATGGATAATGATCTGGTTTTTGGTGCTTTACTACCTAAGTTTGTTATGGTATTTGGGGGAGACTGTTTTGACTTAAAAAACATCTAACCTTCACTTGTTGCTTGTATATCTTGCTTAGGTCTGGTTTTTTACATACATATTCCACTGCATCTAATGATGATGCTACCATAAAATATATTCTGGTTTTGATACTTTATTGTTTGCTTTGACTTACAATACATCAAACTTTCTGCTTGTTGCTTGGATGCCTGGCTTAGATCTGGTTCCCCTTTTTTTCATATATACACTACATCTAGTTCTTGGTGATGGTACTATCTTAAAGACCTTTTATATGCATACATATTCTAGTTCTTTATGCTTTACTACTTGAGATTTGGCATAAACTATGATTCTGAGCGAGATGGGTGTAGTGTCACTCTGGCTCTGGCTGATACTTCTTTGGCTTTGGCTGGTACTTCTCTGAGCTGATGGTTCAACTTTTACTTTAGTTTCAAAGGGAACTCTTTATGGAATGTAGTATAGTGCTCGAAAATATGCATAACTTGCTGCAAAATATTGGATGACTCAGTGAGATCACGTCTTGATATTTGGCTTAAAAATTGGTCAAATGTTCACCCTAGATGATTCTAGCCTTGAAGGGCTCGACCTTGAGGCATATTTTAAGAGTGGGAAATACAATACTGAGAAAATACAATACTGACGTGGGGGTACTTGTTTGCTTTGATTTACCTACACCTTGAGTGCTGATTATTGGTTGGCCTTTTTTGGATGTCTGGCTTAGTCCGAAAACTGTTTTACAGCTAGCTTACTTGGGTTTTTTGGTGGTACTTTACTACCTGGTTTTGGTGCACTGAGTAGTTGGAAGTTTTACTTGAAAAATTTGAGAAAATATCTTTTATGATCTAGGCAGATCTGCTCGCTTGGTCCCAATGGTTTAACAAAAATAAAATATTGAAATTTGACTTCAGCACAAAATAGGTTGGATTTCTTCGGGCCAAATATAGCTTAAAATTGGATAATTGTACTCCGGGCTTGCTCATTGAGCTTGGAAAAAACTATCTATAAAACTTTTGTTGTTTTAATACAATGTTTAGCTAAAGAAATACTTTGAATAATATGGTATAGATGACTGCTTCTCACATTAAATGGTCGAATTGTTATTAACATGTGAAGCAATTTTGGTAGGATTACTTTGTATGCAAAAAAACCTTTAGACATTATCTACCTTAATGTATAGGATAGTAGCTAGTTTAATATTTTTTAAGCTTGACATGGATAACAACTGATAGACTGTTTGAAGCTTGCCATACGTAGCCAAGTCTAACTTATCTGTTTTCTTGACTATATGGATGCATGTGAGAATTGTATCTTGGCTTAGAGAGGTTTAGCTTGCCGCAGTTCGACATTGAAAACACTTGATGATTCAATTGGGATAGTTTTGATACCTTTGTACAAATTCATTTGGAATGATATTTCATTCTTATTATGTTGTACATTTATGAATCAAAGACTAAGTTGTTTATGTAATTATCTTTGCCTAAACATCTTTAGCCAGTCGTGTTTTTGAACATCTTGTTCATTGGTGTGTTATTTATTCTAATAAAAATAGCTACACACACCCCTAAACATCGGGCCCTCCCAGGCAACTAGGAGGACCAAGATGATAGGTTTGGATTTTTTGTGTCTGTAGGCTTTGAGTGACCCAGTGTCTTTAATTCCTTCAATGGTTTGACAGGTGTTAGGTGGTCTCTCCCCCTTGACTATAGACTCGATTCCTACTCACGACTATTGTAGTCTTTTGGCTCAGTTGTTTTTAAGTAGCAGGTAAATCCAATTCTACTCACCTATGCTAAAGCAAATTGTATTTTGACAATTACACGAACATGTTACCTATTGCACAAATGATGACTTTTGGGAACAAGTGGAAAATCTTGGCGTATATCATCTATTGACTACTCAATGACAACCATACTTTTTCAAACTAGCTGACAAAGCCTTAAAACTCCTACAGGAGTATTGTCTTCCTTGAAGACGTTATCTGATATTGTACTAGTACAAACAGTTCTATTGTTTTCAGGGACACTCCCACCTGGCACTTCTATGCTAAATACTCTTGTTTAACTCATCTTTTAGATGAGGCAGTAGGCCCATACACAATGGGCCTACTGCCGGAACCCATTGTGTATGGAGCTTGGGTTAAGGTGGGTACACACACACACACACACACACACACACACACACACACACACACACACACACACACACACACACACACACACACACACACACACACACACACACACACACACACACACACACACACACACACACACACACACACACTTGTCACAACATCTGACCTTGATTGCATCTAGGGGGGCTTTGATTGTGTCTTGAATCACTATATCTTGCTACAAAATATGACATGCAACCTGTTACACTCAAACGAGATTTGAGTTGTTGCCTTAGGGGAGTTTTACCTTATGCTTTACATAATCAATAATGCTTTCTTTTACTATGAAGAACACTATGGCAATGTGAAGCTATTTACTATACTGTTCTTACATTTACTCTAAAACTCTGATGCGTACAAGCAACCTACTCATAGCATAAAGATTTCCATCGGGTAAGAAAATGCAGAAATGATACTTGATTTCATTATTGCTGGCTTACTATGCTATATTGATTTGCATGGCTAAGTGAATACCACAAAGAAACCTAACTTGGTGAGTGCAACCCCTTGTGGATTTAACCATACTTGGTTTGCTAGGGTTAGTTTGAACCAGTCTTTTGGAACATGGGCCCACTGGAAGCATTTCCTTAAAAATTCTCTCAACCTACAAGTGCCCCCCTCTTGGTTACTCTCTACATTACTGGTAATTTTCTCTCTCGAGGCATGTCTCTTCCCCCCTACTCATGAAGTTTCAGGTTCCATCTCAATCAAAGGATCGGTTGCTTGACATGACTCTTAGCCTTCAAATGCGTGGTATGATTCAAAAGGCATCCTACCATGCTATGCTAAGTGTCTACGACACCTCCATAAATGCGGCCTCTTCCACTACATAAGGTGAGGGGTGCTTCCCTTCACTTAGACTTGGTCTCCCATAGCACTTTGGAGAAAACCATGGGATTACATTTGCTTAGAGGTTATTTATATTTTTCATCTGAGATGCTTCATAAAGGTGGTTTCTGGTTGAAAACTTTTAATTGGATAAATAATTTTGTCTGGACTACTAACCGAGGTAGAGTTGGGTTTTTGCTGGGCTTGACTGAACAAAATGGTTTAGATAACATTCTTGTTGTACATTGTTGGGCTAGGGATGTATATTTGAGTTTTGGCTTGGACATAGTATATGAAACTTTTTTGAAATACTGCTGGTGTTTTTGACTTGAAAATCAACTGGTTTTATGTAAGGGCTTTTGTCCTGCTCACTGGTTTTATCTAAGGCCTTCTGTCTTGCTCAATGTATATTTTTTTTTTGCTGGTTTCCTGTCCTGCTCACTGTACTTAGAAATTTATTAAAAATCTATGCAATCTCTGTAGTAATTGCTTATGAAAAATTGGTTACATACTACATGTGGTGGGTTTTGGTATGATAACAGAGGGAAACCTGGTGGCCTTGACTGGATAACCTAAATTGTTTAAATCATGTGATTCATTATGCGGATATCTTTTGCATACTATGTTTAGGATTGGAAGCATGGTTTTGTCTACTGGCTATGTATTGTTAAAAGATCTGGTCTACAGCTCATTTATGCTAGGCTTTTAATTTTGGTCTCTACATATGGATAATGATTTGGTTTTTGGTGCTTTACTACCTAAGTTTGCTATGGTATTTGGGGGAGTTTTGACTTGAAAAACATCTAACCTTCACCTGTCGCTTGGATATTTGGATTAGATCTGGTTCTTTACATACATATTCCACTACATCTAGTGATGATGCTACCATAAATTATATTCTGGTTTTGATACTTTGCTGTTTGCTTTGACTTACAATAAATTGAACTTTCTACTTCGATGCGTGACTTAGAACTGGTTCCCCTTTTTTTCATATATACACTACATCTAGTTCTTGGTGATGGTACTGCCTAAAAAACCTTTTATATACATACATATTCTGGTTCTTTATGCTTTACTACTTGAGATTTGGCATAAACTAAGATTCTGACCGAGATGGATATAGAGTTACTCTGGCTTTGGCTGGTACTTCTCTAAGCTGATGGTTCAACTTTTACTTTAGTTTCAAAGGGAACTCTTTATGGATTGTAGTATAGTGTTGGAAAATATGCATAACCTGCTGCAAAATATTGGATGACTCAGTGACATCAAGTTCTTGATATCTGGCTAAAAAATTGGTCGAATGATAACCCTAATTGATTCTGGCCTTGAAGGGCTCGACCTCAAGGCAGATTTTAAGAGTGGGAAATACAATACTGAGGTGTGGGTACTTGTTTGCTTTGATTTACCTACACCTTGACTTGCTGATTACTGGTTGGCCCTTTTTGAATGTTTGGCTTTAGTCTTGAAACTGTTTTACAGCTAGCTTACTTGGAGTTTTTGGTGGTACTTTACTACCTGGTTTTGGTGCACTGAGTAGTTGGAAGTTTACTTGAAAATCAGAGAAAGTATCTTTTATGATCTAGGCAGATCTGGTCCCTTGGTCCCTATGGTCTAACAAAAATAAAATAATGAAATTTGCCTTCAACACAGAATAGGTTGGATTTCTTCGGGCCAAATATAGCTTAAAACTAGATAATTGTACTACGAGCTTGCTCACTGAGCTTCGAAAAAACTATCTCCAAAAGTTTTGTTGTTTTCATACAATGTTTAGCAAAAGAAATACTTTGAGTAATATGGTCTAGACGACTGCTTCTCACAGTAAATGGTTGAACTGTTATTAACATCTGAAGCAATTCTGGTAGGAGTACTTTGTATGCAGTAAAACCTTGAGATATTATCTACCTTAATGTATAGGACAGTAACTAGTCTAATAATTTTTAAGTTTGACATGGATAACAAATGATAGGTTCTTTGAAGCCTACCATACGTAGCCAAGTCTAACTTATCTGTTGTCTTGAATATATGGATGCAGGTGAGAATTCTATCTTGGCTTAAAGAGGTTTAGCTTGCTGCAATCCGAATTTGAAAACACTTGATGATTCAATTGGGATAGTTCTGATACCCATTCTGTATGGCGCTTGGGTTAGGGCGGGTACACACACACACACACACACACACACACACACACACACACACACACACACACACACACACACACACACACACACACACACACACACACACACACACACACACACACACACACACACACACACACACACACACACACACACACACACACACACACACACACACTTGGTCACAACATCTGACCTTGATTGCATCTAGGGGGCTCTTATTGTGTCGTGAATCACTATATCTGGCCACAAAATATGACATCCAACGTGTTACACTCAAACTAAATTTGAGTTGTTGCCTTAGGGGAGTTTTACCTTATGCTGTACATAATAAATACTGCTTTTTTGTACTATGAAGAACACTATGGCTATGTGAAGCTATTTACTATACTGTTCTGACAGTTAGACTAAACCTCTGTTGCTCGAGTACAAGCAACCTACTCATAGCATAAAGATATCCACATTGGGTAAGAAAACAAAGAAATGATACTTGATTTCATTATTGCTGGCCTACTATGCTATTTTGATTAGCATGTCTAACTGAATACCATAAATAAACCTAACTTGGTGAGTGCAACCCCTTGTGGATTTAACCATACACTCTACACTACTGGTAGTTTGCTCTCACGAGGAAAGTCTCTTCCCCTTCCACTCAAGAAGTGTCACGTTACATCTCGATCAAAGGATCAGTGGCTTAACATGACTCTGAGCCTTCAACTGCGTGGTATGATTAAAAAAGCATCCTACCCTCCTATGCTAAGCGTCTACGGCACCTCCATATTTGTGGCCTCTGCGGCCTCTTCCACTATATAAGGTGAGGGGTTCTTCGCTTCACTTAAACTTGGTCTCCCTTGGCACTTTGGAGAAAACCCTGGGATTACGTCTGCTCATAGGTTATTTATATTTTTTTATCTCAGATGCTTCATAAAGGTAATTTCTGGTTGAAAAATTTTAATTGGAAAAATAATTCTACCTGGACTACTAAACGAGGCACAGTTGGGTTTTTCCTGGGTTTGACTGAACAAAATGGTTTAGATAAATTCTTGTTGTACATTGCTGGACTAGGAATGTATATTTCAGTTTTGGCTTGGACATAGTACAAGAAACTTTTTTTGAAATACTGCTTGTCTTTTGGACTTGAAAATCAACTGGTTCTATGTAAGGGCTTCTGTACTGCTCACTGTATATATATATTTTTTTCTGGTTTCCTATCCTGCTCACTATACTTAGAATCTATCAAAAATCTATGCAATCTCTGTAATAATTGCTTATGAAAAATTGGTTACATACTACATGTTGTGGGTTTTGGTATGATAACATAGGGAAACCTGGTGGCCTTGACTGGCTAAATAGAATTGTTTATATCAGGTGCTTCATTATGCAGATATCTTCTGTGTACTATGTTTAAGATTGGAAATAGGGTTTTCTCTACTGGCTATGTATTGATAAAAGATCTGGTCTACAGCTCATTTATGATGGGCTTTTAATCCTAGTCTCTACATATGAATAATGATATGGTTTTTGGTGCTTTACTACCTAAGTTTGTTATGGTTTTTGGGGGAGACTGTTTTGATTTAAAAAACATCTAACCTTTAGCTATTGCTTGGATATTAGCTCTAGTTTTTTACATACATATTCCACTACATCTAGTGATGATGCTACCATAAAATATATTCCACTACATCTAGTGATGATGCTACCATAAAATATATACTTGTTTTGATATTTTACTATTTTATTTGACTTACAATAAATCAAACTTTTTGGTTGTTGCTTGGATGCATGGCTTAGATCTGGTTCCCCTTTTTTTCATATATACACTACATCTAGTTCTTGGTGATGGTACTGCCTTACAAACCTTTTATATACATATATATTATGGTTCTTTATGCTTTACTACTTGAGATTTGGCATAAACTAAGATTCTGACCGAGATGGGTATAGTGTTACTCTGGCTTTGGCTGATACTTCTCTGGCTCTGGCTGATACTTCTCTAGCTTTGGATGGTACTTCTCTGAGCTGATGGTTCAACTTTTACTTTAGTTTCAAAGGGAACTCTTTATGGAATGTAGTATAGTGCTAGAAAATATGCATAACCTACTGCAAAATATTGGATGACTCAGTATATACATATATATTCTGGTTCTTTATGCTTTACTACTTGAGATTTGGCATAAACTAAGATTCTGACCGAGATGGGTATAGTGTTACTCTGGCTTTGGCTGATACTTCTCTAGCTCTGGCTGATACTTCTCTAGCTTTGGATGGTACTTCTCTGAGCTGATGGTTCAACTTTTACTTTAGTTTCAAAGGGAACTCTTTATGGAATGTAGTATAGTGCTGGAAAATATGCATAACCTACTGCAAAATATTGGATGACTCAGTGACATCAGGTTCTTGATATCTGGCTTAAAAATTGGTTGAATGATAACCCTAGTTGATTCTGGCCTTGAATGGCTCGACCTCCTCGAGGCATATTTTAAGAGTGGGAAATACAATACTGAGAAAAATACAATACTGAGAAAAATACAATACTGAGGTGGGTGTACTTGTTTGCTTTGATTTACCTACACCTTGACTGCTGATTATTGGTTGGCCTTTTTTGGATGTCTGGCTTAGTCCCGAAAATGTTTTACAACTAGCTTACTTGGGTTTTTTGGTGGTACTTTACTACTTGGTGTTGGTGCATTGAGTAGTTGGAAGTTTTACTTGAAAATATGAGAAAATACTTGAAAACTCTTGATGATTCAATTGGGATAGTTGTGATACATTTGTGCAGATTCATTTGGAATGATACTTCATTCTTATTATGTTGTACAGCTATGGATCAAAGACTGAGTTGTTTCTGTACTTGTCCTTGCCTAAACATCTTTAGCCATTCATGTTTTTGAACATCTTGTTCATTGGTGTGCTATTTATTCTAATTAAAATAGCTACACACACACACCTAAACACCAGGCCCTCCCAGGCAACTGGGAGGACCAGGACACTGGCTTTGGATTTTTTGTGTTTGTAGGCTTTGAGTGACCCATTGTCTTTAATTCCTTCAATGGTTGACAGGTGTTAGGTGGTCTCTCCTTGACTATAGACTAAATTCCTACTCACAACTATTTTAGTATTTTGGCACAGTCATTTTTAAGTAGCATGTTAATCCAATTCTACTCACCTATGCTTAAGCAAATTGTATTTTGATAATTACACGAACATGCTACCTATTGCATAAATGATGACTTTTGGGAACAAGTGGAAAAGCTTGGCGTATATCATCTATTGAATACTCAATGACAACCATACTTTTCCAAACTGGCTGACAAAGCCTTAAAACTCCTACAGGAGTATTGGCTTCCTTGAAGACATTATGTGATATTGTACTAGTACAAATAGTTCTACCCTTTTCAGGGACACTCCCATCTAGCACTTCTATTCTAAAGACTCTTGTTTAACTCATCTTTTAGATGAGGAAGTAGGCCCATACACAATGGGCCTACTCCCAAAACCCATTGTGTATGGCGCTTGGGTTAGGGCGGGTACACACACACACACACACACACACACACACAATTGGTCATAGAATCTGATCTTGATTGCATATGGGGGGGCTCTGATTGTGTCTTGAATCACTATATCTGGCTACAAAATATGACATCCAACCTGTTACAGTGAAACTAGATTTGAGTTGTTGCCTTAGGGAAGTTTTACCTTATGCTTTACATAATAAATACTGCTTTCTTTTACTATGAAGAACACTATGGCTATGAGAAGATATTTACGATACTGTTCTGACAGTTAGACTAAACCTCTGTTGCTCGAGTACAAGAAACCTACTCATAGCATAAAGATATCCACGTTGGGTAAGGAAACGCAGAAATGATACTCGATTTCATTATTGCTAGCCTACTATGCTATTTCGGTTAGCATGTCTAATTGAATACCATAAAGAAACCTAACTTGGTGAGTGCAACCCCTTGTGGATGTAACCATACTTTTTGCTTGTCGCTTGGATGCCTGACTTAGATCTGGTTCCCCTTTTATTCATATATACTGTACATCTAGTTCTTGGTGATGGTACTGCCTTAAAAACCTTTTATATAAATACATATTCTGGTTCTTTATGCTTTACTACTTGAGATTTGGCATAAACTAAGATTTTGATCGAGATGGATATAGAGTTACTCTGGCTCTGGCTGATACTTCTTTGGCTTTGGCTAGTACTTCTGTGAGCTGATGGGCTAAAAAATTGTTCTAATGATAACCCTAGTTAATTTTGGCCTTGAAGGGCATATTTTAAGAGTGGGAAATACACTACTGAGAAAAATACAATACTAAGGTGGGGGTACTTGTTTACTTTGATTTACCTATTGTTTGAGGACAAACCCTACGGGTGCCCACCTGGCCGGACACGTAGGCGGACACCACATTTGTACTCTATTAGTTTTTCAAGCTAGTGTAGTAATACGTTGTGTAATCCTGATTCCAGAGTAGTGAGTCAATTCCTTGAGTTGTAATGTTGTCATGACATTTGTAAAAGTCCATGTGAACCGGCCACTGGCCATTTAGAATGCCCTAGGTATAAAGGTTAATAAATTTAGTATGAAGGAGGGGCTTATCTTTAGAAGAATAAGGGAGCTCAAAAAACGTACGCTCAAGCTACGAGCTGCTCCACCTTGTAATCATTGCAATTAATGAATGGGTAATCCGTTTTCGATTCCGAAACTTGCATTGTGTTTCTCTTTCTTTGCTCTTTAAATTTTGTGTAAGCATTGTCAATTTTGCTGTGGTTCACGAATACGCGTCTGTGAGCTATAATTGCAAATTTGAGTGCTTAAATCGTTGTTTTTAGTCGTTTTGACCATAGGAGAGTGTTCTTAGACCATAAGACGACAATTCTGGATAGATCTGTTGTACTTTTCAGGACCTTTTTCATGATGGATTGTGATTCTGGTACCTTGTTGGATTGCGACCAGACTTGCTAGGATAGTGCCCCTAGGTGTCCTAGACTTCCTCTTAAAGTTTCGTTGCATTTCGAGTCCGTTCGGGTGCCAAAATGGCGTGATGACCTAGAGCCGTGAGAAAGGACATAGGCAGATTTCCTTGATCATTGAGTGTTGGTTTGCTTGTTGAGCTAGTGTGTTTGCTTGCTAAGGTTCACTTCTTGAGATCGACGATCTCAAAGAGTCTGCATGCCCCATCCGAGTCACTTTCCCCGAGTATTGACATTATTTTAGTGCTAGAAAGCTATGCTGCAGACGTCCATCGCGGCGACCCGCTAACATTGGCGCCATTGCCGGGGATATGATCCGTAGATGGTGAGTGACCTAGTGCATGTTTAGAGCATTTTTTTCTGAAGATTTGCCTTCCATTCCGTTTACACTTTAGCAGTGAAGCAGCTAGACATGGGGTTTAGTGCTTGATAGAGTCTAGAAGTTAAGGACTTGGTAGATCTATTCTTGAGAAGTAAAGAGAGTTGTGAGTGAGATAGCCATAAGCATTTCATTCTCCGATTTTCTCTATGCTTTCAAAGTGTTGTACCATTTTTTGTTTCAACTTTATTTTGTACCGTTTCGTTTGTTTTTGGTTCATGTTTCATTTTAGTACTTAGGAGTAGGGTAAGTAGAAACTACAACCATCAAATTTGGACTAAAAGATTGAGGGCAAAAAGGGTGAAAACCATATTTTGGCAAAAACAATCATAACTCTGAAATCTTAAAAATTTGATGGTAGAGACTCAAAAGTGATCCAAATTCACAAAATTGTGGATCAAAGACATCAACAGACTCTCTAGAAGCAATCTGAGAGTTTGGCCAGAATCTGTGAAGGAACATGGATCGCGATCCATGTACCCCAGAGACCATTTTTGGTGAAAAGTGATCAGTGACATTGAGCATCATTGGGATATTTCTCTGATCAAGTTTGCTTGAAAGAAACACTCAGAAATCACATCAGAATTGACTGTTAGGGCAAAAACAGCAAAGTAGACATTGTAGACACAAAATTGGAAAAAAACTTGAGATTCTTGGATCCAAATTCAAAAAGGGGTGAGATTTGGCTTCTACAGGTCATAAAAACCAATAGAACAAAATTCATGAAAAAATGCTGCCAAACATGGATCACGATCCATGTACCTTTTTGGAATTTGGGGCTAATATTTGACAAGTAGATTTGTGATAACTAGTGGAACAACTTTGCCAAAAGAGACCATGTCAAAAAATTGAAAAAAATTGGTCAAAATAGCCAAATACAGAAACTAGTCAAAAACTGCAGGACAGACAAAAAAACTTGCTTTTGGATGACAAAAACTAGTCCAAATCCAAAACTTTTGATACCATAGCATCTAGTAAACATGCTGATTTTGATGGTACCAAGAAATGTCAGTTTGGCTTCCAAACATGGATCGCGATCCATGTACCTCATAAAATAATTTTGAAAATTTTTTCATTGAGATTTGAGTAGTAGGTAGCTGGTTCTATTTGGAACAACTTCCCCAAAAGAACCATATACAAAAAAGTTGTAAAAAGTGGTCAAAAGAGCCAAAAATAGAACATTGTCAAAATTGTCTGAGTAGACTGTAGAAGTCAGTTTTGGTTGGGCATAATTGATCCAAAAATCTAAAATCCAAATCCAAAAATTCTTGATGAGCAAGCTATAAACATCATAAGCTATCAACACAACAAAAATTCAGATCAAAAAGTGGTGGAACATGGATCGCGATCCATGTACCCTTGATGAATTTTTAGACAGGAACTTTTCCAGCCTGTGAACAAAAGTCTCCAAAGAAATTTTGTCAAAAAAGTTCAAAACGTGGGTGAAAAGAGCAACAAATTGTTCAAGTGAAAAGCCTAAAACAAACCTATAAATTGACTTTTGCCTGGCCAGGAAAATTCCAAATCACATAAAAACCATATAGTAGGAATCAGGAGACCAAGGAGAAGCTGTGTGCCAAGTTTCAGTGCAATCTCACACATCGGTACATGAATCACAATCCATGTTCCTTTGTCACAGACTGATACCAAACTTGCACCATAGCTAGAGGACATCACCAGGAGTCTAGTGGTCTTTTCAAAAGTGAATTTGGATATCAAAAACCTGTCCAAAAGCCTAGAACTACAAGGTACTCTGAGCAAGTGCCAGAACTGACCTAATTTTCAATCCAGAGGTCCATTTTCAAAAATTTTGATACCATAGGATCTCCTAATCATGCTGAATCTCATGGTACCAAAAAAAGTTAATTTGGGCTCCAAACATGGATCGCGATCCATGTTCCCATAATGACATCTTGAGTTGAAACTTTCCACATGAGAAGTGCATACACAAAGAAACGTATCCCCAAGTTCAATTTTGCAAAAAATTGAGTAAATTTGGGTCAAAAGGGAGAAAAATAGGTGACAGACAGAAAACCACAGTACAGACCTAGTGCTGGTCATTTGACCTATCAAACCAAGTCCAAATCCAAAAAGATTTGAGATTTAGCCTGTGGACATAGTCATTAACAAGTTGCCAAGAGGACAAGTCCAGATGTGGTTGAACATGGATCGCGATCCATGTACCTCAACCTCATAATTTGCTGAAAATTGGTATATGCCTGCTTATGACCTTGTCTACACACAGTAAAAATTTGGAGAAAAGAATTTGACAGGGAACATGGATCGCGATCCATGTACCTCTCAGCATAGTGGGGGTATCTGACTTGATGATCTTGTAGACATACTTGAGGACATCCCAAATCTCAAGTTTGAGCTAAAAATACGTTCTAGAGACCAAGATACAAGCCAAAGTTCCTGTGTTTTGGTCCTGAGACTGTTTTGAGTGCTGTTTCAAGTGCAGTTCACTAAAATTGCCCTAACTTTTGATAGACAACTCCAAATTGAGTCAGGTATAGCTAGGAAGAAAGCTTGCGGGCAATAGCACACACCTAGACCATGTTTTAGAGCTGAATTTTACCATGTTTCCTAATTCCAAACTTTTAGTGTACCCATAACTAGTTTTCAGAAACCAAAAAAATCACAAATTCCTGACTTTTGAGAGACCTTACCAGGAGCAAAAAGAGATAAGTTGCACTAAGCCAAAGTGGGCTTGTCAAGGACAATCTTGAGAGATTTAAGTGCTCCTTAATCATGATAAATCATTCACCACCAGGGTTCTCTACTTCACTCAGAGACATGAAAATGATGCAATGCCGACAACTGGGGGATTGGGAGAATACATAGAGGAGAGGCATCCTCTGATCAACAAACCAACAAACCGAACTTGAGATTCATCAAAGCCAATGAATCCATGAGAGTCCTTACAGATTACACTTATGAGGGCTTGTATAGATTCACAAACGGGGATCCGTATACCTTCTACAGGTGTGTAGAACCCAATGCTAGAGAGTTGACCACCCATAAGAATCTCTATGTCTTCACATATACAGATGCCCACGGAGTGTAAGTTTGGATGGTAGGTAAGTATGGACGTGAGTACAAACTTGTTGACATTAGGAGAAATATGAACCTTGCATGGGCCTTGTAAGGAATCCTAATTTTTAGGGATTAAGGCTAATGTTGTGTGGGGTTTAGGGGGCAAGGGCATTGAAGAAGGTAGTTTTGAGTAGGCTTTTCTAGCCTTTTTTTTAGACAAATGTAGGATGTGGACCTAAAGGGTTGCTTTCTCTCTCTAGCTTTTTTTAAAGTGAAGGAAGCATAGGGGTGTGTCCACATCAGCAATTCCGTGGGTCAAAAAGAGTCAAAATTTGATTTTTTTAAAAAATTTTCATTTTTATTTGTTTTTTACTTAAAACTCCCTCCCAACATATATACATATCCAAAAATCATTTTTTGACCCATTTTTTAACCCACAAGCTTAGAAAGTCCATTTTTTCAAAAACATTTTCCCCCAAAAAGTAATAAACATTTTGTTCTCTCCTCCTCCTCCCTCCTCTCTCCCTCTCCCTCTCCTCTCCCTCTCTGCCCCTACCTTCCTTCTCCTCCCCAATCTCTCCCTCCCCTCCCTCCCTCCCTCCTTCTCTCCTCCCATCCTGCTCGGCCTCTCTATCCTTCCCCCTCTATCTTTTCATCATTTGATTCCTCACACAACAGCTTCCATGGTGCTCACGGACATCACAAATGGTTTGCTTCCACCACCACGTAATCGGCACACCAAAAGCATACATATTCGCTTACCCACGGCATTTGCACCGAAGACCACTAGTGAAGGTGATCAAAGGTCATCACAGGAACGTCGCACCGCTTGTGAGACCAATGTTGACATTTGGGTGGATGGCCATTTGTACCCTTACGATCCTATAAGCCGCTTCCATCCACCGTTTAATAGCCTTTCCACATTTCTTCAATTTCTTGGGAGGGGAGAAGCAGGCTTGTTAGGCTATTGAAAGCGGCTGTGTATGGGTGCAGGTGCTTCTTTGCATATGTGGATGCACGAATGTCAAGCTCTTCACCTCAAGACGACGGCATTACAAGAGAGTGTTGCCTCTTCGGAGAGGGTAGTTAAAAGTCTTGAACAACAAATGCAAGAAAAGGAGTCCCACATCCAGAAGCTTACCAACACCATCACATACTTGAAAGAAACACCCCTTGGTGCAAGGGAACGCAAACGCCCGTATTCATCCATTGAAACTCTTGCACATTCCGGAGGAGCACGCAAATGACGAGTTACAGCCACAAGGTGATTTGGTCTTTACTTGCATGCTGCATTCTTACTTCACACTATTTTCTAACATTTATGTTTATTTGTTGCTAGAAACTTCATCCAGGAGGCATGCGGTGGAACAAGCCAAGATAATCGAGTCAACCTTCTCACTAGTTGTCTCAATACCGAGGAAGTTATTTCTATCTTACAATCACCTGGAGGTAAGCACATTAAGGATGCAGTCACCAAGGACCTTATGCATAAATTAAGAAATGTGGTTAATGATGATGACGTTCAACAAGCTTGTGATGAGGCTGGAATCAGCACCAAAGCCTATCAGGCTATTTTTCAACTCCTAAAGGATGCCCTCAAAGAACATGGCATTGTGGAAAACCTATTTCCCATTCCTCACAAGGTCAAGCTCGCAAAGAAGGACACAAACGAAGATGTGTTCTCCCGCATTGGGACATACCTACACATTGAGGACACAATGCCAACTTCCCTTTATGCTTCGTGCGCAACAAAGACAAGGGGAAAAGGTAAGAAACAATCCATAAGACCTTCGAATAAGGGCTTTCCTTACACAATGTGGAACAATATTTTCGTGGATCTTAGAAGGCTTCAAGAAGCCATGCTTAGATTTTACGAGTTACCTGAAGAAGGTGACACACTTTACTTTTTTCTTTGGTATTATTCTTTTCATAGAAGCTGAAGTTTAAGGTCTTAGCACTATTTATTTTGTAGTGCTTGGCACAAAAGTCGCTTTTGTGCTGAAACTCGATGAGTGTCAAATAGTGAAAGGCCGAAGGTTAGAGAGGCTAAGTGTCACTCTAATGAACGAGGACCTTCTGCAAACCAAGCGAAGGGATTCAGTCGAGCTATATCCCACCCTATCTTTTAGCGTGCAATCGGAGAAAGACATGTGGTGGTTGGGTGCTATTGAGGTGCCCAAAGAGACCAATGGAGTACTTTCGTGGATTTTTGAGAGAACTCCATGGATCACAGAAGTAATACACTCCCAAATTGCAGGTCAGAAGTTGGAGATTGAGGGCTTTGGTAGTTATGATGTGGAGTGGCACTTAGGTGGGGATTTGAAGACCATAAAGTGTTTGCTTGGCTGCAAACAAGGGGCTTCTTCTTTCATGCCTTGTCCATTTTGCACTCGAGGGTACAAACCTAATGGACAAAAATCACATAAGAGCACTGTAAAGGCCAGTTACATGCTTCCATGGCAAGGGCATGGAGAACAAGGGTTAGATTGTCATGATTTCGGAGATGAAGGTAGAGAATGGGAAGCGTCTATTCTGAGATGTCCCATGCTCAATGCCCCAGACCGTGATCAAAAGGACCACACTTGGAATCCAATCTTTCGATTTCCTCTATCGAATGTACATTTTTGTACATTACACGCATTCATGCGTATTTTTGATAGGCTATTGAAGCTCCACATTGACTATGCTTTCACAATGAAATCGTTGGAAAAGTCCCAGGAAGCGATCGAAAGAGTGGAGGTACTCTTGAATTCCATTGGCTGTCACGGTGGAAATGTGTCTATAGTTGCTGCAAAGAACACAGGGGAGGCCCATGAAATTGCTCAACAAGTGTCAATGAGTGGACAAAAAGCTAGACAATTTTTGAAGAAAGTTTCCCAAGGAAATCCAAGTCGATATGATGCTCAAAGCAGTTCCAACCAGCAGGCAGGTAACCTTTGGGAGCTTTGGAAGGAGTTATGCAAAGCTACTACTGACAATGATTCAAATGGCGAGCTTGCAAACAAGCGCAAGCAAGTTTGGGCCCATTTTGATAAAATGGTCAAGCTTATGAGCCTTAACAGCACAACAGAAGAACAACGGCAATCATTTCAAGAAGCTTTGGTGGATTTTACCAAGGTCTTCACCCTTTCTTGTGGTGAAAATAACATCACACATTACATGGTAAGTCATTCATGGTGTATTCATTACAAGGGATTGTTTTTATTTACTAATGTGGATCGTTTGCTCATGTGAACAGCATATCTTGTTTGCGCATGGTGCATTTTTTATGCACAAGTATGAATCGCTTGAAATTTTTACACTCAAGGCATGGAGAAGTCCCATTATCGAGCAAGGGGAGTGTACTTCAAAAATACTCGACATGGTGGTGGAATGGTGCAATCCAATTATTTGGAGGAGATGTTCAACTGGTTTTTTCGCACAACATTTGCTCATAAGCTCACAATGGAGCGTGCGCGACAATCCAAGATTGCTATTGAAGTGCGCAAATGGAGTCGTCAAGAGCATAGCAACAAGTGGCAAATGTCGCAAGGTCCCACCAAGCATGCTGCATGGCGGCGATGCAGAGTGCGACAAGGATCAAAGTGGATACTGCGCGAGTCACTAAACGTGAACGCAGTGTCCAACTCTTAGCGACATTTTTATTTTAAAAATAATACTTCTTTTAAAAAAATTAGTGTGAACAGGGCCCTTTTTAAATGGGCCCTTATAAATATTGCATGCTCTCATAAATCACTCATTTCTTAAGAATAGGTGAGCTCTTACCAACAAAATGGCGCGCACCAAACAAACCGCGAAAGAGCATCCGCCTGCCAACAAAAACACCCTCCAAGGATGTGAGAAGCCGTCATGGCTTAAAGGCACAAGAAAACGGCCACGAACACCTGGCCGTTCCAGGAACTCTTCTGGTAGTGGGCATGGTGGTAGGGCACGAGAGTCATCAAGGACTGTTGAATCTCCACCTCCTCAAGATATAACACCTAGAAAGAGAATGAAGCAACGTGCCCAGCGCTGGAGAGAAGCAGAGGGCCAGCAAACGTCAGAGTCCGATAGGGAGCAGCCGTCGCGCCCCCAATCACAAGCAGGACCATCCAGGACTCGGGTGGTCAATACAGACACCGAATTAGAGAGTGAGCCACCATGGCTGCGAGAAAAAATACCGCGCACACACCGGGTGGCTGTTGGGGGGAAGACATTGCCTCAAGGCAAGGGAGCTCTCCCCACACGACAAGATCGGCAACCAAGGGAAGAGGAAGAATCAGAAGAGGCTGCAGAACCAGCCCCTAATCATGTAAACAGACGCAAGTCTAAGTTTTTCAAGAAGCCTACACGCCGCCCGCCAGCAAATGTGCAAGTGCCCCCAAGACAACCACAACGGCGCCGAAAAATAGCAAGGGCATTTGCAGAAATCCACCACTACCAGAAGACGACGGAGCTCTTGATTCGACGCGCCCCCTTTGCTCGCACTGTGAAGGAAGTGCTTCAAAGCTATGGAAATTAGTATAGAATGCAAGCAATAGCGCTAGAGGCTATTCAAGAAGCTGCAGAGGCCCACATCATTTCAGTGTTGGAAGATACCAACCTATGTGCCATTCATGCAAAGCGAGTGACAATACAGCCAAAAGATATGCAGCTTGCACGACGATTGCGACGAGACTTCGAGCATTAGCCGAAGTTACCCCTCTTTTTGTATTGCACACCCTTATCTTTGTAATGATTTGACTTTCCAATGACAATATGATCAACAGTTGTGTCTACTCTGTCTATTATCTTTGTAATTTCAAGTTCTGTATGTAATTGCAGTCAATTTCAGTAAATTTGTGCATTTTAAGTACCCTTAGGGGTAGATAAGCCTACAAGGGGCAGAAAAAGGCCTGGCCACAAGGGCGCGCAAATGGCCCATCCAAAACTGATGGATGGGCCATTTGCGCGCCCTTGTGGCCAGGCCTTTTTTTGCCCCTTGTAGGCTTATCTACCCCCAAGGGTACTTAAAATAACCAAATTTACTAAAACCTATTGGTTTTGCATCAATATTTTATATGGATCCTTATGGACACCTTTTTTTGGTCATTTCAAGCTTTGAATTCCTTATAGGATATCAAAACAAATAACATATTGTGAAACCAAGTGTCCAATGTAATTTGACTTTTTGGTGCAAGGGTGTAGTAGGTAGAGCTAAAGCAAGTGATAGTTTGCTGGAAACTTCATTTCATAATTGATTTGAGCTTTTCTAGTGTCCTTGAGTGTGAACATATACTGGAATTGCCATAAAAAGGTTGCATTTAAATGAATGATGCAAAACCAATCCATTGCAATAAATTTGTGCTTTTTAAGTACCCTAGGGGGTAGATTGGCCTATAAGGGGCAAAAAAATGCCTGGCCACAAGGGCGCGCAAATGGCCCATCCAAAACTGATGGATGGGCCATTTGCGCGCCCTTGTGGCCAGGCATTTTTTGCCCCTTATAGGCTAATCTAACCCCCTAGGGTACTTAAAAATCACAATTATACTCAAATTGACTGCAATTACATACCTTGAAATAACAAAGTCAAAAAACAATTCATATCACCAATTGAAACAATTTTCAAGATTGACAAATCAGATTGAAAAGAATTTGCAATATAGAGAGACAATTTCAAATATTTTTTATTCCTTCTAGCACGGCGATTTTACTAGACTCACTCTTATGTATATACCCTACCCCCTCAAGAGGGAATGAGAGCATGTGGGGCAAGTCCTCCACTCTCCTCCCTTCTCTTCCCACTTGCACCCTTAGACTTTCTAATTTGGGCCTAGTTCCTTACTAGAAATTGACGGTTTTAGGGATTCCGAGGGCATAAAGTGACCAAACGGAGGGCTGTAAAGCACGGCATGTCCCTCTGACCGAGACTCTCGTTTTGAGCTATCATACGTTCTATTCTATAGCTGGGTCAGAAAAAAAGGACCAAACAATAAAAAAATAAATAAATAAGAAAAGACTTGGGTTGCAAAACACCCAAAATTACTAGGTGAGCAGCCTTCACGGGCCCTCACTGACACTTATAGGGGATCCAAGTCATATGAACCTACGCTCTGGACGAGTGTTAGAGCAGGAGCATATTGGTAGTGCCTCCATTTACGCGGGCACCCATTATTCCTCCACCCTAGGTTCTGGACCTTCGGCCGGGACTCAAGGTAGTGCGACCCAAGATCCTCATATCGCGTCTAGTGATTCTTCCTCTGACTACGAAGTCATGGAGGGGTATCCTACACCAAACCCTGATAGTTCAAGTCAAGACATGCATGCCATGGGCCCACGGCCCGGGTCCAGCGTGTTTAGCCGCTTAAAAGAGACCCTTAGTAGAGCTACTCGCTCCGAACATGCGGTTAATGAAATAAATGAAGGGAGTGGGGAAGTAAATTCGTCATTCATGCCTAAAATGGACCCTATGCTTCTTGAGAGTGTGCATGTGAATGTTCCATCCACTGAACCTCCTGATCCTTTAGGACTATCTCCCTCTGAGGTTTTACTACCCAATGGTAGGAGTCTTGCCGAAGTACAAGAGATCGAACGCTATATGAAAGCAACAAGGGAGAGGGAAATTGAGAACCTACGAAGGCTAGAACAAAGTCGAGCCCTGAAAGCAAAGGCTCCTATGACAACAATCATGCCAGCCGAGCAACCGAGTACTCCCAAGGTAGCAGTCACAGAGGGGCAAGTTATGGGGAGCAATAATGCTTCCACTTCAAGGGAAACCTCCAGCACGCCAGGCCTAGATGGGATATTCCTAAACAAAAATTGGGAGTATGACCTACAAGCCGAAGCTTTAACTGATCGGTACACAAGACACACCTATCATGTGGGTTGGTTAGATGTTCTACAATCCACATCGGGTGCTACTAGCATAGATGAGCAACAACAGAAAGTCTCTGATGTCCTCCATAGGATTGTCGAGTTAGAAAGACAGAACACAGGGATCAACATGCCTTCAACATGCCTAATGAGATTCTTGGATACGGGAAAGGCCAACCAACCAACCCTGCCACAACTGGAGACTCTCTCAGTGAGCCCCATTGATCCTCCATATGTTGTTTCTCCAGGAGCCTCAGTACAATCTGAGCCCACAAGTGGCAGCTTTACCTTCCCAGATCTAGCTCATCTTTCTCTTAATGACACTACGGCTACCATGCATATCCCAATGGTGAGCATGACAAGAAGTACACCATGGAGTTCATTTGTTAACACTGCACCGATGCCTAGTAGCACAGTGCCCCCAACTATACCTACATGTATGTATCAATCATGTGCACCTGTCGTACCTCAGGCTCATGTAGCTCGTACACCTCCGATTATTCCAAGAGCTTACAATCCACAATGGAATTATCCAAGCTCTTATACAAGTGGAGCCATGCCATTTAATAATAACATGCCATATCAGGCACCCCCTATGCCTAGGGCCACGCCTATAAACTTTGGACCACCGTCTGGTGCACCACCATACGAAATTTGGGACCCAAGAGCCGCGCGTATGCCAAGGCCAAGGCCAACTCCCATCTCACATGTGGTTCCAGGAGCACATACACCAATTATACCTGCTCAAATAGGAGATTTGGCAGCATTTGCTCAAACTATCGGTGGCTCTATTGCGGAAAACATGCGTAGTGCACCTGATAGAGAGGCTAGGAGCAAGGCAGTTCAAGTAGCTAAGCTCACACAAAAATTCAGTGGAGACGGAGATGCTAGAAAGCATATGGAAGTCTTTGAACATGTGTGCGATTCCTTGGAAGAGCACAATGAGCTACATAAGTGTAAGGCTTTGAGTTTGACCCTAAGCGGAAAGGCTGGAGATTGGTATAGAACCTTAAGAGTAGAAGAGAAAACGATCTACTCTACTCTTAGGAGACTGTTCTTAAAAGAATACATATGAGAGGGAGTACTTTGGGGTGTAGCCTCTCAGCTCCAGAAAGCCCAACGAGAAAAAGGTGAATCCGTGAGAGACTTCATTAGTCGCCTAAAGAATTTGAATTCTCGATGCAATCCAAACGAGCGATTCAACAACAACCAATTGCTCGATAGATTCATTAGGGGACTACGACATGAAAGTATCTATAATGGCCTAGTCATTAGAGGTATCACTACTTGGGAAGCAGTCACCATGAATGCAATCCAATTGGAGGATAATTTAATCATTGCAGGGGAAAGAGTGTCTGCCGAGCCGAAGTCAAGTAGCTCGCAAGCATCAGGGCATGAGCCAATGAAGATAAAGCCAATCGTGAAAGAGCAAACGATATCTGAGATGACTTTGGCAGATCTCACCAAGGCCATCCAAGAAAGCCTTAGGGGTAATCGTGCTCCACAAAACACTCATATGTATCCAAGAAGGGAGCAACAATGGTGCTCAATTTGCTTGGGCCCACATACTATGAGTGAATGCCCTACTTTCAGAGTAAAGTTTAACGGGACTTGTAACGCGTGTGGTAGGTATGGCCATCAAGCGAAGGATTGCCTAATGCTTAAACGAATCATGGAAAATAGACCGCCTATAGCTTGGGCAGACTCACCTCGAGTTCCTGCATTGATGCCTACCCCAACCATGGAGCAACAGTTGCCATTACAGCACATGGTCCCTAGAACCCAAAATGTGGTCCAAATTACACCGTTGCCACCTCCAGTGCTAAGACCGCAACCCCCTCATCCAAGAGTTACACCTATGAACCAAATAGGTTGCGAGTCATCTAGTACTTATGTAGATTGTGAAGGGAACATAGACCCTAGTATCACCTATGGAGTCTAAACCGGTCTTTATTGCTCAAGACCTTACCGAAACTGAAGAGGCTGTACTTAAGGAGCTCCTCAAGAAATACAAGGATATCTTTGCTTGGACATATCATGACATGAAGGGCGTTCCACCTTCTGTGGTGCAACATACAATTCCCATGATCAACAATGCTAAACCCGTCTAGCAACGACCCTATCCAATGAATCCTAAGTACGCCAAAATTGTACAAGAGGAGATTGAAAAACTTATCCAATGTGGATTCATATACCCTATTGAGCACTCAGAATGGGTTTCTCCAATAGTCATTGTGCCAAAAAAGAATGGGAAACTAAGAGTGTGCGTGGACCTCAAGAAAGTTAATGCAGCCACTAGGAGAGATCATTATCCCTTGCCATATTCAGAACATGTGCTTGAAAGAGTTGCGAGCAAGGAAGCTTATAGCTTTGTAGATGGGTACTCTGGTTACAATCAAATCACAATTGCATTAGAGGACCAAGCTAAAAATGCTTTTATCACATAGTTTGGAGTGTTTGCATTTCGTGTTATGGCTTTTGGCTTAACGAATGTCCCTGCTACATTCCAACGATTAATAAACACTGCGTTTAAAGAATTTCTAAAGGAGTTTTGTGAAGCTTTCCTAGATGACCTTTGTGTTTATTCTTCTTGGGAGAAGCATTTGTTATATCTACGAAAAATATTTGAATGGTGCAGATTTTATCGCATCTCATTGAACCCTTTCAAATGCCAATTTTGGGTTAAGCATGGAGTCATTCTAGGGCATATAGTGTCCAAGAACGGGATATCCACAGATGAGAGTAAGATTAAAGCCATTGCCGATTTGCCACCACCTACTAACTATAAAGGAGTTCAAAGATTTATGGGCCATGTTGGTTATTATTGAAGGTTTATTTTAAACTTTGCCGAGATAGCGCGTCCATTGTACAAGCTTCTTATCGAGTTTCACTGGACGGAAGAATGTCATCAATCTTATGAGTTATTAAAGAAGGCCCTAACAAGTGCTCCAATCCTGCGAACACCCTATTGGAATGTACCTTTTCATATGCATATTGATGCATCAAATTTTGCTATTGGGTGTGTTCTAACTCAACCAGGAGAACATAAATTGGACTACCCTATTAGCTTTGCAAGTCGCCAATTAAATGATGCCGAGATGAACTACACTACTACAGAGTGCGAAGGTCTAGCTATGATTTACGCAGTAAAGAAATTTCGCTATTACCTTCTTGCTACCAAGTTTGTGTTTTATGTTGATCATCAAGCATTGCTATATTTGGTAAACAAGCCGTGTTCCACAGGTCGAATTACACGATGGTTGTTAATTCTTCTTGAGTTTGACTTCACCCTTGTTGTGAGGCCTGGGAGGAAACATGTCATGGCGGATCATTTATCTCGTATCCCTAATGGCGAAGCTCCTACAGGGGTTGATGATGAATTGCCTGATACTCCTTTGTTCATTGTTGAGACAATGCCTGAATGGAGTGAAAAGATTGTTAACTTCTTAGTTAATGGTTTTCCACCCAAAGAACTGTGAAAAGATATAGCTCAAAAATTAATCAAGGAATGCGAACCCTATTGCTTACTGGCTGGAACTCTCTATAAGAGAGGAAAAGATGATGTTCTTAGACGATGTGGCCGCGAGGATGAGTATTTATATATTCTACAAGAGGCACACATGGGCGTAGATGGTGGTCACTTTTCAGGAAACTTGACTGCCCGAAAGATCTTACAGTCAGGCTATTGGTGGCCCACTCTGTTTAAGGATGCATCACTTTTTGCAAAGGGATGTGATGAATGCCAACGCTTCAAGAAGCCAAAAAGAAGTGATAGGATGCCTCTACATCCCATCAAGGTAACCCAACCATTTGAAAAGTGGGGCTTAGACTTTGTAGGACCGATTAGTCCGGCTGCACGTAACACGCAATCACGATATATCATTGTGGCTACCGACTATGTAACCAAATGGGCTGAAGCAAAAGCAACACGGAAGGCGGATGCAAAAACAACAGCTAAGTTCCTCTTTGAGAACATTATCACACGTTTTGGATGCCCCTTTGAACTTGTTAGTGACAATGGAACTCATTTTATAAATGAAGTAATAAAATAACTCACATCAAACTTCATGATATCTCACCACAAGTCTACACCCTATTATCCCCAAGAAAATGGCCAAGCTGAGAGTACCAACAAAACTCTCATCTCCATTTTGACAAAGACAGTCGAGGCTCATCGCACTGATTGGGACCTAAAGCTTACATCAGCTTTATGGGCTTATCGTACTGCGTATAAAGTTGCTATTAATTGCACACCGTTTAAGATGGTGTATGGCCAAGAAGCAGTTATGCCATGGGAGTTTGTCATTCCTAGTCTTCGAGTAGCTTCTCAAGAAGGTTGGGATGGTAACCCCTTAGTGGAGCGATTATATATCCTGGAAAGGCTAGATGAAGAAAGGCAATTAGCTGTGCGAAATGCTCTAGTGGAGAAGGATAGGAGAAAAAAGTGGTTTGATAGCCATTTAAATGATAAAGACATCAAGGTTGGTGATAAAGTTCTTATGTACGGGGTACGTAATGAAAAGAAGAAATTGAAATACGCTGGTAAGGGACCATATCGAGTGTGTGAAATTACTCCGCAAGGTACTGAGGCGGTCCGGGGCGGGCAACAAGAGAGGCCACCTCTAAACACCCCTCAAGGCTCCCGTGCTGCTCAATTGGGGCTGGGGCAACCACAAGCACAACACAACAACAAACCCACAGCCAAACCCAAACAAGATAGGGGCACCACCTAGTTATGGTATGCGAACTAGGACGCAAGAGAGATTTTGGCACAACCAAGAAGATGCACCACACAACACACACAAACAACCTCACACCAAGACACGCACAAACTGGACCAGAGAGAGCTAGAGCAAAGGGAAGAGAGAGAGAAAAGGATCTTGCGTAATACCTTATTTGTGACTTGCAAATGGAGATGGTTCGTTATGATGCTATCGTAGAACTTGTATAAACTCACTCAATGCTTAGTGATTGCTAAAACATTGCCAAAACACACACACACTGTCTTAGGGTGTGGGAGACCTCTCACCACAATACCCTCTTACAATGGACACAAAACTGGCAATGAAAAACACACTAAAACACTTTCTAAAATCAAGATCAACCGATAAAAACTCAAATACACAAGTCACCTTGAATTCACCAAACCGTATTGCACAAATGGAAGGACGAAGATTTGAACGTCGAATCACGCCTTTGATGCACCAAAACTCAATTTATTGATGATGAAGCAGCATATACAATAGTGGTTTTGAGGTTTGTGGAACTCACACTCTCTCACTTGCAATGTGTAGCTCGAAGGCTTCTCTCACACCAAGAGTGAAGCTCACAAGTGGTTGCTACACCTAAGTCTCTCCTCACGCATAGAGTGTTGGGGTGCTATGTGAGATGTTGGCGGTTGTTTTGCAAGAAGGAGAGGGGCCTATTTATAGGTTGGAGACCCCTCATTAGGATTATTGGAAATCCTAATTTACAAGCTAACAAATCAAGATTATGATTTTTTTGAATATCAAAACATTGTGGGCCTTCTTTGTCTGCTTGAGTCATGGGTGTGGGCTCAAAAGAGAGCATTATTGATGGTAGATAAGGTGAAAGTAAGTAAGGAGAGGGAGGGAGAGAGAGAGAGAGAGAGAGAGAGAGAGAGAGAGAGAGAGAGAGAGAGAGAGTTACTATACACATGTCTTGAGGTGAGGTGTCTTTTATGGTTAGGTCAATGGCTATTTTGTGTTAGTATGTTAGTGGTTAGTGTTAGTAATCACTAGAAAGTTAATGATATATTTACAATGGGTAGAATGGGTGGGATGGTTGGAGTAAGATGGTTGAATGAAGTGAACAAATCCTTGTGATGGTGAAGCTTGAAGAAGTTTTGGACTTACTTGTGTAGGTTCTCAAAATGACCATCGATCTTCTTCTTCGTCTTCTCTTCTTTACGCCACCGCTGCCAAGGTTGATCATCGTGATGAAAATGGTAATTCCGTTGATGAGATCTTTTGATTTGCAGAGGTTAAGCATGGTACACATGCTGAATTTATGTATATATATAAGGAGTAAGATGGAATTGTACTTTGGAGATAATAGAGAGAGGCATAGAGATGGTGTATGTACATGGAGAGCTCATATGAGAGCTATGGGAGTAAGTGGGGAGGTTAATGGTGAAGAAGGTGAGAGAAACCATTGAAGGTGCAGGTTTGAGTGAGGGATTGAGAGAAATGTGTGTGTGTGTGTGTGTGTGTGTGGAAAGAGGTGAGAGAAGACTATGGGCTACTTGTGAAAAAAGTGGGCAGACTGGGGTCCACTCAAAAAATCATAGCTCACCGCTGGTAGCTCCAAAAATCATGAAAAAATTTGAGGTGATTATTCAGAGCGTGGGCTACATTTTCTCTTTTGACCACTGCTCCAAATTCGGAGTGGAAATAGGTGCCAAAATTCTCACCAAAAAGCCTGTTTTTATGCTTGTAAAAGTCTTTTAGTGGACCCCTCCTTTGTTGAATTTGTACAATGCATCCAAGAGTGAGCCCCTCCTTTGTCATATCATAATACAAAGCATCCAAGTTGCCCTTGACACATGCATGGAGGAGGATTATTGGTGAATAAAGAAATATATACATGGTGGGACTAGTGTATGGACTATTCATGGACTTTAGCTCAATGAGCACATGGTGTTAGAATAATGAGTAAAAATAATAATAAAAATATGGAGGAGTTATGGATATGGAAAGATATTGGAATCATATGATATGGTCCCTCTTTGAATTATTTTGGGTGAAAGAGGAAAAGGTATGCAAGTAAATAATATAATAAACTTGACCAATGAGTAGAAATCAATTTTTTGTTTTCACGAGGGTGAGGGTGAAAATGTGGGAGTGATTTGTATAAAGGAAAAATATAAGGTTAGAGTATGTACATATTGGCAAAAAATATACTTATGGTGTAAGAGGATGAAAGAAGGTGTACATATGTTTAATAAAACACACACCTAAGTAGAAATATTTAAATAAAATACCAAAATAATTATAAAAAATCCCTATATTTAGGCCATATAAACAATGAAATATTTACACACAAAGAGGCCATAATATACTTTTATTTTTTATTATTTTTTATTTTTTTTGGCTCACCTAGCCCAGTGACTAGCTAGCTGAGGGTTTTTAAGAAGATATGGGAAAAGCCCCCTAACTCACACACGCCTATGTACAGTGAAATGGTAGGGATAGCCATAGCGTTTGGGTGAATTTGGTAGGGTGGAGTAATCTAGTATGGCAATTATGGAGAGCCGAAAAACGGCTATCATTAGCCCTTCCCCCAGGATGATGGTATATTCATGTACCATCATAGAGCATCTTTTCCAAAGAGAGTGCTTCAGAGTCCTTGACGAGATCTTCATTGTTTGGCCCCTCAGAATTTTGGCTGGAGTTACACTCATGCTTCATGTAACAATACTTACATGAGACAGCGGCCTTTGGACAGATCTTTGGTAGATCCTTTGGTAGAAGGCGACTCAAATAGGGCTTCAAGCGATACCCGTTTACCTTCCTGGAGTGCTCTTTACCATTCATGTCCATAAGCTGATAGTAACTAGAATTGAAAGCCTTCTTGACTATGTATGGCCCTTGCCATCTAGTTTCAAACTTGGCATCAAAACGATTGTCAAGTCGATTGTCATACCTTAGCACAAGCCCTCCTTCCTTGATGCCTTTGTCCTTCAGTGTCTTGTCGTGCGTTTCTTTCGCTTGTGTGGCTTTCCTCTTGTAGCACTCGTATGCTGCTTCTCTTTTCCACTCAAGCTCCACTAACGTAAGAAGTCGATCCATCCATACCTCTTGATCATCTTGTGCTCCTTTTCCATGAAGTCGCATTGTTGGAATGTTGAGCTCGATAGGCTGCAAAGCCTCTTGACCATAGACCAAGTGAAATGGTGTGAACTCCGTGGCTTCCCTATATGTGGTTCGATATGCCCACAAGGCACCATCCAAGAAGTCACCCCATAATTTTGTCTTGTTTTGCACCATCTTTCTAATGATTCCTGCAATGACACCATTAGCCTTCTCCACCAAATCATTTGACTGTGGGTAGTATGGTGTGCTATGACGATGTAGAATGTGAAGCTCTTCACAAACTTCTGTGAGCAAGCCCTTCCTAAACCTTGGACCATTATTAGAAACAATCTCCAAAGGTGTGCCAAATCTGCAACAAATGTGAGTGTACACAAACTTGTTAACTGTCCTCTCATTCACTCTTGCCACACTTTGAGCTTCCACCCACCTAGTCATATAGTCTACAGCCACTAGAATGTAGAGTTTACCATTTTTTGTCCTAGGCAGAGGACCCATAGCATCAATGCCCCACTTTTCAAAGGGTCCATTTGCAAGCACTATTTGCCTCGGGCCATGCACCAACCTTCTATTTCCATTTATCTGACAATTGTGACAGCTTTTACACCAATGTTGAACATCCACATGCAAGCTTGGCCAAACATACCCCGCAAGCAAAATCTTCTTCACAGTTGATTCTTGGGAAAAATGACCACCACATGCCTCTTCATGCAAACCTTTTAGAATGGCTGGAATTTCCTTGATAGTTGGTACTCTTCTGCACACTTGATCCTTCCCTTTTTGATAGAGGGAGCCTTCTAGGAAGAGATAGAAACTTGCCTTCTTCATGAGTCTCCTCTTCTGAGCCTTCGTGAAGTCTTGTGGAAACTCACCCTCCAAAATGTAGCCGATAATGGGAGCCAATGACTCCAATCCCTGGTATCTCGGTTGCTTGACAGCTGCTGCCACCATGATGACCTGCACTTCTCTCTCAACACATGTAACTGCTTGTTGTGCAAGTAAATCGGCATCTTCATTTTGTTTCCTCGGAATATGATATAGTTGCACTTCTTCAAACTGATTAAACATCTTACGAATGGCATGAACTTTTGTCCTTAAGCTTTCATTCTTGCATGCCCAAATGCCTAAAATCTGTTTAACAATGAGAAGTGCATCTCCCTTTACCATGAGACGTTTTATCCCTTGGCCAATGCACATCTTCAAACCATGAAGTAGTGTGTCATATTCTGCTTCATTGTTGCTAGTTGAACCTGGTAGATTGACCTTCTCTTTCATGACCACCTCTCCACTTGGGTTGAGCAACACTAGCCCTCCCCCTGCTTTTCCTGTGGCTCGTCGAAAAGCTCCATCAAAGAACAAGGTAAAAGCATTGGGAATACTTTTTGGTGGTGGCAATGGTAGGGTCTTTACTTGAGGCACCTTAATTTCCTTCTCATGTACCCTATAAGTGAGAATCCCTGCCAATTGTGCACGCACACTATCTTCTACCTTGAAAGAGTATTGGAACTCTTGCAACTCCATAATCCACTTTGAGATCCTAGTACTAAGATTCATTTGAGATGACACCCAAGGGAACAAATTTTCTGCAGTGAGAATTACAAAAGGTTTTGGTAGTAAGTAGGATCTAAACTTTCTCACCGCAAACATGAGAGAAAGCATCATGAGTTCTGCTTCTGTGTAGTCTTTCTCCAAAGCATTCATGACCCTACTAGCAAAGTAGATGGGTCGCATCCTTGTACTGTGGGGATCTTGTTGTAGCAACACAGCACCAATTGTTTCCCTTCCAACACTAGAGCTAACAAAGAATGTGTACTCCCAACAAGGAGGCATGAGTGTTGGTAGCTCTGACAAAATGACTTTAATGTTACAAAAATACTCTTCAAGCTCATCAGACCATGCAAATTCTACTTGTTGTGTCAACTTTTGCAAAGGATGAAGCAACTCCGAGGCTAAGTGAATGAAGCGTGACATATACTTCACCTTCTGAATGAAAGAGATGACCTCCTTAAGACTCTTCGGTGATGGGAGCTCAATAAGAGCCTTTGCCTTTGAAGGATCCACCTCAATGCCTTTATAGGAAACCTTGTGACCAAGCAAGATCACTTCATCCTCAGCTATGTGACACTTGTCGGGGTTGAGTTGACCTCCCATGTCATAGAGCTTCTTTAAACCTTCTTCTACCCTTTGTAGATGCAATGATTTTGAGCTATAAATGCAAAAATCATCAATAAAAACCCTAATGGACTTTCCAAAGAATGCTTGAAACACCATGTTCATGAAGCGTTGGAAAGTTGCAGGAGCATTTGTCAGGCCAAATGGCATGACTCTAAAAGCATAACAACCCCAAGGAGTGATAAAGGTTGTTTTCAATTGATCCTCCAATGCGATACCTATTTGAAAGTAACCCGAGTAGCCATCGCACACAGTGTACTTCTCATGACCAGCTACCTCATTTAGTATCTCATCCTGGAATGGGAGGGGAAAGTGATCTCTTTTTGTTGCCTCATTGAGTGGACGATAATCCACACACACCCTCCACTTGCCGTTTTTCTTAGGAGGGACAACAACGGGAGAGACCCACTCTGAATTCTCCACTGGATAAATGAAACCTGCTGCTAGAAGCTTTCTTACCTCCTTGAGTAGAGCCTGCTCCTTAATGACTCCTAGCCTTCGTAGCTTTTGAGCCTTAGGTGTGGCCTCTGGCTTCAACTCAATCTTGTGTTGAACAACATCTACTCCACGCACATCGGTGTAGTCTTTAGCAAAAAGCCTCGGAAATTTCCTTAGCACACATTTGAACTCCTCTCTTTCATCCTTTGTAAGTGTTGTAGACAACATACCTTCTAACATTCCTTCATCTTCCACCTTTTGGTTCTCTTGAGGACCTACCTCCTCCAAGCCTTGACAAGAGGTCTCTTGGTTGCTTGGCTTAAACCTTACCCCCATGACCTCGATGGAAGACTCCTCTTCAGTAATGCTGCCGCTACTTTCTTCTTCTGAAGTGCTATCGGTCCAACCTTCTTCCGTCTCACTTTGAGATGATTCTTCATGGAGCTCCTCTTGGCGTTGCTCCTTCATGTCAAAGACAACCTTCTTATGATTTTCATTCCTGCAAATTAATTTCCCACTCTCCCAATCCTGCAAAGCTCGCATTTTCATTAGCCATGGTCTTCCTAGGATAAATGGATAACCACTTCCCTTGGTCAACATAACATAAAAATCCACCGCTTTCTTAATGCCAAAGGCCTCTACAAAGACATTTTTACAAATGCCTACACACCTAGCCTTGCTATTGTTTGCCATTTTCACTTTGATTTCAGGTGTCTCATGGATGTGCATGCCTAGTCTTTGCATGAGTCCCTCTGTCATGATGCAAATTTGTGCACCCCCATCCACTAGACCTTTCCTAACCAATCTCCCTTTGATGTAACAGTCTAGCACCGGTGTAATGTCCTCATTCATTTCAGCTTGTGCAATTTTTACAACAGGCACACTCTCTTTTACCTTTCTCCTAGTGCTAACTGCCCTTGTTAAATCCCTCCTAACTTGTGGACATAATGCAAGAAATTGAGGCCATGAAATATCAGGACCCTTACCTCTCATGTCTTCCAACAAGTTGTACGGAGCCATACCATGTCCAAGAGGGAAGTCTTGGAGGTTGATACCACGTCGAGTCCTCTTGGTTTCCTTGGTTTCCTTTGCCTTCTTGCCTTGTCCATGGTCACTCTGTGATGTGACTCCTTCTTTCTCTTTACCTTTTCGTCGGCCACGCTTAATGCCATTGGCTTCCATGTCAACCTCATTTGAATTTGTCACCTCTACCACATGCACATTTGGATCTGGCAAAGGTGGAACTCCTTCTACCCCTTGTGGAGGTGGTCTTGGTCCATTTGGCCTTTGTAGAAGCCTTGGTTGTTGACCAGCTCCTTCTCCTGCATTCATCAGTGGGTAATTCAAGTTAGGTCTCCCTGGCTCTCCACGGGGCCAAGGACAATTATACATCCCATGTCCAGACTCTCCGCAATTCCAACATTGCAAGACTCTCCTAGGTCGTGGGTCTCGCTCTTCAGACTTCTTTGCTTGTCCCTTTGGACCTACGGCTTGTGCAAGGTGAATTGATAGGCTGCTTAAGGATTCATTTAACTTCTCAATCACTTCAACCGTTACCTCAGGAAGCTCCTTAGATGTTGATGCTTGTGACTTACCTTTGGGTCTAAGACCTTCTATTGGAACCTCCCCCCTTAAGCACTTGAGTTTCCTATATTTCTCAGCAGCCCTAGTTTCAGCTGCATCAAAGGTAGCAGGTGCACCCGCCTCAACTTTTACCTTAAGGTCATGAAAGAGTCCGGCTATGAACCTCTCCTTCTTTAGAAATTCTGCACCATCACCAGGGTTAGCAACATTTCGTATCCATAGAGCCCAAAGACGTAGGAACTCTTGCTTGTACAAGTAGTAGTCATCTAAGTCTTTTTGCTTATGAGAAACAATGTCTTGCCATAGCTTTTGAGTGTTTTGGGGATCAAAGAAGTATCTCTTGAAATGATTGACAACTTCCATGTAATTCTCTTTAACTTCCTCAGGCAAAGAGTCAAACCAAGTGCTAGCATCTTTCCTAAGGACTACCTCAAACATTTCTACACGTTCTTGATCAGTTACTATCCTCTTGATACGACAAGACATCTTGAAATTTGCCAAAAATAATTCTGCATCCTCTCCAGGCTCTCCAAAGAAAAGAGGATATCCAGACATTTGGCGTTGATTCTCCATTGAATTGATTTCAAAGTGACGCGTTTTGTTTTTTCTTTCTTTAAAAGATCTACACAATAATATTCTCTAAATTGCAATCTATTCTACAACAAAATAAAAATATTCACATCAAATGACCTATGATAATCAATGAGAGGTAGGATGACAGGGTTTGCTAACGCGAGAATTTCTCCTACTCTTTGGGCACCAAACATGAACACCATACGTTGTTGAAAATGGATTTTTCTACTAATTGCAATGTTTATTCTAATGTGTGGAGTGAAATGAAAGGGGAAAACCTCTATTCTTGGGCCATTATCCATTGTCTATGCATGACCTTATGCTTAAAACAAAACAAAAATATAGACGTCCAAACTAAGGTCGTACCTAATGAGAGGCAAAATAAAAGGATTTACTGATGCGTTTATCTCTGCCAACCTAAGAGGACCTAAAATTCTACGAATTACACGTTGAAATTGCAACTTAGTACTAACAATTATGTGTACCTTTTGCCTTGCAATGGGAATGAAGGGATCATACAAATTCTCGTGATTCATGCAAGCTACTTGATTATGCTAAAGGTTGAGCCTACACAAAACATACATAAGCCTTTCCTCCGTGGGGGCACCAAAATTGAGGCGGTCCGGGGCGGGCAACAAGAGAGGCCACCTCTAAACACCCCTCAAGGCTCCCGTGCTGCTCAATTGGGGCTGGGGCAACCACAAGCACAACACAACAACAAACCCACAGCCAAACCCAAACAAGATAGGGGCACCACCTAGTTATGGTATGCGAACTAGGACGCAAGAGAGATTTTGGCACAACCAAGAAGATGCACCACACAACACACACAAACAACCTCACACCAAGACACGCACAAACTGGACCAGAGAGAGCTAGAGCAAAGGGAAGAGAGAGAGAAAAGGATCTTGCGTAATACCTTATTTGTGACTTGCAAATGGAGATGGTTCGTTATGATGCTATCGTAGAACTTGTATAAACTCACTCAATGCTTAGTGATTGCTAAAACATTGCCAAAACACACACACACTGTCTTAGGGTGTGGGAGACCTCTCACCACAATACCCTCTTACAATGGACACAAAACTGGCAATGAAAAACACACTAAAACACTTTCTAAAATCAAGATCAACTGATAAAAACTCAAATACACAAGTCACCTTGAATTCACCAAACCGTATTGCACAAATGGAAGGACGAAGATTTGAACGTCGAATCACGCCTTTGATGCACCAAAACTCAATTTATTGATGATGAAGCAGCATATACAATAGTGGTTTTGAGGTTTGTGGAACTCACACTCTCTCACTTGCAATGTGTAGCTCGAAGGCTTCTCTCACACCAAGAGTGAAGCTCACAAGTGGTTGCTACACCTAAGTCTCTCCTCACGCATAGAGTGTTGGGGTGCTATGTGAGATGTTGGCGGTTGTTTTGCAAGAAGGAGAGGGGCCTATTTATAGGTTGGAGACCCCTCATTAGGATTATTGGAAATCCTAATTTACAAGCTAACAAATCAAGATTATGATTTTTTTGAATATCAAAACATTGTGGGCCTTCTTTGTCTGCTTGAGTCATGGGTGTGGGCTCAAAAGAGAGCATTATTGATGGTAGATAAGGTGAAAGTAAGTAAGGAGAGGGAGAGAGAGAGAGAGAGAGAGAGAGAGAGAGAGAGAGAGAGAGAGTTACTATACACATGTCTTGAGGTGAGGTGTCTTTTATGGTTAGGTCAATGGCTATTTTGTGTTAGTATGTTAGTGGTTAGTGTTAGTAATCACTAGAAAGTTAATGATATATTTACAATGGGTAGAATGGGTGGGATGGTTGGAGTAAGATGGTTGAATGAAGTGAACAAATCCTTGTGATGGTGAAGCTTGAAGAAGTTTTGGACTTACTTGTGTAGGTTCTCAAAATGACCATCGATCTTCTTCTTCGTCTTCTCTTCTTTACGCCACCGCTGCCAAGGTTGATCATCGTGATGAAAATGGTAATTCCGTTGATGAGATCTTTTGATTTGCAGAGGTTAAGCATGGTACACATGCTGAATTTATGTATATATATAAGGAGTAAGATGGAATTGTACTTTGGAGATAATAGAGAGAGGCATAGAGATGGTGTATGTACATGGAGAGCTCATATGAGAGCTATGGGAGTAAGTGGGGAGGTTAATGGTGAAGAAAGTGAGAGAAACCATTGAAGGTGCAGGTTTGAGTGAGGGATTGAGAGAAATGTGTGTGTGTGTGTGTGTGTGTGTGGAAAGAGGTGAGAGAAGACTATGGGCTACTTGTGAAAAAAGTGGGCAGACTGGGGTCCACTCAAAAAATCATAGCTCACCGCTGGTAGCTCCAAAAATCATGAAAAAATTTGAGGTGATTATTCAGAGCGTGGGCTACATTTTCTCTTTTGACCACTGCTCCAAATTCGGAGTGGAAATAGGTGCCAAAATTCTCACCAAAAAGCCTGTTTTTATGCTTGTAAAAGTCTTTTAGTGGACCCCTCCTTTGTTGAATTTGTACAATGCATCCAAGAGTGAGCCCCTCCTTTGTCATATCATAATACAAAGCATCCAAGTTGCCCTTGACACATGCATGGAGGAGGATTATTGGTGAATAAAGAAATATATACATGGTGGGACTAGTGTATGGACTATTCATGGACTTTAGCTCAATGAGCACATGGTGTTAGAATAATGAGTAAAAATAATAATAAAAATATGGAGGAGTTATGGATATGGAAAGATATTGGAATCATATGATATGGTCCCTCTTTGAATTATTTTGGGTGAAAGAGGAAAAGGTATGCAAGTAAATAATATAATAAACTTGACCAATGAGTAGAAATCAATTTTTTGTTTTCACGAGGGTGAGGGTGAAAATGTGGGAGTGATTTGTATAAAGGAAAAATATAAGGTTAGAGTATGTACATATTGGCAAAAAATATACTTATGGTGTAAGAGGATGAAAGAAGGTGTACATATGTTTAATAAAACACACACCTAAGTAGAAATATTTAAATAAAATACCAAAATAATTATAAAAAATCCCTATATTTAGGCCATATAAACAATGAAATATTTACACACAAAGAGGCCATAATATACTTTTATTTTTTATTATTTTTTATTTTTTTTGGCTCACCTAGCCCAGTGACTAGCTAGCTCACGGACACCCCATCACCTACTATGGACGTGTATTATGTATTTGGTAGAGTTAGGTACCGGGCTTGTCGGACCAATAGGAAAAGGGTAAGAGTGATCGCCGATGAGAGGCGCACTGTAACTGGGACATTCAAGGGATTAGTTGGCTAAGCATGGGCGCCCAAGTGTGAATGGTGTGAGCTCATATAAAAGCCAACTAAACCTAAAATTCACTCATTCTCTCATTTGTGCAATAGAAGAGTTCTCTTGCTCCATCTCCATCTCCATCTCCATCTTCTTCTTCTTCACCTCCTTGTGTGTGTGTGTGTGTATGTGAGAGAGAGAGAGAGAGAGAGAGAGAGAGAGAGAGAGAGAGAGAGAGAGAGAGGGAGAGTGTGTGTGCGATCGAGCATTACGAAGGCACGACGGCGGCAAAGTGGTTGAGTGCGGCACGACTGCAGCTTCTTCTTCATTGCGGCGAGGAATCCACCACGAAGGCGAGCGTAGAGCGGTGAGTGACACACCCTTTGCTCTCTTGAGCTTGCTAGATTAGTCTTGTTGTGTGCTTGGAGCCATTTGTGGCTCGCACATGGTGTATCGGCAAGTCCCTTGCTTGGACAGTGCGGCAAGGAGCGCACACACATTCTAGAGTGCAAATTGTTTTATGCTAGTAACCTCCCCTGCTCTTATTTATGTTAATTAAGAGAAATCTTTTATGTGTGTGTGAGAGTGCTTGATGTGATTTTGGCTAATTCTTGAGTTGTTGTTTAGTAATCTACATGCTATTTGTGTTGGGAGTGCTTGAAGTTATCCATTCCTTGTACACACACTAAGGTTAATGCTTCATTCATAGTGATAGCTCTCTCTCTCTCTCTCTCTCTCTCTCTCTCTCTCTCTCTCTCTCTCTCTCTCTCTCTCTCTCTTTGTGTAGCGGTCCTAGTCCACGCTTCCAAGACTAGGTGGTGCCCTCATCTCATTTCCCTTGTGGCGCAATGGAGTTTATTTTGGTGTAGAGGCCGCCATTCCAAATTTCCTTCGTCATAAATTGGTGCCCCCACTAAGGAGTTCTCAAGCGGCGCTCTGTCAATCCTATGAAGGAAGATCCATCAAATTCTCCGAGACTTCCACTATGGTCTCCCCAAGAAGCTCGAGAAAAGAAGCATCTTTATCGACAAATGGCACGTATGTGGGTAAAGAGAGTTAACTACATACACCCTTCTTTGCTTCAAGGAAAATCTTGTAGTCATCAAGTCCCTAGGTCAAAGCATTGTGTTGAGTGCTTTGTGGCTAGTGTGAAGACACTTCCTTTGAAGCTTCGACTTCAGGTGGTGAAAGCACTCTCAAACTCGGGTATTAATAAGTTTTTGGAGGGGGAGCTACACATCAATGGGGTGCGGTATTGGCAAGAGGCTACATATGGTGATGCACTCCAACTACTACTAGCAAGAAGGCTCAAGGTGGTTGAGAGGGTAGCCATTGAACCCCATGAACTCTAGAAAGCTGAAGATGGTCACACCAAAGCTAGGCTAATCACTGGTGAGCAAATTCTTTGCATCTCTCAAATGGTGGGATCCAAGAGAGCTCAACTTCAATGAAGTGCTTCATGGAAGTTTGTATTTAATGCACCAATGAATAATCCCATTTTCTACAACTTTCAATCAGTTCAGAATATTAGGGTGAATGTGCGCATTGATAGAAAGATTTTTTTCCAACAAAGATTGGTCTTCTATTTTGGAGTTGAGAGGTTGAGAGAGATATTGTTGTCCCCTGACCCTATAATATTTCCTATTTTGGAGTATAATGTATCTTTTGATGTTCACATCTTCATCTTGCTTTAAGCACACTCCATGAATCATAGGGATTTATATGGACCTTTCCAACCTCTTGCTAGACAAACTGTGCATATAATAGCTAGCACAAAGCTTAGGTTCCAAAACATCATAAGGAACTTACTAGGCCCTCGTCGTCTAGCTGAGATTAATGCATCTATCAATCCATTTATTCTACCCTTAATAAGATATGATTTGGGCCTAGACGTTTTCATCTTTGCGCTATATTGAGAGGAAGGCAACCCATTTTATGATGGATTTCCCTAATTTTTTTGGGCGTAGTGGGGAAAATGCTGGGGATTTTTTGGATAACTTGGAGATGGCTTTCCTTGTCTCTGGGAGGGATGACGAAGCATTGAAATTGAGAGCTTTTCCTTTGGTGCTCAAAGAAGAAGCTAGGGTATGGTTCCAGGCTCTAGATCCAACCCAAAGAGCTGATTGGGAGGGATTGAAGGCGGCTTTCCTATGAAGATTTCAACGAGCCAATTCAGCATAAGAACTATGGCAACGGCTTCTGGCCCTTCATCAAGTTGACCCTCATGGTTATGCAACCTATGAGGAAGGTTTTCTGAAACTTTGGGGGGCAATGGTCAGACTCACTAAACCCTGGTGAGCGAGCTCCCAATTGCCTCCAAAAGGATCGATTTATCTCAGGTTTGTACCCCTTGCTAAGGGAGAAGGTAAAGAGCAAATTTCCAAATACTTTTGAAGATGCCTTAAGAATTGCTAGGGAAAAGAATAGAAATATTCACTATCAAGCCCAAGCTGGCCAGCTAGCTTTGGGAGGCAATATCACAACTATGGAAGCTTCTCACGTATCTCCAAATATGCCTAATGCACTAGGCCTCAATAGAGGTGAACAAATAAACAATCTCACAACCCAGCTAGAGGGTTTGAGAGTAAATCTTATGCAGGGTGCCAGAAGGCCTATTGAGGGGAATGGTGGGAATCGGCCACCAATGCGACGTCAAGCAAGGGAAATGTTGTGTTAAAATTGTGGGGAAAATGGCCATGGCATGTATAATTGCCCTCATCCCAGAAGATATGACTACGCTGTCAGAGGTCCTCGACAACAAGTAAGTCCTCCCCGTGCTAGAGCTCAAGCACAAGAGCAACCGCAACCTCAAATTTTGCAGCCACCTCATGCTCAAGCTCAAGCACCTTTTACTCAACCAAATGTGAGCATCATAAGGATGGAGGAGGTCGTCAAGGGCAGAAGAAACCTGGAAGAAATAGCTAAAGGGAAGATGAAGATAGATGAAGTGGCTACAATGCCTATCAAGCGTGTGCGTGTCCAAGATGAAGTAAGTAAAGAAACAAGCAAGGATGCAAGCAATGAAGCAAGTACATATCGGGAAACTAAAGATGAAGCCAAGAAGAGAAAGACCCGTACTAGGTCTCAAATTGACATCTCTGATTTCCCTATGGGATCTCGGACACAACCTTATGACTTGACAGCTGATGTGAGTTCTCAAGGACCAAAGATTACTTGGCCACAACTACTTCATATCTCCCAAAAGCTGCGACGACAATGGTAAAAAATGGTGAGCACGAGGGCAAAGCGAAGTAAGCTAGTAAGTGTAATCAAAGCATATGGTCTCAAGGATATAGTGCCTTTGGTGGAGGCTCAAATCAAGGGACAACGGATTCCAAAAACTTACATTGACAGTGGAGCAGAGGTTTGTGTCATGACAGAAAAGCTAATGCATCAATTGGGTTTAGAGGTAATGGAATCATCAAACTTTAGGGCAAAAATGGCCAATAATGTCTCTGTCACTTGTGTGGGTGTAGTGAAAGCTTTGAGAGTTTCTGTTTTTGGAATCACTACAAAGGTTGATGCTTATGTGATGCCAGTAAAGGGAGAAGGATACCCCCTTATTTTAGGACGACCTTGGCTCATGGGTATAGGAGCTAGGCAAGATTGGGCAACTGGAGACTTGGAGTTGAAGCCTCACGTGGGTGGCCATAGTCGGAAGGTGGTTTATAACTTGAAGAATGGGAGACAAGAGAACCTTGAACTAGAGACGTCAGCTGATGAGTGGAGCTCAAGTGGATGCTCCTCATCCATGGACAAGGAAGAGAGTTCAAGTGAAGAGAGTGATAGCACTCTCGAAGTCATGGGCGTCACCATAAAGGAAACTACCTCATCAGAAGACAACCCAAGGATCCAAATGGAGAATGTGTGGGATGCCAGCCTAGAGAAGATGTTATCCAAGGATATAAAGGAAGAAGAAAAGGAGGGTTATGTAAATGTTCTCAAGAAGCATGCATCATTGTTTATTTCTGATTACACTCACATTATAGGTGTCACTGTAGTGAAGCATCATATCCATCTTAAAGAAGGGAGCAAGCCAGTAGTACAAAAACTAAGAAGATTAGGAGTTGTGCAACAAAATGCACTATTGTCCGAGGTGAAGAGACTCTTAGAAGCAGGATTCATATACCCAGTAGAAGATTCAGAATGGGTCTCCCCAGTAGTGGTGAGGCCAAAGAAGAATGGTAAATGGCAAGTGTGCGTGGATTACAAGCCACTAAATGCTGCAACAAAGAGGGACCACTTCCCTCTCCCATTTCAAGATGAGATTCTAAATGAAGTAGCAGGCCATGAGCGATACACAGTGTGTGATGGCTACTCCGGCTACTTTCAAATACGCATTGCAGAGGAGGACCAGAAAAAGACTACTTTCATCACACCATAGGGCTGTTTTGCATTTCGAGTCATGCCTTTTGGTCTCACCAACGCTCCAGCCACCTTTCAACGATTCATGAACATGGTCTTCCAACCTTACTTTGGTAAGTCCATAAGGGTTTTCATAGATGAATTTTGTATTTATAGCTCCAAAAGTATGCATCTCGGCAAGATTGATGAAGGATTTACTCGTTTAGCTAAGCTGTGTGGACAACTAAACAAGGACAAATATCACATTGGGGAAATCAAGGTTACACTATTGGGGCATGTAGTGTCCATTGATGGAATCGAGGTAGATCCTGAAAAGATGGAATCGAGGTAGATCCTGAAAAGATAGAAACATTGCTAAATCTACCTTCCCCAACTTCCATCAAACAATTAATCTCTTTCTTGCAAAAGCTAAGATATTTGAGTAGATTCATACACTTACTCTCCCAAGTGATATTTTCTCTACAACAGCTGACTCGTCAAGAGACGCTTGTTTGGAGTGAAGAAAGTGATGGGCATTTTAGAGAGATAAAAAAAATGTTAGGGTCACTCCCTGTAATCCTCCAACCTTGTTGGGAAGAAACATTCTTTGTAAACCCTAGTGTGGGAGAAGAGGCCATTGGTGCTGCCCTCCTACAAAAAGATCCAAAAACATCCTTTATGAGGCCTGTGTATTTTGCTAGCCGCCTCATGGAAAACACAGAGAAGGCCTACACCCTGATGGAACAGCTAGTGTTAGCTCTCATGTTTGCGGTAACCAAATTTCGGCCATACTTGCTGCCGAAGAGGTTTGTAATTATCACTGTGGAGGATATGTTTCCCTATGCACTACAACATATGGAAATCTCTGACAAAATAGCAAAGTGGGTGGTGTGACTTCAAGAGTTTGATTATACAATACAAGTTGAAAGAACAACTCGAGCATGCTTAGCCGACATTTTAACAAACAAGTGCTATGAAAAAGTTTTCCATTTGAAGAGAAAGGAACTTCCACCACCTCCAGCTCTAGAGGCTCTGGTCAATGCTTATAGCCTCTACTTTGATGGAGCATATAAGAGAACCAAGGATAAGGAAGATGCAGGCATCGTGGTCTTATCTCCATTGGGAGAGAGGATCCATGGTGAAGGGATCACTCTAGAAGATGTCCACTCCAACAATGAAGCAGAATATCAAGCTCTAATTCATGGCCTTTGTTGGTGCCTGGATAATTCAATTAAGAGATTAAATGCTTTTGGTGACTCCATGCTTTTGGTAAGGCAAATGCAAGGTACATAGGATTGCAAAAATGCCAATCTCTCTACTTAAATGAGAGAAGCCAAAGCTCTTATGAGGAGATTTAGGGAGGCACAAGTACATCATGTGCCAAGAGACCAGAACAAGGATGCAGACCACCTAGCATCATCGAAGTTAAATGAGTCAATAGTGAGAGTAGTGGCCATCAAACTTCCACTTCAACAAGGCAAGGAGGACTTATAAGATATTATGCACATTCTGGAGCAAGGAGAGGCTCCTAAACACTTGAATGCAGGGGAAAGGCGATGGTTAGCTAGGAAGGCTACCAGGTATCACATAGTAAATGATAACTTGTATTGTCTTGGTAAGGATGGTGTGCTTAGGAGAGTTCCTTTGAAGAGTGAAATTGAAGAGATTTTAAAAGATTGTCACGATGATATGTGCGGAGGACACTTTGCACACGACATCACTAGTAGAAAGGTTCTACAAGCTGGGTTTACTTGGCCAAGTCTTCATCGTGATGTCAAATACTGGTGTCAAACATGTGATGAATGTCAGAAAGCAGGACCACGACGGCTCATAGCTGAACCTCAGAACCCAATAAAGGTATATGGGCCCTTTGAGAAGTGGGGAATTGATGCCATAGGGCCTCTACCACGCACTCAGTTAGGTAAAGAGTACATCATCATGGGAGTAGATTACATGAATAGATGGGCTGAGGCTATGCCGACCAATAGAATTACTGCTAAGGATGTGATTCAGTTCATCTTTGACCACATCTGTTGCCGGTTTGGCACCCCTCTTGAAATACTATCTGATAGAGGACCAGGGTTTAGAGCAGACTTGGTAGGAGAACTCATGCAGAAGCTAAATATTCAGCATCAACACTCTACTCCTTACTACCCTCAGTGCAATGGCTTGGTGGAAAAGGTAAATGGAATCATTTGCAAAATTCTCACCAAACAGGTACATGCCAGGCGCCAAGATTGGGACAAACACGTGAATGGAGCTCTATGGGCCTAGAGAACCTCCTTCAAAACCACATTAGGGTACACACCCTTTCATTTGGTTTATGGAAAGGAGGCGCTTTTTCCCATTGAAGTGAAGTTAACAAGTCTTCAAATATTGGTTAGCCAGGTAGGCTCTCAAAAGGAGAAAGTACATCAAAGGATCATGGATCTAGAGAGGCTGCAATTGGATCGTGAAGAAGCCATCAACCACTAGTCTCAAGAAGCAGAGAAGCGCAGAGAAAAGTTCAAGAAAAAGCTAACATCCAAATACATCAAAAAGGGATCTTTGGTGCTTCGATATGACAATCGCTTCGACACTCGTAAGGATAGAAAGTTTCTTTTTTGATGGGAAGTCCCGTTCTTGGTCACCAAAAAGTTCAAAAATGGCTCTTACAGACTTCAAGACATTGATGGTAAAGTGCACAAGACCAGGACAAATGGATGGCGTCTAAAGCCTTATCACATCAGGATAAGGTCAGCCCAAGATCAAAGAAAGTAGGCTAGAGGGATAAATACCCCTAGCCTGGTTTGGGGGGGCTATGATCCGAGCCTATCACAAATTTTTTTTTACTATATTTTGTTGGTTTTCCTTGCTTCTAGAGATTTACAATAAAAGAAAGAGTGAGAACAACCTCTTGGAAAAATTCAAAAAATGATTTGATGGGAATTTTTCCTTGACTAGTTCACCGGAGGAGAAAGGGAGAACCTAGTGGTAAAGGCAAGGGAAAATATGTAAATGTGAAAAGAAAAGATATGATGTTTTTGTGGGGCCATGCACCCATGATTCAAGGGTCATGAGTGGTTCATATCATCATGGCTTTGGAGCCATATGATGATTCAAACAGATGGGACCCAGGTGGAAGACTTGGTAAAGGAAGGAAACAGACATATGATTTTACTGGATTTTTAAAAAATACTTCCACTCCGATCCAAGAAAAGTTGTCTTCATCAAAGTTGTAGCTGATGACTGGAGATTTTGACCATATTTTTTTTTATAATTTTTGCATCTACGGTCTAGGAGATATGGCAAAAATGGCGGACGCCAGTTTTTTCAACTGTGGTGGAGACCACCCCCTCTACCTTTACAAACACACCCTTCCTTTTCCACATTAAGTCCTTCTCTAAAAATAAGCCATTAGTCTTCTCACCCTCCCCTCCTTCCTCCTCTCTCTCAAGCTCAAAAAACCATTACAAATTCCTCTTCTAATCACCTCTCAAATCATGCTTAATCTTGTTGTAATTCATAAGTTCTCATTCAACCCCTTTCTATTATTACTAGATATGTATTGATTTTATGTAGATTCTTTACATTTTAAAATAAGGAAGCTCTTGGACTCAAGTTATGGAGGAAGGAGTGAAGACAACACAAGTGATGATGGAGCCAATTAGTTGCAAATTGGTCAACAAATCACTTGGAAGGAGCTTCTTCATTGGTCGAATGTCCCTAATCAAGCTTCATTTGTACAAATTGCACTTGGATCTTAACCTCACTCCTAATCACTCTCTTTCCTATATAAAGTGGCCCCCCCCCTTGTAATTTCAAGTCTCCCTCAGCCCCATTGAGTCTTTGTATCACTCACCATGAGCCCATAAAGCTCATTCATTCACTCTATTCTTGCACATTCTAGAGTGCAAATTGTTTTATGCTAGTAACCTCCCCTCCTCTTATTTATGTTAATTAAGAGAAATCTTTTATGTGTGTGTGAGAGTGCTTGATGTGATTTTGGCTAATTCTTGAGTTGTTGTTTAGTAATCTACATGCTATTTGTGTTGGGAGTGCTTGAAGTTATCCATTCCTTGTACACACACTAAGGTTAATGCTTCATTCATAGTGATAGCTCTCTCTCTCTCTCTCTCTCTCTCTCTCTCTCTCTCTCTCTCTCTCTCTCTCTCTCTCTCTCTCTCTCTCTCTCTCTCTCTCTCTCTGTCTCTCTCTCTCTCTCTCTCTCTCTCTGTGTGTGTGTGTGTGTGTGTGTGTGTGTAGCGGTCCTAGTCCACGCTTCCAAGACTAGGTGGTGCCCTCATCTCATTTCCCTTGTGGCGCAATGGAGTTTGTTTTGGTGTAGAGGCTGCCATTCCAAATTTCCTTCCTCACTGGCTACAAAATATGATATCCAACCTGTTACATTCAAACTAGATTTGAGTTGTTTCCTTAGGGGAGTTTTACCTTATGCTTTACATAATAAATACTGCTTTCTTTTACTATGAAGAACACTATGGCTATGTGAATCTATTTACTATACTGTTCTGACAGTTAGACTAAATCTCTGTTGCTTGAGTACAAGCAACCAAATCATAGCATAAAGATTTCCACATTGAGTAAGAAAACGCAGAAGTGATACTTGATTTCATTATTACTGGCCTACTATTCTATATTGATTAGCATGGCTAAGTGAATACCACAAAGAAACCTAACTTGGTGAGTGCATCCCCTTGTGGATTTAACCATACTTGGTTTGCTTGGGTTAGTTTGAACCATTGTTTTGGAACATGGGCCCAGTGGAAGCATTCCCTAATAAATTCTCTAAACCTATAAGTGTTCCTCTCTCGGTTACGCTCTACATCACTGGAAGTTTTCTCTCTCGAGGCAAGTATCCTCCCCTTCCAATCAAGAAGTGTCACGTTACATCTCGATCAAAGGATTGGTGGCTTGACATGAGTCTGAGCCTTCAACTGCGTGGTATGATTCAAAAGGCATCCTACCCTCCTATGCTAAGCGTCTACGAAAACTCCACATTTTCGGCATCTGCAGCCTGTTCCACTATATAAGGTGAGGGGTGCTTCCCTTCACTTAGACTTGGTCTCCCCTGACACTTTGGAGAAAAACCTAGGATTACGTCTGCCCAAAGGTTATTTATATTTTTTATCTCAGATGCTTCATAAAGGCTGTTTCTGGTTGAGAACTTTTAATTGGATAAAATAATTCTATCTGGAGTACTAACTGAGGCAGAGTTGGGTTTTTCTTGGGCTTGACTGAACAAAATGGTTTAGATAACATTATCGTTCTAGATTGTTGGACTAGGGATGTATATTTCAGTTTTGGCTTGGACATAGTACATGAAACTTTTTTGACATACTGCTAGTCTTTTTGACTTTCAAATCAACTGGTTTTATGTAAGGGCCTTGTGTCTTGCTCACTGTATATATATTTTTTGCTGGTTTTCTATCCTGCTCACTGTACGTAGAAATTTTGTTAAAAATCTATGCAATCACTATAATTATTGCTTATGGAAAATTGGTTACATACTACCTGTGGTGGGTTTTGGTATGATAACAGAGGGAAACCTGGCTGCCTTGACTGGCTAAACTGAATCGTATGTGCTTCATTATGCAGATATCTTCTACGTACTATGCTTAAGATTGGAAACATGGTTTTCTCTGCTGGCTATGTATAGATAAAAGATCTAGTCTATAGCTCATTTATTTTGAACTTTTAATCCCGGTCTTTACATATGGATAATGATCTGGTTTTTGGTGCTTTACTACCTAGGTTTGTTATGGTATTTGGGGGAGACTGTTTTGACTTAAAAAACATCTAACCTTCACATGTTGCTTGGATATCTGGCTTAGATTTGGTTTTTTACATACATATTCCACTACATCTAGTGATGATGCTACCATAAAATATATTCTGGTTTTGATACTTTACTATTTGCTTTGACTTACAATAAATCAAACTTTCTGCTTGTTGCTTGGATGCCTGACTTAGATCTCGTTCCCCTTCTTTTCATATATACATTTCACCTAGTGCTTGGTGATGGTACTGCCTTAAAAACCTTTTATATACATACATATTTTGGCTCTTTATGCTTTACTACTTGAGATTTGGCATAAACTAAGATTATGACCGAGATGGATACATAGTTACTCTGGCTCTAGCTGATACTTCTCTGGCTTTGGCTAGTACTTCTCTGAGCTGATGCTTCAGCTTTTACTTTAGTTTCAAAGGGAACTCTTTATGGAATGTAGTATAGTGTTGGAAAATATGCATAACCTGCTGCAAAATATTGGATGACTTAGTGACATCAGGTTCTTGATATCTGGCTTAAGAATTGGTCGAATGATAACCCTAGTTGATTATGGCCTTGAAGGGCTTGACCTCGAGGCATATTTTTAGAGTGGAAATACAATACTGAGGAGGGGGTACTTGTTTGCTTTGATTTACCTACACCTTGACTGCTGATTAGTGGTTGGCCTTTTTTGGATGTCTGTCTTAGTCTCAAAACTGTTTTACAGCTAGCTTACTTGGATTTTTTTGTGGTACTTTACTACCTGGTTTTGGTGCACTAAGTAGTTGGAAGTTTTACTTGAAAATATGAGAAAATATATTTTATGATCTAGGCAGGTCTGCTCACTTGGTCCCTATGGTTTAACAAAAATAAAATATTAAAATTTGGCTTCAACACAAAATAGGTTGGATTTCTTCCCGCCAAATATAGCTTAAAACTGGATAATTGTACTACGGGCTTGCTCATTGAGCTTGGAAAAAACTATCTATAAAACTTTTATTGTTTTCATACAATGTTTAGCTAAACAAATACTTTGAATAATATGGTATAGATGACTGCTTCTCACAGTAAATGGTTGAACTGTTATTAACATGTGAAGAAATTCTAGTAGGATTACTTTGTATGCAAAAAAACCTTCAGATATTATCTACCTTAATGTATAGGACAGTAGCTAGTCTAATAATTTTTAAGTTTGACATGGATAACAAACTGATAGGTTCTTTGAAGCCTGCCATACGTAGCCAAGGGTAACTTATCTGTTGTCTTCAATATATGGATGCAGGTGAGAATTCTATCTTGGCTTAAAGAGGTTTAGCTTGCTGCAATCCGACTTTGAAAACACTTGATTGATTCAATTGGGATAGTTATGATACCTTTGTACAAATTCATTTGGAATGATACTTCATTCTTATTATGTTGTACAATTATGAATCAAAGAATGAGTTGTTTTTGTACTTATCTTTGCCTAAACATATTTAGCCAGTTGTGTTTTTGAACATCTTGTTCATTGGTGTGTTATTTATTCTAATTAAAACAACTACACACACCCCTAAACACCAGGACCTCCGAGGCAACTGGGAGGACCAGGGCACTGGCTTTGGAATTTTTGTGTTTGTAGGCTTTGAGTGACCCACTGTCTTTAATTCCTTGAATGGTTGATAGGTGTTAGATGGTCTCTCCTTGACTATAGACTTGATTCCTACTCACGACTATTGTAGTCTTTTGGCTCAGTCGTTTAAGTAGCAGGTTAATCCAATTCTACTCACATATGCTTAAGAAAATTGTATTTTGACAATTACAGGAACATGCTACCTATTGCATATATGATGACTTTGGGAACAAGCGGAAAAGCTTGGCATATATCATCTATTGACTACTCAATGGCAACCATACTTTTTGAAAGTGGCTGATAAAGCCTTAAAACTCCTACAGGAGTATTGTCTTCCTTGAAAACGTTATCTGATATTGTACTAGTACAAACAGTTCTACCCTTTTCAAGGACTCTCCCACCTGGCACTTCTATGCTAAAGACTCTTGTTTAACTCATCTTTCAGATGAGGCCTACTGCCAAAACCCATTGTGTATGGCGCTTGGGTTAGGGCAGGTGCATGCGCGCACACGCACACACACACACACACACACACACACACACACACACACACACACACACACACACACACACACACACACACACACACACACACACACACACACACACACACACACACACACACACACACACACACTTGGTCACAACATCGGACCTTGATTGCATCTTGAGGGGCTTTGATTGTGTCCTGAATCACTATATCTGGCTACAAAATATGACATCCAACCTGCTACACTCAAACTAGATTTGAGTTGTTGCCTTAGGGGAGTTTTACCTTATGCTTTACATAATAAATACTGCTTTCTTTTACTATGAAGAACACTATGGATATGTGAAGCTATTTAATGTACTATTCTAACACTTATACTAAACCTCTGTTGCTCGAGTACAAGCAACCTACTCATAGCATAAAGATTTCCACATTGTGTAAGAAATCGTAGAAATGATACTTGATTTCATTATTGCTGGCCTACTACGCTATTTTGATTAGCATGGCTAAGTGAATACCACAAAGAAACATAACTTGGTGAGTGCAACCCCTTGTGGATTTAACCATACTTGGTTTTCTTGGGTTAGTTTGAACCAGTCTTTTGGAACATAGGCCCAGTGGGAGCATTCCCTAAAAAATTCTCTAAACCTATAAATGCTCCCCTCTCAGTTACACTCTGCATTACTGGTAGTTTGCTCTCCTGAGGCAAGTCTCTTCCCCTTCCACTCATGAAGTGTCACGTTACATCTCGATCAAAGGGTCGGTGGCTTGACATGACTCTGAGCCTTCAACTGCATGGTATGATTCAAAAGGCATCCTACCCTCCTATGCTAAACGTCTACGACATCTCCATATTTGCGGCGTCTATGGCCTCTTCCATTGGTGAGGGGTGCTTCCCTTCACTTAGACTTGGTCTCCCCTAGCACTTTGGAGAAAACCCTGGGATTACGTCTGCTCACAAATTATTTATATTTTTTATCTCAGATGCTTCATAAAGGTGGTTTCTGGTTGAAAACTTTTAATTGGATAAATAATTATGTCTGGCCTACTAAACGAGGTAGAGTTGGGTTTTTCCTAGGTTTGACTGAACAAAATGGTTTAGATAACATTCTTGCTGTACATTTTGGACTAGGGATGTATATTTCAGTTTTGACTTGGACATAGTACATGAAACGTTTTTGAAATACTGCTTGTCTTTTTTACTTGAAAATCAACTGGTTTTATGTAAGGGCTTCTGTCCTGCTCACTGTATATTTTTTTTTGCTGGTTTCCTGTCTTGCTCACTATACTTAGAACTGAAAACCTTGTGGCCTTGACTCGCTAAACTGAATCGTTTATATGAGGTGCTTCATTATGCAGATAACTTCTACGTACTATGTTTAAGATTGGAAACATGGTTTTCTTTGCTGGCTATGTATTGATAAAAGATCTGGTCTACAGCTCATTTATGCTGGGCTTTTAATCCTGGTCTCCACATTTTAGTGCTTTACTACCTAAAATTGTTATGGTTTTTGGGGGAGACTGTTTTGACTTAAAAAACATCTAACCTTCACCTGTTGCTTGGATATCTGGCTTAGCTATTGTTTCTTACATACATATTCCACTACATCTAGTGATGATGCTACCATAAAATATATTCTGGTTTTGATACTTTATTGTTTGCTTTGACTTACAATAAATCAAACTTTGTGCTTGTTGCTTGGATGCCTGGCTTAGATCTGGTTCCCCTTTTTTTCATATATACACTACATCTAGTTATTTGTGATGGTACTGCCTTAAAAACCTTTTATATACATACATATTCTGGTTCTTTATACTTTACTACTTGAGATTTGGCATAAACTAAGATTCTGGCTGAGATGGGTATAGTGTTACTCTGGCTATGGCTCTAGCTCATACTTCTCTGGCTTTGGCTGGTACTTCTCTGAGCTGATGGTTCAGCTTTTACTTTAGTTTCAAAGGGAACTCTTTATGGAATGTAGTATAGTGCTGGAAATTATGCATAACCTGCTGCAAAATATTGGATGACTCAGTGACATTAGGTTCTTGATATCTGGCTTAAAAATTGGTCGAATGATAACCCTAGTTGATTCTGTAAAGTGTGAGCTTTGTCCTAAGGTGTGAGTCAAGGAGAGGAGAGTGGATTTATCCCACATACTGTGGAGCAAGGCTGTAGAGATACTTAAAGCTCATTTCTTGAATCCATAAACAACAACTTCGTTTTGCACTACATGCTTGTCTATGGTGAGCTTGTGCTAAGCTAAGTCAATACTCAAGATTGGGTTTATGAGTCCAAGCTAATCCTATCTTGGAACCTAATTCACTTGAGTGATAACCTTGCTTACACACACTCACACACTTGCACCATGTTTCTCTTTCATCCACCATAGCTAGCACGATCCAATTCCTAACATATGGTATCAGAGCTATGGTGTGCTAGCTAGGATTGTTATTGTAATTTTGTGTGTTAGTTTGATTGGCATCTCCTAATCATCATTAGGATCCTTGGTATTTCTCTTCTTCTCTTCCCATTGCATACCTTGTGACTAATTAGCATCAATTAGTCAGTGTGAGCACGTTCTTGGGTTTGATTCCCTTGGGCCACTACTCTCCTGGCTAATTCTGAGGTTAATTAGTATTATGCTTAATTATTAGGTGTTTCTCTCAATACTTTTCTTACCATCTTTTGTGTTCCATTACTCCCAAGTACGGCACTACCTTGCTTTGTCACTTATGAGCATCCATAGCCAATGTCATGAGCTTCGCAATGCATCCTCCCATGCTCCAATTGGACATCTTATGAGAAAATAATTGATTACTTAATTGTGAAAGTTTATGCTACTATTTCTGTATGCTCTGCAGCAGGGAAGTGTGTTTAGGTGTGTGTGTGTGTGTGTGTGCATGCGCCTAGAAGAGCATTGAATGCTCACCACCCTTTGTGAAAAAACAAGCCTCAAATAGCCTTGCACATGGTTGGAACACCTTGCTTGGAGGGGCCTTTGACCATCTTTAAAGGGCGGCCACACTTAAATTAGGTGCCCATTGGGCGGACGTCAAAGAGGCGCTCAATTGTTTTGTATGAACTTTTCGGGTCCGAACGGACCCCGGTTGGCCGATTGCAAGTCCATTTCCCCGTCCGACGGCCGTTACTGCATAGTGGTGAACGAACGCGCGTCCGCAAATAACCCGACCGGTGCCCGTCTGCCCGCGCTCCTGCCCGGCCCTGCCCGCCCACTCCTGACCGGCCCTGCCAGCGAGACTGCCCGGCTGTGCCCCCCCGCCTTGCCAGGCTTACCTGAACCTGTTGGGCCCCCCTTCCCACGGCGAGCCTCAAGAGCCTCAAAAGTTTTCAAATTCATAAGCTTACCCCCCTCACAGAGGCGCATTCCCACATGCTAGAAAATGAGCTAAAAACATACCTTGGTGGCCAGTCACATCCACATCAAAACCTCGGCCCGAAAATCAGCAACTACAAGCAAATGGGGACTCCAAGGCAACCTCAAGATTCAAGCTTATCCTCCGAGCATCAAAGGCATCAGAAAACCTGACCAAAGGTGACTTTTGTGAAGAGGGGCTTCACAGACGGTGAAGAGGAGCTTCACAAAGTTCAAAGGAATTTTCTCTTACTCTCTTTCTCATATTTTCAAATCTTGCAGCAAAGCACAATAATTTGCAAATAAATAATCATCTTTCTTTATTTGTGCACCGTGTGTGCGCTCCTTGCCGCACTGTCGAAGCAAGGGACTTGCCAATACACCGTATGCGAGCCACAAACGGCTCCAAGCACACAACAAGCCTAAACTAGCAAGCTCAAGAAAACAAAGGGTGTGTCACTCACCGCTCTACGCTCGCCTTCGTGGTGGATTCCTCTCCGCGATGAAGAAGAAGCTGCAGTCGTGCCGCGCTCAACCGCTTCGCCGCCGTCGTGCCTTCGCAATGCTCGATCGCACACACACTCTCCCTCTCTCTCTCTCACACACACACACACAAGGAGGTGAAGAAGAAGAAGAAGATGGAGATGGAGCAAGAGCACTCTTCAATTGCACAAATGAGAGAATGAGTAAAAATTAGGTTTAGTTGGCTTTTATAGGAGCTCACCCCATTCACACTTGGGCGCCCATGCTTAACCAACTAATCCCTTGAATGTCCAAGTTAAAGTGCGCCTCTCATCGACGATCACTCTACCTTTCCCTATTGGTCCGACAAGCCCGGTACCTGACTCTAAATAATACAACGTTTATAGATCATAGGGTGTCCGTGTGCCATGAGGGTTAACATGCCCCCCTTCCTGATGTAGATTCCGTCCTCGGAAGCTATTGAGTTGAAGCTGGATCGTCGAGGTGGAAGAGCATTTGAGATGAATGTCCTTAGCCTTCTTCAGTCACTGCAAAATCAAACAACATTGGCACAGTAATTGCATTCTCTTAAAAAGCATATGCAGTTTTAGATAGAAAAATTGATTGGTAAAAGAATTTCAAACAATTTGTTAGCAATGAACATTAAATTGCAATGTAATCAAATGCATAAACAGATGTAAAGGCAAAAAATTAAACAAGTCTGGGGTCACTAATTTGACGGTCGGAAAGCACTAGAGATCGAATATTAATTCCATGGGTAAGCTTCTTAATTTTCTGTGGTCAATTAAGTTGTTTAATCGCGAGAGCCAAGTATTCATGTTCGAGGGCTGACTAGAGGCTATACCTAGAAAACCTTGTAGTTAAGCTACCATAAAAGGAATTTCTCATGAAATCATCGCCTGACTGATTACTTTTTCTTTGACCCCCCAAGGTCTTTTCACAGTGATTCAATTATGATGTGTGTGCTTATTTTGTATGCCTTGGGTTTTTTGCTTCTCAAGGAAAAGCGCCCACACTGGGAACCTCTAGGGCTCTAGTACCATAGGCGATACATGTGAGTGAAGTACCAAATCAAGCTGAGATTTCTCTTCCAGCTTAAAATTTTACATTGTGGCACTTTGATTTTTTGTTTGTTCATTTTCATCATTTTAATTTTGTAACTTTGGGGGGTCATATAACACTGTTACACTCCCCAGGCTCATCACATTAGTAAACTCCCTTTATAATACTTAAGCTAAAGGTCAATAGGGTCAAGCCCACTAGAAAGCCCTAGTACATTTCATACAATGCTGCTTAAATCGGATTAAGAACCTAAGTAACCATTGCTTATTAGGAAGGCATTCCCCATGGTATTAAGAGAAGATTTCTAATACCTAGCTTGGTCAAACTAGCTTAGTCGGACTGCTTGATTTTTACACCTAAACAAGTGATTATGACAAAAGATTGCATTGAATTAAATGTTGGATACTAAGCCAATGCGCTGAATATTATGCTACCAATCACCATCAAAGCAGACAAACATAGATGCAAAAAAGATAAGGGCAATGCTAATGGATAAGAAACACCTGTTTGTGTTGATGGTCGCGCTTGATTTGAAGTGTGAACGAGAGAAAGGTTCCATGAAGGTCCAAACCCTATCCACAGCAACACGCTCCTGTACACACTAGGAAACAAAAACAATACCTCTAGGAGGCACATCAGTGGGAAAAGAGAACTTCGCTAATCTCTCAACTCTAAAACAGAAACACTCCTATCGTACTAATCTTACCTACCCTCCATCACTCAAGTGATGAGGATCAAAGGTGTTTTATGGCATAGGTTTCCGTTTCACTGTACCAGATGTGACATGTGTAGGTCTGAGTCAATGTTTTGACTTTAATGTGCATACTCGTTTGCTAATTGCTCTTGCTCTTTTTTTTTTTTTTGTGAGTATAAAGCTTTATATGTACATTCCCTAAGATCGGAGATTAAGAGGTCAGGGAAAAAGGTTGAGAGGGAAACAAGTGAATGATGGATGTCCACAAACACTCCCCCCTTCCTTGGGTAGATCATACCGTTTGAAATGAGCTTGTCACCCTTTGAAACCAATTGTTCCAGTTGGTAATAGGTGAGGATTTTTGCCAGTAGTTTTCTATTACCCTAGGTGCCTCGTCAAGTTGTAAGGGTGGTAAGGTACTCTCCCAGGATCGAGCTTGAAGTGGTTCATTAGGTGATTCTTGAACACTGGGAGGTGTGGATTCTTTTGTAGCTTCATTGAGGTCCACTACTATAGATGGAGGCTGTGTAGAAGCTTTTACCTCTATGGATGTATTACATGAGGAGCTAGAATCTTCATGGGACTCCCCCCTTCCTGAGCTAGGTGGAACAAATCGTTCTTTCTTTGGTACCCAAACTAGCTCTAGAACGGGTGTGTAACATTCCATGATTTTTTCCTTTCCGCGATTTTCAATTTGTTTTGGAGCCACAGGATTGGGTTTACATGGGCCAGGTGACAGGTAAGAGTACACTTTACGTTTGGGCACCCAGATTTGATCATTTCCTTCATAGTATCCTTGGGCTTCCAATAGTCGTTTAGGAATCCAACGCAGCGTTTCTTTACATTTCTTGGAGTGAGTGGTACGGTTCTTACTAGGTTTCCGTTTTTTTGCATCAACCATGCTCACTATAGAGGTTTTAGGGACCCACTTGTATGTTTTCTCTGTTATATTAGGATGGTTCTTGTGTGTCTCAAGCTTTCTTTCAACTACATCAGTTGAAGCTCTAGAGAGTTGGGCTATGGGGATGTATGGTTCAACCTCCTGGACATGCAATGTCTTGGGTTTTATTTCCTTGGGCAATATCTGAGGGACTATGGCTTGAGTGGTAGGGCTAAGAGTTGGTTTTTGTGTTGTAACACCCCCAGTCCCCCAATCAATAGTGCATTTGGTGGCTATCATCCACGTGCGGCCTAGGTTTATATTACCCTCCATAGTTCCAGTAGGCATGACCAAAAAGTCTTGAGCTACCACCCCATTGTCATAACTGACAGAAGTGTGCCAGATTCCAAAAACCGCAGTTTTTTTCTTGTTGACACCCTTGACTTGGATAATACTCTCAGATAGAGGTGGCTTCCCTAACTGACACCACACCCCATAGGATAACAGATTGTATTTAGCACCCGTGTCCAATAAGGCGTTATATAGCACTTTTCCATAGGCACTATTTAACTCAATGGGGTATCGTAGAGGTGTGTCAGAGTCCAACCCATCCTCTTCGTGTGCTTCATTTGCATCAGGTTCCGAGCGAGTAGCTCTACCTAATGTTTCCATGAAACGGCTAAACATACTAGTACTAGGCTGTGGAGCTTCGGGAGGTGCATGGCCTTCTCTCACAGTGTTTTGGGTAGGGTATGCTTCCATGATTTCTGAGTCGGAGGAGGAATCACTAGCGGCTATTTTAGGGTCTTGGGTGGTGCTACCTTGTGTCCCCGCTGAGGGTCTAGAGCTTATCGTGGATGGGTAATGGGTGTCCGTATGAACAGAGGCACACTCAATATGCTCGTGTTCTAGCACCCGCCCAGAGCGTAAGTGCATGTGCTTTTGATACCCTAAGGTGTCAAAAAGCTTCTCTAGGAGGCCTTGTGACTAGTTTTTAGCGTGTTTTTTGTTTGTTTTTTTTGCTAGATTTTTTAGAGCGTGTCGTGGAATGGGCCGTGTGATAGCTCAAAACGAGCGTATCGGTCAGAGGGTCGTGCCGTGCTTTACAGCCCTCCCTTTGGTCACTCTATGCCCTCGGAATCCCTAAAACTGTCAATTTCGAGTAGGGAACTAGGCCCAAACTAGAAAGTCTAAGGGTGCAAGTGGGAAGAGAAAGGAGGAGAGTGGAGGACTTGTCCCACATGCCCTCATTCTCTCTTGAGGGAGTAGGATATATATATAAGAGTGAGTCTAGTATATATCATAAGACTGAGGACTGGGGCTTGGGCTTGGGCTTGGGCTTGGGCTTGCTTGGGCTTGGGCTTGGGCTTGGGAAAATGATCCCGATCTCGATCTATCTTTTATACAAACCAACCCGTCCGTTTTAAGAGACACGTTTTTTATTTTCGGAAAAATTTCGCCGCCCACTCGCTCGCGTTTTTAATTTCCGAATTTTTTTCCTTTTAAATTTTTTTTTTTTCGGAATTTTTTTTTTTTTCTCGAAAAACTTTTTTTTTCCTTTTTTTTTTTTTTTTTTTTGATGCAGAAAAACGCAGAAAGTGAAAAAACGCAGAAATTGCAGAAATTGACTGAAAATGCAGAAAAAACGAAGAAATTACAGCAAATTGACAGAAATGCAAAAAATTGCAGAAATTGAAAACGCCGAACTTGAAAATGCAGAAATTGCAGAAATTGAAAAAACGCAGACAATAGCAGAAATTGAAACTTGACAGCAATTGCAGAAAACGCAAAAACAGAAATCTTCCACACACTCCTTCCCTGCCTTTCCTATGATAGAAATTGCACCACAAGGAAGCGTAAAGTGCTAACCGAGCTTAGTGTAGGGCATATCCCCGGCAACGGCGCCAAAAATGTGCGCTCCTTGCCGCACTGTCGAAGCAAGGGACTTGCCAATACACCGTATGCGAGCCACAAACGGCTCCAAGCACACAACAAGCCTAAACTAGCAAGCTCAAGAAAACAAAGGGTGTGTCACTCACCGCTCTACGCTCGCCTTCGTGGTGGATTCCTCGCCGCGATGAAGAAGAAGCTGCAGTCGTGCCGCGCTCAACCGCTTCGCCGCCGTCGTGCCTTCGCAATGCTCGATCGCACACACACTCTCCCTCTCTCTCTCTCACACACACACACACAAGGAGGTGAAGAAGAAGAAGAAGATGGAGATGGAGCAAGAGCACTCTTCAATTGCACAAATGAGAGAATGAGTAAAAATTAGGTTTAGTTGGCTTTTATAGGAGCTCACCCCATTCACACTTGGGCGCCCATGCTTAACCAACTAATCCCTTGAATGTCCAAGTTAAAGTGCGCCTCTCATCGACGATCACTCTACCTTTCCCTATTGGTCCGACAAGCCCGGTACCTGACTCTAAATAATACAACGTTTATAGATCATAGGGTGTCCGTGTGCCGTGAGGGTTAACACCGTGTAAAGAGGCAGACACTGGCTAGGAGAGTCTCCTAAGCTAAGACCCCTCTATTGGCACAGATGGGGGACAAGGGAATAGAGAAATTCAATGGGGAGGGATTTCACACTTGGATAAAGAAGTTAAGAGGCTACCTTATGAAAAAATGTTTGTGGTATGTCATTAGCTCTGCATTAGAGCAACAAGCCAAACCCGATGGAGTGCACACTAGGTCATCTACACTCATAGCAAGTGCACAGAATTTGGCCAAAGACGAACAAGCATTGGGAATTATCATCACTTCCTTGCATGATAACTATGTGCATTTCATAGATGAATGTAAGAATGCACATGAAGCCTGGCATGTCCTAGAAAGTAATTTTGGAGCTAGAGCCAAAATAAGCAAAGTTAGTCTTAAAAGACAGCTTTACAAAGTTACTATGATTGAAGGGGAGGACATTGCAAGCCTAGTGAACAGGCTTAAGAGCATTGTCACACAGCTCACTTACATCCAAGTTGAAGTACCAGAAGATGACAAAGTGGCCATACTATTAACTGCACTTCCACCTTCTTATGACCACTTAGTCACAATTCTTGAAGAAAAAGAACCAGCACCACCATTTTAAGATGTCATCAACTCAGTCCAAGCAGAAGAAAGAAAGCAAAGAGGTTCACTCACCCCATCAGGAGGAGCTTTTATCGCAACATCTTCAAGGGGAAGATATTCACCATCAACATCAACAAACGGAAGAAAGTGTTATGAATGTGGAAGAATGGGACACGTAGTGAAAGATTGCTACATAAACAAACCCTGCAACAAATGTGGTAGGAAGGGACACCCTCCTTCTCGGTGCTACTCAAATGGAGGTAGTAGCAGTACAGAAAGCAGCAGTAGTAGAAGCAACAACAGAAGCAACGAAGGCAAGAGACCCGACAGAGGATCAACTCACATAATAGAAGACAAAAAGGTGGAAGATGAAGGTAGCGTTTGGGAAGACCCATTTTGAAGATGCAGACTCTCTACTTGTAGGGGAGGACTTTTTCTTGTGTGGATACCAGCTTATCATCCTGTGTGGACATCACCATCCTTTGTGGATCTTTCCTGTGTGGATATCACCATCCTATGTGGATTTTGTTAGCCTGTGTGGATCATGCATCTTTAGTATCTTGCCTTAGTCCAAACCTCAAGGGGAGGATTGTAAAGTGTGAGCTTTGTCCTAAGGTGTGAGTCAAGGAGAGGAGAGTGGATTTATCCCACATACTATGGAGCAAGGCTGTAGAGCTACTTAAAGCTCATTTCTTGAATGAATAAACAACAACTTCATTTTGCACTACATGCTTTACTATGGTGAGCTTGTCTAAGCTAAGTCAATACTCAAGATTGTGTTTATCAGTCCAAGCTAATCCTATCTTGGAACCTAATTCACTTGAGTGATAACCTTGCTTACACACACTCACACACTTGAACCATGTTTCTCTTTCATCCACCATAGCTAGCATGATCCAATACTAACAGATTCTGGCCTTGAAGGGCTCGGCCTCGAGTTATATTTTAAGAGTGGGAAATACAAACTGAGAAAAATACAATACTGAGGTGGGGGCACTTGTTTGCTTTGATTTACCTACACCTTGACTGCTGATTACTAGTTGGCCTTTTTTGGATGTCTGGCTTAGTCTCAAAACTATTTTACAGCTAGCTTTCTTGGGTTTTTTGGTGGTACTTTACTACCTGGTTTTGGTGCAATGAGTAGTTGGAAGTTTTACTTGAAAATCTGAAAAAATATCTTTTATGATCTAGGCAGATCTTCTCACTTGGTCCTTATGGTTTAATAGAAATAAAATATTGAAATTTGGCTTCATCACAAAATAGGTTGGATTTCTTTGGGCCAAATATAGCTTAAAACTGGATAATTGTATTATGGGCTTGCTCACTGAGCTTGGAAAAAACTATCTACAAAACTTTTGTTGTTTTCATACAATGTTTAGCTAAAGAAATACTTTGAATGATATGGTATAGATGCTGCTTCTCACAGTAAATGGTTGAATTGTTATTAACATGTGAAGCAATTCTGGTAGGATTACTTTGTATGCAAAAAAACCTTGAGATATTATCTACCTTATTTTATAGGACAGTAGCTAGTGTAATAATTTTTAAGTTTGACATGGATAACAAGTGATAGATTCTTTGAAGCCTGCCTTACGTAGCCAAGTCTAACTTATCTGTTGTCTTGACTATATGGATGCATGTGAGAGTTCTACCTTGGCTTAAAGAGGTTTAGCTTGCTGCAGTCCGACTTTGAAAACACTTGATGATTCAATTGGGATAGTTTTGATACCTTTGTACAAATTCATTTGGAATGATACTTTATTCTTATTATGTTGTACGGTTATGAATCAAAGACTAAGTTGTTTCTGTACTTATCTTTGCGTAAACATCTTTAGCCAATCATGTTTTTGAACATCTTGTTCATTGGTGTGTTATTTATTCTAATTAAAACAGCAAAACACACACACACACACACACACACACACACACACACACACACACACACACACACACACACACACACACACACACACACACACACACACACACACACACACACACACACACACACATATACTCAATATTTTGCAAATCATCCCCATATGTGATCTTCATCCACCACATGGAAGCTCCATGGGCCTTCTCCCCTTGAAATTTAAAAAAAAAACCACTTGAACCTCTAGCAAAGAACCTCTTTATCAACACCCCTTTGACATGCATAACTTCCCCATCCTATCTTTAGTTAGGGTGTGATTGAGACCAACTTGGAGATCACACCAAAGATTCAATTACATAGGTTCTAACCCCCTGAAAAGCTTTGGGATGCATCATGGTGAAGCCAAGAAAAATCCTCAAAATCAAGCCGTGAGGGATTTGCTACTATATACATGTGGTAGTGATGTGTGTAAACACACTAGGACCTCCAGGGCATTTTTTCCCTCTTTAGGAGGTTTTCCCCCCCGTGCATTGTATATACGCCCATCACTCTAGGGCTATCTATCTTTCCACTGCACATTAAGTAATACACTCTCTGTTGTGTGCCTTGAGCTTCCTTTGTCTTCTCCTCCAAGCTGTGTACGTTTCTCTACAACCCTAATTCCAACAATTGGTATCAGAGCAGGTTGCATCCTCCCGGGCTTAGTCGCCAGTAGCTCCAACACACGCCTGCTCATTTTCTCCAATTTTAGTGAGCTTTGGCTAGCGTTCACAGGTCAACAAAAATTTCGGGTGTGCTCATATAGCTCAGTCCGTTCATATTTCTAATTTGGTCTCATTTCGGCCTCCGTTTCCACTAGAAACAGTACTGCACAGGCTATTTTTTTATTTTGTGCAAAAGTTCTTTCAATGCCGTTTTTCACATAACAGGTGCCTTACAGTCTTCTATGGTTTATGCTATATAGCACGTGTTGTTCTCGCTTTGTTTCTCCTCTTTTTGGGTGGTTTTTGCATCAGGTGCATCATTTACCATGGCCGACAACAACACAGATGTGTTCAAGATGTTTGTTGCTGAGGAAAGATTGGATGGGGACAATTACCCTATGTGGGCTTACATGATGCAACATCTTCTTGTGTCAAAGGGCGTCTAGAATATTGTGCAAAGCATTGATGTACGTCTTGGTTCTGAGGATGCAGGCGATGTTGAGGATGTGGTAGGTCTTGCTTTCTGCAAGGATTACTACTATTAGAGTATTTTTGCATACGGCGGAACAATCTCGTTGGGATGTAAAGAATGAGCAGGCTCATGCATTGATTACATTGTCTATGAAGTGCACCATTGTTCCTCACATCCGTTCAACAAAATCTACAAAACAGACTTGGGATATTTTGGTTGGTTTTTATGCAAGTCGCAATGAGGCTACAATTTCTTTGCTGCGTAAAGAGCTGGAGTCAAAGATTATGCTTGAGGAAGATGATATGGACACTTTCCTTGCTATTGTCAAGGATATCAATGAGCAACTTATTTCTACAGGTGAAGTCATTTCAAACAGTTCCCTTGTGCAGAGTGTTCTTGATGCATTACCAGATTCTTACCAGACTTTTGCTAGTACTTGGAGAGGCTTATGACCCAAGGAAATCCTGAAGTTGTCAAGTTTGATGCATTATGCACATTGTTGTTGCAAGAGTCATGTTCCAAAAAAAACAGGACTAGACAACATGCAGTTGAACATGCTTTTATTGCTTCTCAAAGAAAGGGTGGTAACAGCAATGCAGCCACTTCTTATGGTTCTGTTGCGAGTGGCAAAACTTATGTTCCCAATGCTTCTGCTGGCAGCACTTCGTCTGGCAATTCTAGTGATAAGGGAAAAAAGAAGATGCGTTGCCATTATTGTAAACCTAATGATCACTTGATCAAACAGTGTTCTAAGTTGAAAGCCAAAGAGGCTAAGAAGAAAGAGGGTGGTTCCACTGCAAATGTTGGTTCCACTACCAATGCAGCCATTGTTGAGTCTTCTATGAAAGGAGACTGTGATGCTGATGTTGATGTAGAATGGGCTTTTAGTGCAGAGTGTACCTATAATTATGTTGTCCATGATGCATGCATGTCAGTTGCTGCAAATTCACATGTGTGGTATTTTGACAGAGGTGCTACAAAGCACATTACCTCACATCATGAATTGTTCACCTCTCTTGAGTCTGTCCCTCATGGGAATTCAGTCACTTGTGCCAACAATTCCTCTTATCCGGTTCAAGGAGTTGGAAAGATTGCGCTTGCTACTGCAAATGGTAGTTCTTTCACACTTGTTGATGCACTTTATGTACCTGGGATCAAGAAAAATCTTTTGTCTGTATCTGCACTTGCTAGACTTGGACTTGTAGTCAAATTTGTGGATGATAGATGTACAGTTCATGATCTCAGTTTTGGTGATGAAATTCTTGCATCTGGCCTTTTGTGCCATGGGCTGTATAAGCTCACTTTGTATGACAAGTGTGGAGAAAATTTTGCAAATGCAGTTGCAGATTCAAGGGCTATTTCAGATGCAAAACTTTGACATGCATGTTTTGGTCATCTGAATTTTGCCAGTTTGTTGCATTTGCAGAAATTTGATATGGTTGCTTCTTTGCCACCTCTTGAAGCACCTGTCAAACATGTTTGTGAAGGCTGTATTTTGGGTAAAATGCAGCATTCTAAGTTTCCAAAGGATGGTTCAATTAGGGCCACATGCAGGTTGCAGCTTGTGCATAGTGGTGTTTGTGGGCCCATGCAAACTCCTTCCTTGGGCAATTACCTTTACTTCGTGACTTTCATTGATGATTACTCCAAGCATGCATGGGTATTTTCGCTTAAAGCGGAGTCCAAAGTTTTTATGTGCTTCAAACTGGCTATGACTCAAAATGTATCAAAATGTACTATGTGCACCCTCTGTTCCGATCAAGGGAGGGAGTATATGTCGGATGAATTTAATGCATTTCTGGCTAGTCGTGGGATAAAACACCAATGTACAGTGCCTTATATACCTAAGCAAAATGGTGTTGCTGAGAGGAAAAATAGGTCACTTATAAAAATGGCACGATGTATGGTCAAAAGCCAAGCTTTGCCGCATTCTTTTTGGCTTGCATGGCAATATAAAGCCTTCTATTGAGCACATGCTTGTTTTTGGTTGTTTGGCATATGCTTCGGTGCCACAAACACAACGCACAAAATTGGATGATAAGGCTGGCAAATATATTTTGTTGGTTATAGTGCTGAAAGCAAAGGTTACAGGTTGTATCATCCGCAAAGGTTACAACGTATTGTGGTTTCACGAGATGTAGTTTTTGTGGAAGACTCTGTTCAGCCCTTTCTGTCATGTACTAGATAAACAAAGCACGGATAGTCAACAATATATAATCGGAAATCTTAGATTATGACTCAATTATGAACGAATTAGTGTAGAGACAGTAAAGTAAGCTCACAGGACATTTATGACACTTTGTTGCCTCTTTTCAGTCGTGGAAATACGAATGTAAATTCCAATGAGGCAAATGTACAGCCTATGGGGGTTTTTGAAAATGTTACAGATCAGCCTATTACCGATGCATATGTACATGATGTACTTGATGAGGAAAGGGCTGAAAATGAGCTGGCTAGAGGTATGCCAAAATGGTTGGTGCATACATTGCGTGAAAGTAAATTGGATGCACCTTTGTCTAGTCATACTTGTTTAGGCTCTTGCCATGCATCTTATGCATTAGATTGTTATGCTTTGGCTGTGTCTAGCATACATGATGTTGAGGAACCTCTGTCTTTTGATGAAGCACAAAATTCAGAAAATTGGATGGCTGCTATGCAATTAGAATATGATGCACTTATAGAAAATGACATATGTAATTTATGTGATTTTCCTCCTGGCAAAAAGGCCATTGGTACCAAGTGGGTTTACAAGTTGAAACGCAAGCCGGATGGTGAGATCGATTGCCATAAGGCTCGACTTGTTGCAAAGGGTTATGCACAACAAAAAGGCATAGATTATGAAGAGATTTTTCTCCCACTTGTCGTATGAGTACTGTGCATTTTCTATGTGCATTGGCAGATCATTTTGGTTGGGATGTACATCAATCAGACATTCTTACTGCTTTCTTGAATGGTGATCATATTTGAGGAAGTTTATGTAACGCAGCCTCGCGGTTTTGTCAAGAAAGAACAAGAGGACAAAGTGTGTTGATGTAAGAAGGCTTTGTATGGGTTGAAGCAATCTCCTTATGCTTGGTATGAGAAAGCTGACACTCATTTGGTCAAACAAGGCTTTTGTAACAGTCCAATAGAAAGCACATTGTATGTAAAGCGTGAGGGTGATGTACTTCTCATTGTGGTTCTTTATGTTGATGAATTGCTGATCATTGGACCAAATGAGAGACATATTGTTGAATTTAAGGCTGATTTGAATGCTACTTTCAAGATGAAAGATTTGGGACTGTTGCATCATTACTTGGGTATACAGTTTAAGCAGTGTGATGGTGGTATTGCCTTGTGTCAGAAAAGTTACATAGTGACATTGCTATGTAAGTTTGGACTTAAGGATTGCAAACCTATTTCCACTCCCATGGAAACAGGTTTGAAGTTGAGTCTACATGATGCTGGTGATCTTGCTGATGTCACTCTTTACCAAACTGTCGTTGTCTGCCTCATTTATGTATGCAACACGAGGCCGATATTCAGTCTCACAGGTTAGCATTTATGTATGCAACACGAGGCCGATATTCAGTCTACAGTCTCATAGGTTAGCATATTAATGCATAGCCCAGGGTCTAAGCATTGGTAGGCTGTCAAGAGGATTTTTCGCTACCTTTATTTCACTCTACATCTTGGCTTGTTTTATCCCAAGGGAACACCTATTTAGGAAAATAGGGAAAAATTCACACATTTGGGACGATTCTTTGTGTCTCATGGACTTGAGGTAAGGTTGTATTGTACTAGGCTGTTGCACATATGAAAACTGAGATACAATGTTTAGTGGATGCTTATGAGTCTGCAAGATCCAATATGGTCCGTTTTCAACAACCATACTATACACTAGAGTGTTTTTGCACATGTTAGTTTACAAATACACACACACACACACACACACACACTCACGCGCACGTGCACACACACACACACACACACACACACACACACACACACACACACACACACACACACACACACACACACACACACACACACACACACACACACACACACACACACACACACACACACACACACACACACACATGCTCATGCACCCAAAATTTTCTTCCCACACATGCTTCATTTGATAAAACAATTAAAATGTAAGTTGCAAGAAAAACTTGGGTGACTAATGTGAAAAAAAACACCATTCATATTGAATAAGATTTCTTGAAGGTTACAAAGGTAGGATGCCATTATCAATGTTGATAATGACCATAGCTATGGGTGGACTAATTGGACCCATTGCTAGAAGATTACAAAGTTGAAAGGTGAATGCTAAGCGATCATTCCTCTTCATTTGCATTGACATTTGATGGTGCCTCATGTTCATCAAGTTTCAACTGACTCTCTTTGGCCTTGAGGATTATTGCCTTTGGAATCTTGATTTTCTCAGGAATTCATCCACCCTTGGGCTTCCATGCCCAAATGATGCAGCTAGTGTCTTCCCAACGTTGAGGATCATTGATGTTCTCTCTCCAATACTTGTTCCAACAATCCTTGTAAACCTCCACATCACTTGCATTCTTCTTCTTTGAAATTGGTTGCCGAGTCATTGTTCTGATCAATATCTGTTGCTGCCACTCCTAACCAAATTGGGTAATTTTCATCACAAGGTTGCACAAGTACAAAGTCTCCCTTCGCCACATCAAGAGTTGGGTTGAACTCCTCAGCAGGTTTGTTGCGCATTGGACCACAATAGTGGCCCTCTATTATGTCAAGTGCTTCATCTAGACCATCTTCCAATGGAACTTCAAGAGGATGATCTTGTTCACGCATAATCCTTGGTCAAAAGTCATCAAATAAAGTGTTTTCACTTTGTCCAGGGTTTTGCATAGCTTGCATGAGATTCTCCTAGTACATAAGAACTGGGTTGATCCACCTAGCATACTCACTTTCATCTCCTTTCTCTTGCAAGTGATCTTTCCACCAACTAACATACTTCTTTATTCCTTCCATAACTTTCTCACTATCTTTAACATACTCAAAGGGTGGTAATACTTTTGGAACACCTTCAGGAATCTTGGCTCCTCCTTGGTCATTTCTCTTCCATAACTCTATATCATTTTTGGATAACCAATCCACATTTTTAGGGTGCACTTTGTACTGCATCAAAGGTATTCCATCACTCATATAGAACCTAAATTGCAATGGCTTTGAATGACCCACTAAGCTATCTGATCCATCATGTAAGAAGCCCTTTACAAATCCTTTAAAGTATGCCACCTTTTGTAGGAGAAAAGGTGCTGGATGCATGCTAACACACTCACTGAAGATATTCATCAAATGTGGAAATGTAAAAATGGCTTGTTTTCTAAGCTTCTCAGAAAAGCGACTGAACAATGCATCAATGTCTTCATGAGTGTGACCAACCATAAGAAATCCAAGTTGTACATTGTCAAAGACTCCTCGTGCAACCAACAATGATAGGTATGCAAACACATATCGATTCTTATTTTCTGAACCACAATTGTCAAGTTGCAACAACAATGTTCTTAGCAGCCTCTTGAACCCAAATACATTGCCATCCTCCTGTACATGTGCATTAGTACCAAAGATTGATTGCATCCTTGGACAATCATTTCCCTGTCTAGAAGCAAAATTCTCAGTGTCCACATTCACATTTGTGATTAGATCAGTCTCTGCCTCTTCATTCTGAGCACTCTGTTCCTTGCAGTACTGGTTTTTCTCTTTAAGCACTTTCATATGGTGATAGAGAGAAGCTGTAGACAAAACACAATCAAAAAGATTTGTTCGTGGTTCTACACTTGAGTTTTCTAAGCTCAAGTCACCAGACATATGTTTATCTCTTCTTTCTAAGTTTCTTAGACATTTTGAGAGAGATGCAATTGTGAAGTTGGGATCACTCGGCCATAATCCCAATGCAAAGTGACCATAAGCTGTTTGTACATGTCCATGAGTGAGCATTTCTATCAAGGATACTGGAAGCCTCTCAACTCCATTGAGAGATTTTGGAACTGGTTTAATTTGTGGTATAGTAGTCTTACTCTGGTCCATCTTGTCATGTATTATGCACAAGAACTTGGTTGGATTCATTTCTGAAGAGCTCCTCCAAGCATAGTACAGATTTCTACAGCTCATTTGTTGCAACATGTGTGATCTCCTCTGTGCCATGTATCTAGCACGCTCCACCTGATTTTTGGTAGACTCCAACTTGACCTTTATGGATGTGCAAATGTCACATTTAGAGAACGTGCTTGATTTTGATAAAGTGACTGTCTTGAAGACTGTGCTCCACAACCTTGAGAATGTTGGCTATGACAACGTTTTGTATTCCATTGTGACAAGTGTGTCGTTTACTTCCCGCAAAATGTCCACTTGTTTGTACATCGTTGGTAGAACACGTTGAGTTTCCTGAGTGCCATGCATGGTTGTCCTTGACTTATGTGGCATTTGATCTGCATTATTGTCTATGAAGCCTTGTATGAGTGCTTTTGCCATCTCAACATGTGTCAAGCTCTTCCTTATTATTCCAGTGTTTCCATGATTGCCATTGCATGCTCCATCCAAGAATTTTTTACGCAGCCTGTAAAATGTTGACTTTCCTATTCCATGCATTACATACCATGCTTTACTACATACCTTCTTTCCATCAAAAGTAAACTCAAAGCATTCCTCTTCTTGATCTTTTCTATGAGCCATGCTCATACAATCCAATACAAATGTGCATCGACTAGTGTAGCTTTGTCCCCAAAAGTCTGCCCTCGCTTGCATGATTTTGGATCTATTTCCAATTTGGCAGCATCGCATCTCACAACAATCAATTGTTGCAACTTTGTGAATGTTTGCAACATCACATTGTTTGTTGAAAGCATGAGCATTACCTTTTTTTTTTCTAGGCCTAACTCTATGTACATAACTCCTTTTCTTACCCGTCCCATCTCTTATATCATAGTCACCGGCAATGGCATCCTGCTCTCTATCATTTTGAGTATGAAGAAGAAGACCTAGTTCTATACTGGTGGTACCTTCTTCAAAACTAGTTTCAGTGTTGTTATCTATGCCATCATCCTCATAGTCATCACTGGAAGCATATAATCTATCAAGGGAATCTCCCGTTTCTTCCATGAGGAAATCTTGAATACCCTCAATGGCAGAAGAGGATCCAGTGTCTTTGATCAAGGGCTCACCATTCTCAAATGTGAGCTGCCTAATAGGACAACTTACCACAGTTTATAGACTCATATGGGTGGACCAGCAATACCACTCCATTACCAAGTTTTGTAGATCTATTGTCAGCCCAAAGGATGACTCTTTTCTCTTTCCAACTCAATCTATCTATCAAGCCATCTTCTTGACCAACAAGAAAATCCTCATCTATTGTGTGATATTTTCCTCTATCCATAACAATATTATGCAATGGCCATTTGATGATGCTTCCAACTGCTTGAGACATGGTTCTTGCGTCCATAGTGATGAATGGAATCAAGAAGGTGTCATCAAAAATTTCTAGTACATGTATCGCCACACATGTTGTGCCAATCAATTCAAAACCACAACGTTGAGATGCATCAGTGGAATGAATAACCTCACGAGCTTTCCTTGTGGAACCATCAACAAGAAACACTGAATCACCTTGTTTTGGACCCTGCAATTTTTGAGAAAATCAAGAGATATCAATAAAATTGTATGCCTGAACATATAACTCAAAATTTAATGCATTTCCAAGATACACTCACAATTTTGGCAAAATCTTGCATCCCATTCAATTAAGAAAATCTACACTGAGTCAATCCATGGAGGATGGTAGGAGGCTCGAGCTCAAGTTTGAGCTTGTATGTACATCCAAGTGCTAGAAATATAAAGCTGACAAGAGTTGCAAGATAGGACTATGTTACATTGCAGAGGCACCCATGGAATTTGATAGGAGGATGGAGCCTTTATGCACATCCAAGTGCTAGAAATATATAGCTCACAAGAGTTACAAGATGGATCTCGAGTTATACTGAATCAACCCATTGGGGATGGTAGGAGGCTCGAGCTCAAGTTTGAGCCTAAATGTACATCTAAGTGCTAGAAATCTAAAGCTGAAAATAGGTCCAATATGGTGCCTAAGTTACAATGCCGGAGCATAGATGGAGCCTAAATGTAGGTCTAAGTGCTAGAAATCTTTAGCTTAAAATAGTTGCAAGATGGATCTCAAGCTATAAGTCAACCCACGCACGACGGTAGGAATCTCAAGCTCAAGTTTGATCCTAGATGTACATCTAAGTGCTATAAATACCTAGATAAAAAGAGTTTCACAAAGCCAAAGTTGCATAGAGGCAAGCATGGAATTTTGTAGGTGGCTCGATCTCAAGTTTGAGCCTAAATGTACATCCAAGTGTTAGAAATCTATACTTGTCACACGGGTTGCAAGATGTAGCCCAAGTTACATGGAGGCACCCATGGAATTTGGTAGAAAGCTCAAACTCAAGTTTGAGCATAGATGCACATTCAAGTGTTAGAAATCTACGAGCAACAACAGGTGTGAGAAAAAACCCAAGCTATGTTGAAGTAGCCTTGAATTTGGAAGGAGACTCAAATTGAAGTTCGAGCTATATTATACATTTAAAGAGTTGTAAGGTGGAGCCAAGGTAATGATGAGCTTTACATCAAACCTAAGTTTCCTTGAATGACCTATCAAAAGAGTTGGAGCTTACAAGAAGGTGAGGCTTCAAAGTAGTTGCATGAGTGGCTCAAACTTAAGTTCGAGCCTGGTTAGTCATATAGTTTTCTTTTAGGATAGGACATTAGTTTGAGTATAGGTGGGCTTGGAGATTATGCTATGACAATTGAGCGTTGATGGACATTCAAAATACAATGAGGTTTTTTTCTTAGTTGTTTATGTGTAAATCGATTCTTGGTGATTATAGTCCTGGTGTTTTATGTGTTGTAGAGCAGGACAATTTTACATGCAAAAAGGTGCAATGAAATCGGTTAAGGAAGAGGGTTGGTGGAGGTGGGTCCCTCACTCATTGATCCTAAGAGGTTTTAGCCAAGGGAAGTCAAAACTATGTCCAACTTGTGAGTATTATTTTCCCAAAACTCTCAAAAAACTAGTTCTAGACACCCCTAACTTTGTCGAACTTTTTGACCCCTTAAACGTCGTTTTTGTGAAAACTGTTCATAAAACCTATTGTAAACAACAAGTTTTCTGAACAGGGTTTGTTCAGAAAAGCCAGGGTTTGTTCAGAAAAGCGTAGAGCCGCTCTCAAGCTACAGGCTCATAAAAAAAGTTTTGCAATCGGACTCCGTATGTGAAAGTTATGTTGATTTTCGTGAAAAGTTTTTTTTTCACTTGTTTTAACCATCATGAAAACCATTAGTTTTGGTCCACGCATGTGAGTTTGCTAATCTAACCTTGGTAGGGTTGGTGGGAAAAGCTATTAAAGGCTTTTTAATGCTTTTAAAACCTTCTATATTATAATAGGTTTGGTTTTTTCTACAGACTGTGATGAATTCGACGACGGTGCGACAGGTGAAATTCTTTACTCCCGCATCTCCTTGCCCTCTGCGAATCTGCTTGAAGCCCCACAAGGCTCTTTTTCACAACTCTAGATTAATTCTCTATCTCTCTCTCTCTCTCTCTCTCTCCCTCTCTCTCTTCTACATTAAAGCAGGGTTTCGGTTTTTGTGCAGACAGTGAAAAAACTGACGACGACGTGACAGGTATGGCTCTTTACTTACCCATCTCCCTCTCCTCTATGAATCTATTTGCAGTCCCAAAACGCTCTACATTAACTCAGTGTGTGTGTGTGTGTGTGTGTGCATATCTTTCTCTTTTTGATTGCAGGTGAAGATCTGATTGTAGTTTAGATTTGAAATTTGAATTTCAAATTCGAAAGGCTTATTCAGGTGCACTTCTTTGTCTCTCTCTCTCTCTCTCTCTCGTGTGTGTGTGTGTGTGATATCTTCTTCTAATCTTATTGTGTAATTACCATCAGCTCCTCTTAATCACTCCCTAATCTCTCTGTGTAATCTCCCTTGCCTCCTCTTAATCACTCCCTAATCTCTTCTAATCTCTCTATGTAATCTCCCTTGCCTCCTCTTAATCACTCCCTAATCTCTTCTAATCTCTCTATGTAATCTCCCTTGCCTCCTCTTAATCACTCCCTCCCTTCCTCTTAATCTCTCCTAAACCTGCATCTCAAAAGTTCAGTCTTCAATATCATTCTATTAGTTTCTAATCTCTATTTAATCTACTTCTAATGACTACTTATACTCATTATTGTTTGCTCCCGTCTCCTTAATACACCTTTTAAACTCTATCATTAAGTTAATCAAACTACAACTACGTCTAAAATCACGCTCTATAAATTGAAAGTAAGTGTCTATTCTTTAATTAGAGTACTTAATCAATAAGTACTTTAATTAACTTTTTAAAAAAACTATAATTAAGTACTTTAATCTACTTAAAGAAAAAGATAGATAACAACACTTACTTGGTTGGGTGACATTTCCACTTGACGTAGATTCTTTGCTTTTGATATTTAGCTGGTTTTTGGTGCCTTGTTTCCTTGTTGAGAAACTAGAACAATGAGTTGATGTAGCTTAAACCTCACCTTCTAATGCTCTCAAAGCACTAGCATATTCCACTCTAGTGTGACCTCATGAGCTTATTGTGGATATTTTAGCATGATAGCGTTGCCTCATGCAAGTGCTTGAGACTTAACTAGGGCTAGAGCATAATAGCTCTAGGGAAAGCGGCTCAAATTTAAGTTTGAACCTCGCCTACATATGCTATTGTAGCAAGTCTATCTTAATGGCATCCTTGTGGCTACTTAGGGAAAGAGGCTCGAGCTTAAGTTCGAACCTTGCTTACATATGCTAATATAGCAAGTCTGCCTTGAACTTAAGTTTGAGCCTCAACTGTATATGTTACTTTAGCACTAGGGTGTACGGTTAGCCTCATGACATCTGTGTGGCTACCAATGCCAGTAGGCTCAAACTTAAGTTCGATCCTCACTTGCATATAGTAGAGTAGCACCATCATGTAGGGCTTGTTGCTACACGGGGCATAGAAGAACACCTTTAGGCTCGATCTTAAGTTCGAGCCTCAAGTGCATATTCTTTAGAACTAGGATGCAAGGCTTGCCTCCTAACATCCTTGTATCTACCAATGTAAAGAGCCTTGCTTGCTGTGTAGCCCTACTATGCAAGGGCATAGCCTCATGACATCTTTGTGGCTATCAAGGACATGGAAAAATATCTTTATACTCAAGCTAAAGTTTGAGTATTTCATACTGTAGCGCTAGGGGGAAAGGTTAGCCTTGTGAAATCCTTATAGCTACTAAGGTCATAGAATAGCATCCTTGTGGCAAACAATGGGAAAAAGCTTGCACTTAAGTGTAGACCTTGCCTACAAATGTCAGTATAGCACTACGATGCATGTATAGCTTCATGACATCCATGTGGATACCAAAGGAAAAGAAAAACACTTTGAGGCTCAAGAATAAGTTCGAGCCTCAATTGTATAAGCTATTGTAGCACTAGAATGCAAGCCTAATGCCATCCTTGTGGCTACCATGGGTATAGAATAGCACCTTAAGTTCAAGCCTCATTTTCATATGCTAGTGTAGCACTAGGATGCAAGGCTTTCCTCATGAAATCCTTGTGTCTACTAAGGGCAAGAGGCTCGAACTTAAGTTTGAGCATTACCTACATATGCTATTATAGCACTAGCATGAAAGTCTAGCTTCATGATATCCTTGTGGATACCAAGGGAACAGAACAACACCTTTAGGTTCAAACTTAAGTTTAAGCATCAATTGCATATGATATTGTAGCACCAATGTGTAAGGATAGCCGAGGGATATCCTTGTGGCTACTTAGGGAAAGAGGCTCGAACTTAAGTTCGAACCTCGCCTACATATGCTAGTATAGCAAGTCTAACCTAATGACATCCTTGTGAATACTTAGGGAAAGCGGCTCAAATTTAAGTTCGAACCTTGCCTGCATATGCTATTGTAGGCTATCTTAATGACATCCTTGTGGCTACTTAGGGAAAGAGGCTCAAACTTAAGTTTGAACCTTTCCTACTTATGCTAACATAGCAAGTCTAACTTAATGTCATCCTTGTGTCTACTTAGGGAAAGCGGCTCAAATTTAAGTTTGAACCTTGCCTACATATGCTACTGTAGCAAGTCTGGCTTAATGACATCCTTGTGGATACTTAGGAAAAGAGGCTCGACCTTAAGTTTGAACCTTGCCTACATATGCTAATATAGCAAGTCTGCCTTGAACTTAAGTTTGAGCATCAACTGTATATGTTACTTTAGCACTAGGGTGTAAGGTTAGCCTCATGAAATTTGTGTGGCTACCAATGCCAGTCCAAACTTAAGTTCGATCCTCACTTGCATATACTAGAGTAGCACCAGCATGTAGGGCTTGTTGCTACCAAGGGCATAGAAGAACACCTTTAGGCTCGATCTTAAGTTCGAGCCTCAAGTGCATATTCTTTAGCACTAGGATGCAAGGCTTGCCTCATGACATCCTTGTGGCTAGCCTTATTTGCATATGCTATTGTAGCACTAGGGTGTAAGGCTAGCCGAGGGACATCCTTGTGGCTACCAAAGGCAAGAGGCTCGAGCTTAAGTTCGAGCCTCACCTAGATATGTTAGTATAGCACTATCATGAAAATCTAGATTCACTAAGTCCTTTTAGGATTCATGCAAGAATACAAAAACACTTAGGATTGAAATTAATTCTAGCCTCATGGCATCCTCTTGGCTACCAATGACAAGAGGCTCAAACTTAAGTTTGATCCCCACTTGCATATTTGAGTGTAGCACTAGCATGGAAGGCTAGCTTGATGACATATTTGTGGCTATCAAGGGCATAGAATAGCACCTTTAGGCTCGATCTTAAGTTCGAGCCTCAAGTGCATCAGGGAATAAAAAATCACTTTTAGGCTCAAATTTAATGTAGCACTAACTTGCAAGACAACTCTCATGACATCCTTGTGGCTAGCAAGGGTACAAAACAACATCTTTTGGCTCAAACTTAAGTTCGAGCCTTGCCTACACATGCTAGTTTTTTTTTTTAAATGTACTATTTAACTTAAACATATGCTCCTTGTTTAGGTTCTAACATTGTTCTTTTTGGTTGTTTCAGGAATGGAGGCTTCCAATGTACCAAGTATACCAGAACAGGGTGCACAAGTCTTCACACTCGATGTTCTTGGAATGTCCACTCACGCCAAAACTACTGCTCCAAGAATAAAGGTTGACAAGACCTTTGAGTTAACAAAAGAAGAAGGAGTGAAGTGGTTTGTGGATACCTACGATATAGATTCAAACTACAAAGGTGACATCCATCTATATTTGTCATAAGGTGATATGAAATATGGAGACATGGGGATTGTTGTGGGTGTCAAAGATGATGTGGATGCAACAGCAATGCCATGCTTTGCATGTAATGTGCTACCTATTGGAGAGACCACAAAGGCAAACAAGTTTTGCTTATCATTGGGCACTTTTCATGTAGCAGACATGAATGTTAGCAAACTAGGAAAAGAAAATTCTACTGTAAAATTAGGATTGAAGATCTCCACCTTCACTAATCAAGAAGACTCGGGTGTGGACTGTGTGGAAGACCTAGTGAAGGCAGTGAAACATGCAAAGCGAGTCTTGAGCTTACCAAATAAGATTGTACCTGCAAAGAAACCAATAGGGGCACTACCTAAGAAAGTTGTGGAGAAGACAGGGAAAGCCATAGTTAGGAGTGCACTTGCAGCATCAAGAGGTGCCCGTGCAAGCACTTCAACACATGTAGAGAAGATCACTGCCACCATTAATTTAGAGGATCAAGAAGGTTCACAAGGGCAAGATGCACAAGGACTCAGAAGAAAAAGAAAGGCAAAGGATGATTCTACTCTTGAGGAAGATCGACAAAAACTAGCAAAGAGGAAGATGAAAAAGAGTGCAGAAGAAAAAGAGGTTTCTGAAGAGGAGTTGATGGACATGGAAACTCCATCCGAAGATAACAAGGCACTGACCTCTTTAGAAATCAAGAAGGGATTCTATCCTTTTGGGATCAATGAAGTCTTTAGCATTGACGTGACAAGGTGTTTTCCTGCTCCATCAAACTATGTGTACAGAAGATTAAATCTAGATTGGGTCAAGATTTTGACTTTAGACTTCATTCAAGAACCAAAGCAAGAGGAGATACCATCAATTTTGATGCCTTGTGATCCTTCCAAAAAACATCCTCTTGACAAACTTGCCAAAGAGGATGTTCGCAATGTTGATTACTGGATCATCTCTGGACAACACTCCACAAGTGCTGCAAAACGTTTGCAAGGTGCAAACATTGCAAAGGTTACCCCTCAATTGCGTCAACAATTCACATATAGACGATCAAAGATTATTCTCAATTGCCCACCAAAGATCTCTCGTGAAATGTCCAAAGATGCGAATCTATCCGTTGCAATGTCAATGCAAAAGGAGCCATTTCTTGACCAACTTATGCAAGCACGAGCACAATGGCATGCAAATGGTTGTCCTTCTAAGCCACCACCTGGTGTCAACCAAACCAATAAGGACTTTGAGGCTTGGAAGGTACTTGTTTGATTCTTTGAAAAAATGGATGTGAGTCTTTTTAATCAATATCTATTTGTAAACTAGAGTCTATCATAGGCTCAAGCAAGACCTCCATGTGCTCATTTAGAACTTAAATTCAGGTTTTAACTTAAGATTTAGTGTCACTTGCATATGAGGCTAAGCGAGGATTGAATTTAAGTTTGAGCCCCACTTACATATACCCATGTATTTTGGACTTTGCATAGATGTATGTGAGTATATAAAGAAACAATTCAATCTAGATAGGCTTGAACTTATTAAGTATATGTCTCAATCCCACAAGTTAGAGCCTTGTCAATTGATGTTGGAATTTTCAATTTTGCAGACCTTTGTTGAGACAACAAAGCACACACTTCAAAAGGGATTTTTCAAGACCGACTTGCATTTGCTTCTATGTGATGAGAAGATATGGAAGAATTGGGTCAAGATCATGAGACAATATGCTAGAGGCTTGTTACCAAATACAAAGGGAGAAACAATTGACGAAGGTTCCAATGAAAATCCTAAATTTCTAACTATGAAGGGTGATCAGATTCGACAAGCACCTGGCACAGCAACACTGGCACCTACATTGTTCAGGTGCATTTTAGGCCTCGAGAATAAAGAAGTTCTTGAACTACAGAATGCAATCCTGGACAAAACAATCTTGCTAAAGAAGAGCAAGCATACCCCTCATAGAATGGACATGGATGAGATGGCTTGGAAGCTAAAAATAGATCGAGTGTTGAAAGAAGCAATACTATCATTCTTCTTTGATTTGACAAGGGAAAATTTATCTTGGGAGCAAGTTTGTGAGAAGTACAAGCTAGGAGATCATGAGTACAATCAAATGAGGAGCTATAGCCAGTACTATGTCAAGGACTCCCTCAATAGAGCAAAAAAGACTCCACCCTCACTTCCAAAAAGTGTAATAACTCTCCTCAATCATCTTTATAGAGCTAATATGGACATAATATCTCAAGATGAGTCTATTCCATGGAGAATCAAGGGGGTGGGATTTGATATGGGGAAGATCAAAGACTTTTGCTATACAGAGCATGTACCATTTCAATTGGTTGTCTTGGATCTTCATGGTACTAAAGAAAATCTCTCTATAGATTTTTTTGCAAATTTGGCACTCAATCTAAACACATTGAATGCACAACACGAATATGTGCTAGTGTGTTTCATTGATTTCATCAATATCGGAATGCTTGTTGAGGTCCATATTGAATATGGAAATATCCAAGCAACAAGAGATGACTCATGGATAGATGGAACTGTGGACTCTGCAATGGTTGCTCTTTTTGTTAGCAAGGTTGATAGATTTGAGGCTATTGACAAAGCTCATACAAAAAGAGTCTTTTTCTCAGGCTCTCGTGGCAAGGATCATGAATTTATTGATAGAAACTTCATTGATGGACTTATCACAGGGTTTTGTCCTGAGCAAAGCTATGTGTTGGAAATTTTTTACGGTGGAGTTGTGTTGGAGCAAAGCTTGTCGAAGAAGAGAAGGGAAATTGCTCTATGTAAAGATGATTTTGAAGCAATGGAGTTAGAATCTCAATGCTCTAGTCTTTTGGAGAGCAATCCGTCCTTGCAGGAGTGGTGTGGTGCAAGTCAAGCATCACTTGCGAGACAAACAGTGGAGCTGGATGATAAAGAAAAAGAAGACCTTAACAATCTTGACATCGATGAGCAACAAAGCAGTGGAGAGGATGTTGATGGAAATGAAGACAACGATAACGTAGACAACACGGCTGATAGTGAAGTTCAAGAAGCTACGAATTTTGATCATCATGGGGGGGCATACAATGTTGGAGAAATGAGTCCAGTTGTGGATGTTGAGTGTGCAAAAGAAAATGATGAAGATAATGAGGATGATGATGCATGCAATGAGGATGCACAAGAGGATGATAGAGCGCCTCAAGACATTGTAGTAGCTGATGAAAAAGGTGCGAATGCTTCTTAGAGTATTTTTGATACTAGGTTTAATGATGCATGCCATTATCATGTACCAACAGACTCCTAAAGTATAAAAAGGCAGGATAGTGTATTAAATTGATCAATTGTGATACTTTAGGTCCTTCAAACACTATTTTCTTAATACTATCTTGTGTCTTTATCTAAAAGTATGTCATTTTAATTAGATTTAATTGTTGTTGTTTTAAAAAATGATGGGGGGGGATCAAACTTGAGTTTGAGCCATCACAAAGCACATGTCTTTATTTAAAGTGTCAATTCACAAACAATAGCTAACGTAGAGATGTGTTTTAAGAGTAAGAAATTTTGGTTTTGGTGAGACAATAATGAAGCATTATCAAACACTAATGAGGCTCAAACTTAAGTTCAAGCCTAACAAGGAGAGATAGTGAAGCACTTGTGTATGAACTTCAATAAAAAAAGTCATGGTTGAGTTGTTCTAAGTGAGACTTGAACTTCCTTATCCTAGTGTAGCTCTTGCATATGTTACGTGAAACTCATAATGTCTTTGTGCCTAACAAGGCATTGAAATTTAGTTTGTAGGCTCGAACTTAAGTTTGAACCTTGCCTCCACATGTTAGTGTAGCACTACCATGTGAGGCCGAGCTCGTGAGCACTACCATGTTATGCCAATCTCAAGAGCATTGTAGTAATATAATCTTCCAAATAGCAATACTTATGGATCATGAAGTAAAAAGGATCATACCTTGAAAACTTCATAGTTAAGAGGTTTTTTGAATAGGCCCTAGATGTGCACAATATAATAATTTTATACATAGTGAATGCGTTGCGACTAGACATGGCTTGAGATTTAAGCCTTACACTTGAAACATGAGCTTAAGGTTAAGACTGAAGCCTTAGGCATGAACTTAAGTTTGAGCCTCAAAAGTCCTTGTCATAGAATCCTACCTCAATACTTCCAAGTGAAGCTCACAATTTCATATCCTATTGTAGCGATTACATATGTTAATAAAGAGAAAGAGTCATAATCTATAACAAAAAACTGAAATTTATTTTTTAGGATCAAACTTAAGTTCGAGCCTTGCCTTTGTATGTTAGTGTAGCACTACCATATGAGTCCAGTCTCATGAGCATTGTAGCAAAAAAATGTTACAAATAACAAAATACTTATAGATTATGAAGAAAATTGGATGATACCTTGAAAAATTCATAGATAAGGGGTTTTATAAATAGGTCTTTAGTGCACATAGTATAAAAGGTTTTCACATAGTGAATGATGAAGACTAAAAATGGCTTAGGACTTACATTTTAACTTCAAACATAAGCATAAATTTTGAGACTTAAGTTTTAGGCTTGAAACAAAAGCCTAAACTTTGAGATGTAAGCCTTAGGCTGAGCTTAAGATTAAGCCTCACTTTTAAATGTGCTTTAGGTATCATTCTAGGTTAGCATTTTTGTGTTAATGTGCTAAATGGAGCCTTTCTAGCATAAAACGTCTAGGTTAGATGATGGAAATGAAATGGATTCTATGGTTATTCAAAATCCACTAGACTATTTTATAAATAAGTAAAAGTTTGGCTTTTTTCATCTTTCAGATGAAGACAACAAAATAGAAGACGGAGATAACATATCTCAAGTGCTGCCCACCATTGTTGGAGAGACCGAGTTTCATAAAGGTGATCTTGTAGAGCACAAAAGTGATCTTGTAGAACAAAACTCTCAAAAAAATTCAAATGACATGACTAAAGAGAGCGAGAACATGCTACCTACAATTGGAGAGACCCAAATTCATGAAAGTGACAGGAAGAGGAGATGGTAATGGTAGAGCATCAAAGTGATTTTGTTGTGCAAAATTCTCCAAAACCTTCACACGAAACTAACAACATGCCTCAAAGAGACGAGGATGCAGAGGGTAGTGAGAAGAAGGGTGAAGCCAATGAAGAGCTCCAAGCGACTCTTGCAACCAAGGACATACAAGAAAAAACTGACAAAGGGACAGGAAAAGCGACACCAAATACAAACAAAGTCCAAATCATTCAAGAAAGGGAGCAAGGGATTGAAGTTGGTGAGAAAAACAAAGGTACTTATTTGTCTAATGTGATTAGTATAGATATGGCCCTTTGTGCGCTCCTTGCCGCACTGTCGAAGCAAGGGACTTGCCTAACACTGTGTGCGAGCCACAGACGACTCCAAGCACACAACTAGCTTAACTAGTAAGCTCAAAAGAGGGCAATGGTGTGTCACTCACCGCTCTATGCTCTTGCCGTGGAGGATTCCTTGCCACGAAGAAGAAGGAGACGCCGCTACGTCGCGCTGAACCGCTTCACCGCTGTCGTGCCGCCGCAATGCTCGATCACACACACACACACACTCTCTCTCTCAAGTACACACACACAAGGAGATGGAGCAAGAGCACCTTTCTTGCATTGCACAAATGAGAGAATGAGTGAATTTTAGGTTTAGTTGGCTTTTATATGAGCTCACCCCATTCACACATGGGCGCCCATGCTTAGCCAACTAATCCCTTGAATGTCCCAGTTAGAGTGTGCCTCTCATCGGCGATCACTCTTACCCTTTTCCTATTGGACCGACAAGCCCGATACCTGACTCTACCAAATAAATAATACAATGTCCACCGTAGGTTACAATGTCCGTCTCGTAGGTGATAGGGTGTCCGTGAGCCGTGAGGGTTAACATGCCCCCCTTCCTGATGTAGATTCCGTCCTTGAAAGCTATTGAGTTGAAGCTCGTTGGTCGAGGTGGAAGAGCATTTGAGATGAATGTCCTTAGCCTTCTTCAGTCACTGCAAAATCAAACAACATTGCACAGTAATTTCATTCTCATAAGCGATTAAAACGCATATGCAATTTTAGGCAGACAATTGATTGGTAACAGAATTTTAAACAATTTATCAGCAATAAGCATTAAATTGCAATGTAATCAAATGCATAAATAGATGTAAGGTAAAAAATTAAACAAGTCTGGGGTCGCTAATTTAACGGTCGAAAGGCACTAGAGATCGACTATTAATACCATGGGTAAGCTTCTTAATTTTCTCTGGTTAATTAAGTTGTTTAATCGCGAGAGCCAAGTATTTCATGTTCGAGGGCTGACTAGAGGCTATACCTAGAGGACCTTGTAGTTAAGCTACGATAAAAGGAATTTCTCATGAAATCATCGCCTGACTGATTACCTTTGCTTTGACCCCCCAAAGTCTTTTCACGGTGATTCAATTTTGATGTGTGTGCTTATTTTGTATGCCTTGGGTTTTTTTCTTTTCAAGGAAAAGCGCCCACACTGGGAACCTCTTGGGCTCTAGTACCATAGGCAATACATGTGAGTGGAGTACCAATTTAAGCAGGGATTTCTCTTCCAGCTTAAAATTTTACATTGTGGCACTTTGATATTTTTTGTGTTGTTTGTTTTTATCATTTTAACTTTGTAGCTTTGGGGGGTCATATAACTCTGATACACCTCCCCAGGCTCATCACACTAGTAAACTCCCTTTATAATACTTAAGCTAAAGGTCAATAGGGTCAAGCCCACTAGAAAGCCCTAGTACATTTCACACAATGCTGCCTAAATCGGATTAAGAACCTAAGTAACCATTGCTTATTAGGAAGGCATTCCCCATGGTATTAAGAGAAGATTTCTAACACCTAGCTTGGTCAAACTAGCTTAGTCGGACTGCTTGATTTTTAAACCTAGACAAGTGATTATGACAAAAAATTACATTGAATTAAATGTTTGATACTAAGCAAATGCGCTGAATATTAGGCTACCAATCACAATTAAAGCAGACAAACATGGATGCAAAATAGATAGGGGCAATGCTAATGGACAAAAAACACCTGTTTGTGTTGATGGTTGCGCTTGATCTGAAGTGTGAACGAGAGAAAGGTTCCATGAAGGTCCAAATCCTATCAATAGCAACACGCTCCTGTACACACTAGGAAACAAAAGGAATACCTCCAGGAGGCACATTAGTGGGAAAAGGTACCAACACTTATTGAACACAACAAAAAACATAAGGAACCCTAACCTAATTATTTGCACTCCCCCTAGAAAGTCAAGGGAATAGGATATTGTAGAGGTTGGGGGGAAACCCTAAGGTTAAACCCCTATCCTCGTCGTTGAGATAAACAAAGTCATCATCCATGAGAAAATATGTGCCATCCGTGTAGTCCTGTAAATTTTCTTCTTCATCATAGGTGCCCATGTTTACTAAGAAGGTCACTAGACGCTTATAGTCATCTTGGCCAAAAGGGTAGGCTTGTGCAATGGGAGAAACGCTCTCTACTAAGTATGGATCAGACGTGGTCAAGAGACGTATCAGCCATTCTAACTCCTCAAAATTCCTCTCACATGCTAGTGTACCTATCAAATCCCATTCACATGCAAGCACTGGAAAGACCATGTGAAATATTTGTGAAAAGTAACGAGGGTACCTCTCACCCAAGGCAGGAGTGGATGACTCTAGCGTACTAGCCATATCTGTACACACAAATAGATGATGGTTAGAGTGCAAATATTACAAGGGTCGTGTTCTTGTGCATAATTTGTTTTTATGATTTTGTGTTATGGCTCTTGCTCTTTTACTTTTTTATCTTGTTTTTGTCAGTATAAGGATTTATATATACATTCCCTAAGATTGGAGAGTAAGAGGTCAGGGAGAAAGGTTGAGAGGGAAGCAAGTGAATAATGGATGTCCACAAACACTCCCCCCTTCCTTGGGTAGATCATACCGTTTGAAATGATGTCGTCACCCTTTGAAACCAGTTGTTCCAAGTTGTTATAGGTGAAGATTTTTGCCAGTAGTTTTCTATTACCTTAGGTGCCTCGTCGAGTTACAAGGGTGGTAAGGTACTCTCCCAGGATTGATCTTGAAGTGGTTCATCAGGTGATTCTTGAACACTGGAAGGTGTAGATTCCTTTGTAGCTTCATGGAGGTCCACTATTGTAGGTGGAGGCTGTGTAGAAGCTTTTACCTCTATGGATGTATTACATGAGGAGCTAGAAGCTTCATGGAACTCCCCCCTTCCTGAGCTAGGTGGAATAAATTGGTTTTGCCTTGGAGCCCAAACTAGCTCTGGACTAGGTGTGTAGCATTCTGTGATCTTTCCCTTCCCACGGTCTGCCATTGGCTTTAGTGTTACACTGTTTGACTCATATGGGTTTGTTGTCGATAGGGAAGGACACATTTTACGTTTAGGTACCCAAATTTGCTCATTTCCATCATAGTAGCCTTGGGCTTCTAATAGTCGTTTTGGAATCCATCGTGATTTGGTCTTGACTCTCCTAGAGCGCGCTCTTGGTTTTCCAGGGAAATTTTTTCTTGGAATGGATGGGAGGGTTGAGGTAGTTGGAAGTAAGGCCTTGGGGACCCATTGATATGTACTCTTAGGTCGTGCAAGTTGAGTACTTGCAATATTACTGCTTGCTGCAACTACAAGTGTTGAAGTGCTAGGTTCATGGGTAGCCGGCAAAGAAGAGTTAACCACCTTGGCTTGTGAATGTTGGCTATCCTTCAACTTTGCTAGAGTTTGCAACGTAGGTGACTTTGCTTGAATGATAGGGGTAAGAGTCGGTGGCCGCGTCGTGACACTACCGGTATCCCAATCAATAGTGCATTTGGTTGCCAACATCCACATGCGTCCCAGGTTTACGTTGCCTTCCATAGCTCCCACGGGCATGACTAGAAACCTCTGCACTATGCTTCCATTGTCATAGACAACAGGGGTCTGAAGGACTCCAAGAATAGCAGTTTTCTTTTTATTAATGTCCTTGACTTGCATCGTACTCGGGGATAGGGTCGGTTTCCCCAATTGACACCAAACTCCATAGGATAACAAATTGTGTTTAGCTCCTGTATCTAATAAGGCATTGTATAGTACTTTCCCATAGGGGCTATTTAGCTCAATTGGGTATCGTAGGGGTGGCTCAGATTCTGATGAGTCGTCATCTGTGTCCTCAAAAAATTCTTGCGTGATTCCCAGATTAGCCTCTCGTTGGCGTCTAAGACGTTGTCGTTGTTCTCGAGCCTCAACTCTTGCTTGGATTTTTCTAAGCTCTGCTTGTTCCTTGGAATCCTTATTTTGATGGATGGCTTGCAACTCTTCCTGGATTAGAGGATCATAATATCTTTTGAATTTACTCCCATTAAGGAATCCAATGGTTTCAACTCCATCTAGAGTCTCCACACGAATGGTACCTTGCGGAGTAATTTCACACACTCGATATGGTCCCTTACCAGCGTATTTCAATTTCTTCTTTTCATTACGTACCCCGTACATAAGAACTTTATCACCAAACTTGATGTCTTTATCCTTTAAATGGCTATCAAACCACTTCTTTCTCCTATCCTTCTCCACTAGAGCATTTTGCACAGCTAATTGCCTCTCTTCATCTGGCCTTTCCATGATATATAACCACTCAACTAAGGGGTTACCATCCCAACCTTCTTGAGAAGCTACTCGAAGACTAGGAATGACAAACTCCCATGGCATAACTGCTTCTTGGCCATACACCATTTTAAACGGTGTGCAATTAATAGAAACTTTATATGCAGTACGATAAGCCCATAAAGCTGATGTAAGCTTTAGGTCCCAATCAGTGCGATGAGCCTCAACTGTCTTTGTCAAAATGGAGATGAGAGTTTTGTTGGTACTCTCAGCTTGGCAATTTGCTTGGGGATAATAGGGTGTAGACTTGTGGTGAGATATCATGAAGTTTGATGTGAGTTCTTTTATTACTTCATTTATAAAATGAGTTCCATTGTCACTCACAAGTTCAAAGGGGCATCCAAAACGTGTAATAATGTCCTCAAAGAGGAACTTAGCTGTTGTTTTTGCATCCGCCTTTCGTGTTGCTTTTGCTTCAGCCCATTTGGTTACATAGTCGGTAGCCACAATGATATATCGTGATTGCGTGTTACGTGCAGCCGGACTAATCGGTCCTACAAAGTCTAAGCCCCACTTTTCAAATGGTTGGGTTACCTTGATGGGATGTAGAGGCATCCTATCCCTTCTTTGTGGCTTGTTGAAGCGTTGGCATTCATCACATCCCTTTGCAAAAAGTGATGCATCCTTAAACAGAGTGGGCCACCAATAGCCTGACTGTAAGATCTTTCGGACAGTCAACTTTCCTGAAAAGTGACCACCAGCTACGCCCATGTGTGCCTCTTGTAGAATATATAAATACTCATCCTCGCGAGCACAGCGTCTAAGAACATCATCTTTTCCTCTCGTATAGAGAGTTCCAGCCAGTAAGCAATAGGGTTCGCATTCCTTGATTAATTTTCGAGCTATATCTTTTCGCAGCTCTTTGGGTGGAAAACCATTAACTAAGAAGTTAACAATCTTTTCACTCCATTCAGGCATTGTCTCAACAATGAACAAAGGAGTATCAGGCAATTCATCATGAACCCCCGTAGGAGCTTCGCCATTAGGGATACGAGATAAATGATCCGCCATGACATGTTTCCTCCCAGGCCTCACAACAACAGTGAAGTCAAACTCAAGAAGAATTAACAACCATCGTGTAATTCGACCTGTGGAACACGGCTTGTTTACCAAATATAGCAATGCTTGATGATCAACATAAAACACAAACTTGGTAGCAAGAAGGTAATAGCGAAATTTCTTTACTCCGTAAATCATAGCTAGCCTTTACGCTCTGTAGTAGTGTAGTTCATCTCGGCATCATTTAATTGGCGACTTGCAAAGCTAATAGGGTAGTCCAATTTATGTTCTCCTGGTTGAGTTAGAACACACCCAATAGCAAATTTTGATGCATCAATAAGCACATGAAAAGGTACATTCCAATCAGGTGTTCGCAAGATTGGAGCACTTGTTAGGGCCTTCTTTAATAACTCATAAGATTGATGACATTCTTCCATCCAGTGAAACTCGATAAGAAGATTGTACAATGGACGTGCTATCTCGGCAAAGTTTAAAATAAACCTTCGATAATAACCAACATGGCCCATAAATCTTTGAACTCCTTTATAGTTCGTAGGTGGTGGCAAATCGGCAATGGATTTAATCTTACTCTCATTTGTGGATATCCCATTCTTGGACACTATATGCCCTAGAATGACTCCATGCTTAACCCAAAATTGGCATTTGAAAGGGTTCAATGAGATGCGATAAAATCTGCACCTTTCAAATATTTTTCGTAGATATAACAAATGCTTCTCACAAGAAGAATAAACACAAAGGTCGTCTAGGAAAGCTTCACAAAACTCCCTTAGAAATTCTTTAAACGCAGTGTTTATTAATCGTTGGAATGTAGCAGGGGCATTTGTTAAGCCAAAAGCCATAACACGAAATGCAAACACTCCAAACTCTGTGATAAAAGCAGTTTTAGCTTGGTCCTCTAATGTAATTGTGATTTGATTGTAACCAGAGTACCCATCTAAAAAGCTATAAGCTTCCTTGCCCGCAACTCTTTCAAGCACATGTTCTGAATATGGCAAGGGATAATGATCTCTCCTAGTGGCTGCATTAACTTTCTTGAGGTCCACGCACACTCTTAGTTTCCCATTCTTTTTTGGCACAATTACTATTGGAGAAACCCATTCTGAGTGCTCAATAGGGTATATAAATCCACATTGGATAAGTTTTTCAATCTCCTCTTGTACAATTTTGGCGTACTTAGGATTCATTGGATAGGGTCATTGCTGGACGGGTTTAGCAATGTTGATCATGGGAATTGTATGTTGCACCACAGAAGGTGGAACGCCCTTCATGTCATGATATGTCCAAGCAAAGATATCCTTGTATTCCTTGAGGAGCTCCTTAAGTATAGCCTCGTCAGTTTCGGTAAGGTCTTGAGCAATAAATACTGGTTTAGACTCCTCACCTGGTTTTGCTAATTCTATCTCTTTAACTACCGCTCGACCATCATAGACTCCACTGCGTCCATTGGTAGGTATTCGTTGGGCTTTGGCATACACAACCTTTCGCTCCCCCGTGGTATAAGATTTAAAATGTTTAGGAGCCGTATGTAAGTCAATAGGCTCTTGTCCTGACAGAGACCTTTCTTTTAGTTCTGCCTCCTTTTGTTGTTGTGCTAACTCTCGGTTTTGACGTCTTCTTATAGTTCGACTCAATTTTGGCTCTGTAACCTCCAATTGAGAGAGGTCAATGGGTCGCGGGATGCACCACATGACACTCTGGAGATGTTCACCCCAATTGTCTACTAGCTTTCGATGAGCATCACATGCCCCTAGATAGCTAAGCCATTCTGCAGTAGATCTTTCCTTGTTTATCCTAGGTCTCACATTTGCTCGATATCGTCGTCTCTTATATGACCTTTGTTTCTTGTTAAGGTTTTGATTTTGGTAAATGTTTGAACTCGACTCGCTTGATAGGTCTTCGCTTGTATCTTCTTCACTCTCATATAAATTACCATAGATGGTCGTACTAGGCCTTGAGTGTTTAGTTTCTATACTTGGTTCACTCGATGTTTCCTCAGGTTCTGAATCCATTTCTCCCTGAGATTCCGTTTTTGATGTGTATTGGCCTGAAGCCTTTGAGGAATCATCGGTTTCACTCTCATGTAGGTGTGCCTCTTTCTTATCATCGGATGTTACATGCGCTACACCTAACATGTTTACTGGTGCAATGTGTGGTATCTCTTCCCCATCTGGTGTTACCCAGGTTGTTCCTCTAGCTCCCCATGTATCTATAGTTGCCGCTAGGTGTACCCAATTGACATTGTCTGACTCAACCATTCCGGGTAGGATATCCATATAAGGAGAGTTCTCCCCAATATCCGTGTCTTCGTTACATGTGTAACAATACTATAATGGAGCTGAGTGAATTGTTATGTCTGATCGATCATCAATGATGAATTTATTTCCTAGAGGGTGCGTTCGACCACTTAAAAGATCAACTCGAATGACAGAGTCTTGGAACTGTAAGTAGACGTGGTTTTTGGACCAATCATGCACCATTTTTGCTTCCCTCATGAATGGATGCCCTAAGATCATCTCAAATGACATAGGATGCTTGGAAAAATCCATAACAATGAAAGTCTGCCTTACCTTGTGTCCCAAGACCTTGATCCTGAGATCCTTTAGCATTCCAATAGGCGTAACAATAGATCCATTAGCCATTTTTACCACTACGCTTGTGGCTTCAAGGTGAGGTATCCCCATAGACCCCCAACAACTCTTTGTCACCATGCTGACTCCCGCACCACCGTCAAGGACCCCCTTTACAGTTAATCCTTTAGTAGTGATTGGTAGAGTAGCATTAGATTCATCACCTTCAAAGTATTGCCCCAACTTGTTAACGGGTATTTCAATTACAGATTCATGTCCCGCTAGGTCAGATGGTGGTGCTAAATGTTCCTCATCATTCATTACCGAGTCAGGTTTGTTCCTATGTGCAAACTGTGGTAATCCAGCCTGTAATTCTCCATTGAGGAAGGCTCGAAGAGCTGAGACTAGCTCGGGGTCTTTATATAGTTTGGACATGATGGTGGTTCTAACTTTTGAAGACATGAAATCCATCAGTTTGGCAATGTTTAACGGCACCTTTTGGCCTTGAGTCCCTTGACGTGGGGAAGATGGGATCTCCATTTCTTCGATAGGATCAAGTAGTCCCTCTGTAAACATTCTTTCCATCAAGAAGTGAGTACGCCCACTTTCCCATGACTTTAAGTCACTTTCTTCTTGGATGACACTATGTATGTCCAAGGATCTATGGACTTGGTGAGGTTGTTGTTGTGTAGGGAACACGGTGTCTGTAATCTGGATCTTCCTAGGTGCTGGTTCTAGATCCCTTTGGGTATCTTCTACCAAACTCCTTAAATACTTGACTCGCTCAATCTCCTCTGTAGGGTTTGGGTAAGTTCCTATCGTCTTTTTGGATCCTGGCCATTGTGGCTCATGAAGATCTTCCTTGTTGGTTTCTATGTTAGTGGTCGTTTTGGTCTCCATGGTTTCACCTGAATCAGAATCTTCTTCAGCGTCGTTCATATATACGGGGTCATCACCAGTCCCTATGTTGGTCTTTGAGCTGGGGTCTAACTTCGCTGCTTTTTGCGATCTCTTTCTTCGTGTTTTCTTCTTTTTCTGAGATTGGGCAATTGATGCCGTGTCTCTTTCCTCAAGAATATAATTTGTTTTTGGAGCATCGATCGTGTGAGTGCGTTTACTGGTACTATGTTTATAGTTGGTGGTGTCCCATCAACAATCTCTATTAAGTTCAATGGTGTGATTTTCGGTGCGTTTGGATTGTTAGGACACTGTGCGATCAAATGATCTATGCCACAACGATTACAAGTGAGTATTGGCATTGCCAATGCACTCCCTTGACTTTTTTGCATTAGTGCAACATTCTTTTGCATTCTAATGGGGCACTCAGCTACTCGATGTGGTCCACCACATTCGTAGCACTGAAGAGGTGGTCTCCTGGCAAAACTATTAATGTTTTGGCCTCTTGCTGCTAGCGCAGGAGCTTGATATACCGGTTTGATTTGTCCCCAATGGTCTTCCATATAGTACATGGGACACTCCTCAAGCATGTCGACTCCATAGGTGATACTAGAGTCTATATCCTCTTCGCAATCTACATAAGTACTAGATGACTCGCAACCTATTTGGTTCATAGGTGTAACTCTTGGATGAGGGGGTTGTGGTCCTAGCACTGGAGGTGGCAACGGTGTGGTTTGGACCACATTATGGGTTCTAGGGACCATGTGCTGTGATGGCAACTGTTGCTCCATGGGTGGGGTAGGCATCAATGCAGGAACTCGAGGTGAGTCTGCCCAAGCTATAGGTGGTCTATTTTCCATGATGCGTTTAAACATTAGGCAATCCTTCGCTTGATGGCCATACCTACCACACGCGTTACAAGTCCCGTTAAACTTTACTCTGAAAGTAGGGCATTCACTCGTAGTATCTGGGCCCAAGCAAATTGAGCACCATTGTTGCTCCCTTCTTGGATACATATGAGTGTTTTGTGGAGCACGATTACCCCTAAGGCTTTCTTGGATGGCCTTGGTGAGATCTGCCAAAGTCATCTCAGATATTGTTTGCTCTTTCACGATTGGCTTTATCTTCATTGGCTCATGCCCTGATGCTTGCGAGCTACTTGACTTCGGCTCGACAGACACTCTTTCCCCTGCAATCATTAAATTATCCTCCAATTGGATTGCATTCATGGTGACTGCTTCCCAAGTAGTGATACCTCTAATGACTAGGCCATTATAGATACTTTCATGTCGTAGTCCCCTAATGAATCTATCGAGCAATTGGTTGTTGTTGAATCGCTCGTTTGGATTGCATCGAGAATTCAAATTCTTTAGGCGACTAATGAAGTCTCTCACGGATTCACCTTTTTCTCGTTGGGCTTTCTGGAGCTGAGAGGCTACACCCCAAAGTACTCCCTCTCGTATGTATTCTTTTAAGAACAGTCTCCTAAGAGTAGAGTAGATCGTTTTCTCTTCTACTCTTAAGGTTCTATACCAATCTCCAGCCTTTCCACTTAGGGTCAAACTCAAAGCCTTACACTTATGTAGCTCATTGTGCTCTTCCAAGGAATCGCACACATGTTCAAAGACTTCCATATGCTTTCTAGCATCTCCATCTCCACTGAATTTCTGTGTGAGCTTAGCTACTTGAACTGCCCTGCTCCTAGGCTCTCTATCAGGTGCACTACGCATGTTTTCCAGAATAGAGTGACCAATAATTTGAGCAAATGCTGCCAAATCTCCTATTTAAGTAGGTATAATGGGTGTATGTGCTCCTGGAACCACATGTGAGATGGGAGTTGGCCTTGGCCTTGGCATACGTGCGGCTCTTGGGTCCCATATTTCATATGGTGGTGTACCAGATGGTGGTCCAAAGTTTACAGGTGTGGCCCTAGGCATAGGGGGTGCCTGATATGGCATGTTATTATTAAATGGCATGGCTCCACTTGTATAAGAGCTTGGATAATGCCATTGTGGATTGTAAGCTCTTGGAATAATCGGAGGTGTAGGAGCTACATGAGGCTGAGGTACGACATGTGCACATGATTGATACATACATGTAGGTATAGTTGGGGGCCCTGTGCTACTAGGCATGGGCGCAGTATTAACAAATGAACTCCATGGTGTACTTCTTGTCATGCTCACCACTGGGATATGCATGGTAGCCATAGTGTCATTAAGAGAAAGATGAGCTAGATCTGGGAAGGTAAAGCTGCCACTTGTGGGCTTAGATTGTACTGAGGCTCCTGGCGAAACAACATATGGAGGATCAATGGGGCTCACTGAGGGAGTCTCCATTTTTGATAGGGTTGGTTGGTTGGCCTTTCCCGTATCCAAGAATCTCATTAGGCCTGTTGAAGGCATGTTGATCCCTGTGTTCTGTCTTTCTAACTCGATAATCCTGTGGAGGACATCACAGACTTTCTGTTTTTGCTCATCTATGCTAGTAGCACCCGATGTGGATTGTAGAACATCTAACCAACCCACATGATAGGTGTGTCCTGTGTACCGATCAGTTAAAGCTTATGCTTGTAGGTCATACTCCCAATTTTCGTTTAGGAATATCCCATCTAGGCTTGGCGTGCTAGAGGTTTCCCTTGAAGTGGAAGCATTATTGCTCCCCATCGCTTGCCCCTCCGTGACTGCTACCTTGGGAGCACTCGGTTGCTCGGCTGGCATGATTGTTCTCATAGGAGCCTTTGCTTTCAGGGCTCGACTTTGTTCTAGCCTTCGTAGGTTCTCAATTTCCCTCTCCCTTGTTGCTTGCATATAGCGTTCGATCTCTTGTACTTCGGCAAGACTCCTACGATCGGGTAGTAGAACCTCAGAGGGAGATAGTCCTAAAGGATCAGGAGGTGCAGTGGATGGAACATTCACATGCACACTCTCAAGAAGCATAGGGTCTAATTTAGGCATGAATGACGAATTTACTTCCCCACTCCCTTCATTTATTTCATTAACCGCATGTTCGGAGCGAGTAGCTCTACTAAGGGTCTCTTTTAAGCGGCTAAACACGCTGGACCCGGGCCGTGGGCCCATGGCATGCATGTCTTGACTTGAACTATCAGGGTTTGGTGTAGGATACCCCTCCATGACTTTGTAGTCAGAGGAAAAATCACTAGACGCGATATGAGGATCTTGGGTCGCGCTACCTTGAGTCCCGGCCGAAGGTCCAAAACCTAGGGCGGAGGAATAATGGGTGCCCGCGTAAATGGAGGCACTACCAATATGCTCGTGCTCTAACACTTGTCTAGAGCGTAGGTTCATATGACTTGGATCCCCTAGAAGTGTCAGTGAGTGCCCGTGAAGGCTGCTCACCTAGTATTTTTGGGTGTTTTGCAACCCAAGTCTTTTCTTAATTTTTTTTGATTTTTTGGTCCTTTTTTTCTGACCCAGCTATAGAATAGAATGTATGATAGCTCAAAACGAGCGTCTCGGTCAGAGGGACGTGCCGTGCTTTACAGCCCTCCGTTTGGTCACTTTATGCCCTCGGAATCCCTAAAACCGTCAATTTCTAGTAGGGAACTAGGCCCAAATTAGAAAGTCTAAGGGTACAAGTGGGAAGAGAAGGGAGGAGAGTGGAGGAATTTCCCCACATGCTCTCATTCCCTCTTGAGGGGGTAGGGTATATATATAAGAGTGAGTCTAGTATATATCATAGGACTGAGGCCTGTGCCTGGGCTTGGGCTTGGGGAAACGATCCCGATCCTGATCAAAATTTTAGTGTAGCCCCCCAGTCACTCACGCTTAAATATTTTCAGTTTTTTCTTATTTTTTTTTTTCAAGGCGACGATCGCGCACGGTTTAGGTGACCCTTTCTTGGCCACACACACTATCAACACCTACCTAACCTCTCTGTCAACAGCTCACAACTCACTACCTTATCTACTTACTAACAGTGCTGCTAACAGTGCTGCTAACAGTGCTACTAACAGTGCTGCTAACCACTAACTAATCTACTAACTAATATGTTAACCAATCTGCTAACTGCTTACTGACATTGAGCTAACTGTCCACCTACTTCCTCTCTCACTACCTTACTGTGCAAAGACTGTGTGCAGGCAAACCTTAACAGAAAACTGTGTACAGCCTGTGCGCAAACAGAAATTGCTAACTGTCTACCTTCTTATTCATTCACTGCGAACAAGCTAACGACTACTAATTGTGCAAAGACTGTGTGCAAACAGAAAACACAAGATTATGCAGAAATCACAGAACTTGCAGACAATACAGAAATTAACAACTTGCAGAAAAATAACTCATTCCTCTTCCTCTTCCTCTTCTTTCCTACTACAAACAACTCATAGAAGAAGCACAAAGTGCCTCTTGGGCTTAGTGCAGGGCGATTCCTCAGCAACGGTGCCAAAAATGTGCGCTCCTTGCCGCACTGTCGAAGCAAGGGACTTGCCTAACACTGTGTGCGAGCCACAGACGACTCCAAGCACACAACTAGCTTAACTAGTAAGCTCAAAAGAGGGCAATGGTGTGTCACTCACCGCTCTATGCTCTTGCCGTGGAGGATTCCTTGCCACGAAGAAGAAGGAGACGCCGCTACGTCGCGCTGAACCGCTTCACCGCTGTCGTGCCGCCGCAATGCTCGATCACACACACACACACACTCTCTCTCTCAAGTACACACACACACACACACTAGTACACAAGGAGATGGAGCAAGAGCACCTTTCTTGCATTGCACAAATGAGAGAATGAGTGAATTTTAGGTTTAGTTGGCTTTTATATGAGCTCACCCCATTCACACATGGGCGCCCATGCTTAGCCAACTAATCCCTTGAATGTCCCAGTTAGAGTGTGCCTCTCATCGGCGATCACTCTTACCCTTTTCCTATTGGACCGACAAGCCCGGTACCTGACTCTACCAAATAAATAATACAATGTCCACCGTAGGTTACAACGTTCGTCTCGTAGGTGATAGGGTGTCCGTACGTGAGCCGTGAGGGTTAACACCCTTTTTGGAAGATAATACAAAATTCTATTATGTTGTCTTTGCAGGTGAAATTGACATTCAAAATCAAGGATCCAGTGTGCCACAAGTAGACAGCAACATTGAGGAGCTATGGCCTGATGCACGAAAACGTAGGCCACTTGGAAGCTTATATTCTTTTGAGAGAGATGGAGATAAACTAGTCTTTCAATCTTCCCACATCAATAGAGAAATGCAATCACCTTTAGGAGACATCATTATAGATGAGTGTGAGACGTAAAGAAACGTGTGCAATTTACAATTGTGTGCTGCAAATATATGGTCCCTTGTTTTGAGATTTATAAGTGCAAAAACTTAAATTGTTATCATTCTTTTGTATCGTATGCAGAAAATATTTCTCATGCAATCAGCATGAAGAAACATGCACTCATTCTTGATCTTAATGGAGTTTTACTCAGCAAAGAAGACAAGAGGAATCCATGTACAGATTGTGTCAAAATTGACCTTGGTCACACCACAATTATTGTTCGCCTGGGTTGTTTTGAATTTTTGGATGAGATATGTCAGTACTTTCATGTTGGTATTTGGTCAACCATGCTACAAAAGAATGTTTGCACTTATGTGAACACTCTTGAAAAGCATGCACATAAAAAATATCATTTTTTTATGGTATGGGGACAAGAAGATTGCTACATCCATAATCTTCGAAAAGTGTATAGACCGGATAAGCCTAATGTTGAGGCTATGTTTAAGCCTTTGTTGAGGGTTTGGTATCAGTGCAGGAATTTATGCAATACAAAGAATACATTGCTTATTGATGATAGCCCTTTCAAGGGATGTATTAACCCAAATGATAACTGCTTATATCCTGAAAGTTTTCAAGGGAGGCCTGACTATCTTCTTTGCAATGATCTTCTACCATACCTTTTAAATCTAAATAATACAGATGAAATTTGATCTGTTATTTCACTCAATCGGCTAGGAAAATCTCCAATCACAGAGGTTCATGACCTATTTACAAAGTTTCAAGACATTATGGAAGAATGGGGCATGTTCAATGTCCAAGTTCTAAGGGAAGAACTTGACAACAATTCAGTCGAAGTGGAAAGCTCATCTTGTGCATCTTCACAGCTACCATTGTGCAATAACAAGTTAAGTTATGTTCAAGAAAGTAGTAAACTCCTTAAGCAAGGATCCAGCTATGTTGGCATCCAAGTTTGGTGTGCCACTATTATCTTCAAACCAGCTGAACTTGTTAAAATTGTCTCACAAAACAAAAAATTTGAGTGATCAACATGCTATTGCTTATGCTACTAGCTTGGGGTATGGTCGTGGTCATTTCATTAGCGGAGTTGCAGCAAAAGCATACATATCAAAGCTACAAAAGGTCTACTTAAGCTTATGGGTAGGACTCACTTTAGATTTATCAAAAAATATAAAAAATAAAATCAAATTTTTATCTAATCTATCATATTCGTTATTGCAGGTGGGAAAACAACCAGTAAGGGCTTGGCGTGCGCGTTGACTCAATTACCTGGAATGTTCACATACATCTAGATTGGTGGAAATGTGTTAAGAAGATTTTGACCAAAACAATGTGTTGGGCTCTAGTATTGCAGCCAAAACAATGTGTTGGGTCCAATTATTTGAACATGAACCAAATATGTACACTTTTATATTTCATCAACTAGATGTTATTCAGCCTTGGAAAAGAAGTCTCTCTTTTATCTTTGTGGTTGGAGCTCTTTGTACAAGATTTCTTCTGTGTATTGAAGAAAAATATTTTCTTTTGTTGTCTTCTCAAGGTTGTCTATATATATCATGGATAAAATAAATAATGTTGGTGCATAGTGTGTTAATTGAAAATAATATTTCTTCCATTGACCATCATGCCTTTTTTTTAGAACAGGAGATTCTGAAGCATATAAATTTGATTTCAAATGTACAAAGCATTTACTATTGAGGTGGAACATGTCATTGAGGACTCATAGGCCTAGAAGGAAATTGATTCCACCACCCTCAGATACTATACGGAAACAAAGAAGAGTATTGATCCTTGAACTCAATGGTGTTTTACTTAAGACCATTGAAATGCAACATGGTGATGTATGCCCAGATTGGGGAAAACATATGCATCTCGTTGAAGAGAGTACAAATGTGTGGCATTTTATTCGCAAATATGCATTCACTTTCCTTGATTTTAGCATGCAATGGTTTGAGGTGTGGATTTGGAGCACTAATAGATTGCAAAGGACTCGTCGTATTCTTGAGTTATGCTTTCCACAACACCATCAAAAATTTAATGTCATAGCAGGACAAGCAGCATGCCAAAAGACAGATCTTCTAATTGGATATCGATTTGTATACCACAAGAACTTGGATGTAGCATGGATAATTTTTCATGATCTGGATGGAAATAATACCTTAATTTTTAACGAGGCTCTTTACAGTGTAATGTGGAATATGCCCGGAACTTACTTGATTTTTTTAAAAATGTGGAATCAATCAAATGAAGAGCTTGAAAGTTTTTTGGAGAGAACAATCACTGCATGGTTAATTGGTTGGATCTATGCAAGGGACAAATGAGAGTATACTTGCAATATGTTGGTAAATGAAGCAGCTTGTGATAGAGAAACCTTGTACGTATTGGAGCAATACATGAGAAAACGCAAAGTTTAATGATGTATTTATAGTCATTGAGCCTCTTGACATAGTATCATTTCCTCAGATGAGTTGTACAATACTTGGATCCATGTAAATATGTGAATTGAATTTTATTTTTTATCTTGGTGTTTCTAAACACCACACTATTTTGAGGTCCCTTCAATTCTAAAATTTGTTTTTGATTATTGTAGATTCTTTTTATGAGTGTTGATATAGCCAATTCTTTAACGTTAATGTCTCAAATCTGAGCTATTGATTCAAAGAACTTTTTCTATTTGAATAATGTAGTATAATGCAAATTGAGTTAGTGCCATGCTTCCCTCATTCTTTTGATGTCATTGTAGTTGATGCATATAAGTTTTTATATAAATACACATATCCCTATAGATATGTGTTAAGGGGTATATGAAACATAGAGTGTAACCATGAATAGATGATAGCTCAAACTACACAAAAATACTAAGTTTTTTAATAGCGTTATAAGAAATGGGACTTGAATAATTCCCAAAATTCCTAAATAGGTCTTAGGGGGGATCATTGCCGCCAGAATTAGATGCTTTTTCAGACTCAGATTGGGTTGGTTGTTTTGACATGCGAGTATCCACAAGTGGTTTTTGTTTCATGCTTGGTAGTTCATGTATATCATGGTTGAGCAAGAAGAAACCTCCTGTGGCCACTTTGAGTTGTGAGACTGAGTACAGGGCAATCTTCACAGCTATGGTTGAGTGTGTATGGCTCAGACGACTTATAGCTGATTTGGGTGTTGGACAGGATACTGCTGCCAAACTATCTACACTGACAGTCAAAGTGCATTGGAAATTGCAAAGAACCCAGTTTTTCATGCTCGCACAAAGCACAATGAGGTGCATTACCACTATGTCAGTTAGAGGCTCTCAGCATGAGAGATTAGCTTGGCTTATGTGCCAACACAAGACAACCTTGCAGATCTTTTCACAAAGGCATTGTCTCGTGAGAAGCTCGAAGCTTTCTACAAAGCTTTGGGCTTACTCCCCTTTGTGTACTGATCATGTCCTTAGGGCATGGCACTTCCCTTTACTCATGTGCCAGCTCTCATTCACCACATCACTCCAGGGGGGATTTGTTACCATATACATGTGGTAGTGATGTGTGAACACACTAGGACCACCGGGGCATTTTTTCTCTCTTTAGGAGGTTTTCTCCCCCGTGCATTGTATATCCGCCCATCACTCTAGGTCTATATATATTTCCATTGCACACTAAGTAACACACTCTCTTTTGTGTGCCTTGAGCTTCCTTCATCTTCTCCAAGCTGTGTGCGTTTCTCTGCAACCCTAATTCCAACAAGATTCTCTATTACCTATGAGGGGACGTAACCTGCAAGCAACACTTGAGCTAAAACTACCCTATATATGTAACCACACATACATAACGTACATAAACCCCTACATACAGAGTTTTGAGTATTTCCAAAATCCCCCCTATCTTAAGTATACTAATCCTATTATATTGCTGAACTAAAAATAAAATAATCAGTCCTTTACTAAATTTTACCAACAAGTACACGTCACCTACACGTGCCATAGTAGATTCTACCTTACTCTTGGAGGAACATGGAGATGTTGTGAAGGTGTTGATGGAACTTAAGATTATTATGGTTGAAAATTGAAAGCTCTCAACTTACTTGCGACAAAAATATGCGAAGTTAATGGACATAGTGTGATTTCCAAATACAATTGCATCTCTACATCTCTCAAAATTGTGAATAAAATATGAAAATTTAATGGATAAAGCTTCAAACAATGTGATTTTCAGTCTTAAATACAATTGCATGCTATTGCAAGACAAAGAATCCATCTTGACTAATCAAATGTAAGAAACTTCTCTTGAAATTACCAACAATGAATTTTACAAAGAGCACAGGCTACTCCCCATTCTCAAATTTTCTTTCAATCATCTTACCATGCAATCCTCCTTTTTCACAGCTCTCCACCAGTTAAGTCTTTCTTTGGCTCTTTCTTACCCTCTTTCCCTACTGCAGCCTAGTATGATTAATGACATTGAAACCATGAGCTTGGCAGTGGCTGCTGCAACCAAAAGTGCAATCTCAAGTAGCAAGAAAGAATTTATGGTTGCAACATAGATATGGTAACATGTTGAAATGAAGAACTACAAACAACAGTGGAACTTGAAATGGGTAATCATGCACTACCTGTTGTCAAAAGTGTGACTTAGAGATTCTATAGATTTTCCTCGTGAAGGAAACAACTGTCTTTTATAGAAACTCAAGGACATAAATCTGTTGGTAAGCTAATCCCTTCTAAAATGCATTCACCTAAAGCTTTTGATAATCTATTCCCTTTTCCAAATTCATTCACCTATACTTGCACCAAAAAAGGGCTGGGTTGTTTTAACCAGATGTGCTAAAAGACCTTTCTCCAATTTCAATCACCTTGCACCTTATGCAAGACTCATGGGAGGAGGACCAAAATAGCTAAAGGTCCAAATCCTCATTGAAGGTTTTTCTTTATTTCTCTATTAATTATTCCAATTGTGAATTTGAATGTCAATGAGGTATAATGCATGAAACATAAGCACTAATTCCATAAGTAGATCAAATTTAATCACTAGATCAAGCTTGATTATTTTTTCCTTATAAAGACATTCACATAAATGTCAAAAATAGAGAAGTAGAATGCATTAATCAATAATCATTGATTCAATAATTTTAACTTTGAATGTTATGAATTTACAACTTGTAGCTAGACAAATATAAAACTACATTTTAGAAATTAGCACTATCAAAAGGTAAGAAGACTTTTAACTCTTATGGGAGAACTGCATCAGGGAGGTGGCATCCATCAAGGATACCATCATTCTTTAAGAAAAGTATTGTATGAAAGAATCAACTTGTTAGAAAGACCGTGAAAGATCCATGAGCTAAATACAATCTGCTCTTGAGCAGAGCCTCTAGGTGCAAGCTAGCAGCAACCCAATCAGTGATTGACCCATCAAGTATATAACATTCTAGGTAGCATGCAAGGGATGTTAAGGTGACCAATGACCTGCAACAAAGATATACGATCACACTCAATTCACATATGGGTCATGTTGTTCTTATCCCTAGCAAACCCACACCCTACAAGATATTGGAAAAATATTTACGTGAACATGCATTGAAAGCATGACCTTTACAAAAATGGGTAAATGATTCATAACTTTGGAGAGAAATCCAACTCATTTGATCATTGGAAGCAGCTCCTCCATGAATATATGAGAGTGCTATAAGATGCCTATCACCAAAGATGCATGTTCAATGGAGAGCAAACCTACTTGCTTTGAGAATGTGTTTTTGAATGGACATGAAAGAGCTACAGAGAATCTCAAATGATCCACTACATGGACTATACATGTATAATCTAAGTTACTAAAACGTCAATGTAAGCACTAATCAAAACTAAGTATTTGTGACATTCAACATGACCATTCCAGGCCTAGGTGCAGCTCTAGAAATTTAGCTTTCAATCATCACAAAGGTTGAAACTAGACAAATAGATGCAGTTATAAATATTTCAAAGACACCATGTAACTACACATGGTCCAAAAGGAAACAACCCACAAACACGGCTAAATAGTCCTAAAAAGCTAGCACCTCTATAATGAGACAAATAGGTTTCTCATAAGTAGCATACTTGTGCTTTGGAGACATCAAATAGGCAAGTTTTTTCCCTTGTGACTTGGCAAGAAGAGCAAGGAGATAACCTCTCAAGCTCTGCTTTTCTTCTTGATTCTCTAAGGTAAAAAACCTTCATGTTGCATTCACTAATGCATGGGGGAATAAAAAGGGCTTAGATTAAAGAAAAGATCCACAGATAGATGCCTTGAAGCACCTTGCATGTGGGGAGATGCAGCATTTAAAGAGCGTCGATTGAAAATATGTGTAACCTGCAAGATACAAAAAAGAAGCATTATGAACCAAAATGATAAGATTCCATCAGTCAAGTTTAAGCATACCACAAAATTTTTCACCAACTACAAGAAATATGCACAGAAGATTGAAAAAAATACATGTAACATGAGTGGAAGCAAGCGATTAGACTCACAACAATAGCAAAAGAAAAATCATAATGGCTAAACAATAATTGAACCTCACAACAGTAGCAAGAGTTATGGAAAACTTTAATGTTTTCTAGAATGACTTCATCTTGGCCTTGATATGGACCTTCTATAGAGTTTTTTATGTTTACCATCCCTAGGAAATTTGAGGGTGGATGATCTAGAGTGCACTTGTCCCTGCAATTTAGCTCTTTGGAGCACACTGATTTGCAGTGAAAACTCTTTGTAGAAAAATATTGGTGTGTTCAATTTAGATCTAAGAAAATACACTCTCAACAAAAGCTTGATGAGTTTTGAGCTCACATGTGCACGCATGCAAACAACACAACAAAGACTCATTTTGGGTCAGACATGCAAGCGTAAACATCCTACACCAAGATCAATGCAAGTAGCTACACACCATTCCCTATGCCATATGATAAAACATTTTTGAAAGCAATGTTGACAAACCTAACCTCATCAATGATGGAGTCAAGCAAAGGTGAGTGTGAGCCGTTGCCAGATCTTGCGGCCTTGAGAGGAAGCACAACAGCTCAAAAACAAAGGTGAATATGTGGTTAGGTTGGTGTCTTTGATGTTTTTGCTATGGGAACAACTGCACGAGGGAATACCAAGAACAAGGGCCATTGCATCCAGGTGCGAGCTCTTGAGAGAGAGAGAGTACAACAAAGACATCACCTCCAAGGGAAAGGGCAAGACACATAGCAAAGCTACAGGCTCCATTACTACTGTTGGGAGAGGGGAAGAATAACATGAGTGGGTAAATGATAAAATTTCTCATAAACTGTTAACCCTGACAGCTCACGAACACCCTATCACCTACGACAGACACCGTATTATTTATTTGGTAGAGTTAAAGACCGGGCTTGTTGGTCCAATAGGAAAAAGGGTAAGAGTGATCGCCGGTGACAGGTGCACTCTAACAGGAACATTCAAGGGTTAGTTGGCTAAGTATGGGCGCCCAAGTGTGAATGGGGCGAGCTCATATAAAAGTCACCTAAACCTAAAAATCATGCATTCTCTCATTTGTGCAATTCAAGAGTGCTCTTGCTCCATCTCCATCTTCTTCTTCTTCATCTCCTTGTGTGTGTGTATGCGTGAGAGAGAGAGAGAGAGAGAGAGAGAGAGAGAGAGAGATCAAGCATTACAACGATGGCACAGCGGCGGCGAAGCGGTTGAGTGCGACGCAACGGTGGTTCCTTCTTCTTTGCAGTGAGGAATCCTCCACAAAGGGGAGCATAGGTCGATGATCGACACGTGCAAAAAATGCGCACATTTTTGGCGCCGTTGCTGGGGAAATGCCTTACACTAAGCTCGAGTAGCACTCTATGCTGTGTTGTGGTGCAATTTCAAATGTAGGAAAGGTAGAGAAGGAAGGTGTGTGTTGAGAAGAAGTTTGTTTTGCTGCTGTGTATTGTTTTGCTAATAAGGTATAGAAAGTACTGTGTTTTTTCTGTTCATAAGGTGTTTTCTCTGTGATAAGGTGTTAGAATTAAGGTAGTAGATCCATAATGTTAGTTCTGTGTAAAGTACAGTAAGTAGTTCTATTAACTAATGAGTTGTTGTAGTAGTGTGTTAGTGTGTAACAGTAGCTCTATTAGTTGTAAGTAGGTAGGTTAGGTGTATGTGTGCTCGCGCACACAGCATGACCGCGTCGACCTTATCCTAGAAAATAAAAAATAAAATAAATAAAATAAAAATAAAATTTAGAGGTAGGACCAAGCTCAGGAATATTTTCCAGGCCCAAGCCCAAGCCCAAGCCCAAGTCCAAGCCCACGATCAGGCTCAGGCCTTAGTCCCCCTTTAAAATTACATATTTTAGTCTCACGTGTAGGTAAAATTTGACCTTTTTGAGAGCCAATGGAGCTTCGGGTAACCGAACGCAGTTCTATAAAGCAACCACAATCCCCTGAGCAATTTGCTTGTTTTGAGCTATCACATGCTCTAATCCAAAACCAATCATTAAAAAACATCAAAAAACGAGTGAAAACGGACGCCTAAAAAGTAAGCGGTTAACCTTCGAGGTTATTCGCCGATGCTTGTAGGGGGCCAGAGGCACATGCATCTACACTCTGGTCATGTGCTAGAGGCCGAGCAACTAGAGAGCATTTTGACTTATGCGAGTTCTCAATATCCACCTACCTTATGTTCCGAGCCCTCGATGGGGACCCAAGGTAGTACAAACCAAGACCCAAACATAGTGGCTAGTGACTCTTCCTCTGACTACGACGTCATGGAGGGTTTCCCAATGCCTAATCCAGATAGCTCAAGCCAATACATGCATGCCATGGGTCCACGGTCTGGGCTGAGCGTGCTTAGCCGCTTGAAGGAAACCTTTAGTAGAGCCACTCGCTCCGAACATGGAGCTAACGATGTAAATGAGGGGGGCGGGGAAGTAAATTATCCATTCATGACCAACGTAGACCTCATGCTCTTGGAAAGTGTACACGTGAATACTCCATTCACTGCACCCCCTGACTCTTCCCCTTCAAGGTTATATTACCTTATGGTAGAAGCCTTGCCGAAGTTCAAGAGGTTGAGCGATATATCATTGCGGCTAGGGAAAAGGAAATTGAGAGCTTACGCAAGGCGGAGCAACAAAGAGAGTTAAAAGCGAAAGCCCCTATGTCAATACCTTTGCTAGGAGAGCAACCGAGTGCTCCTAAATTAGCGACCACTAAGGGTCAACCATAGAGAGCCACATTGCATCTAGTTCAAAAGACACCCCTAGCACCTCAAGCCTAGATGGGGCCTTCCTAAATGAGAACAAGGAGTACGAACTACAAACAAAAACTCTAACCGACCTATACATAGGTCACATCTATCACGTGGGTTGGTTAGATGTCCTCCAGTCCACAACGGGTGCTACTAGTTTGGAGGATCAACAACAAAGAGTTTGTGAGGTCATCCATAGGGTTATTGAGCTAGAGAGACAGAACAAGGGGATCCACATGCCTTCAACGGGTCTCATGAGATTCTTGGATACAAGGAAGGCTAAACAACCAACCTTATCGCAAATGGAGACTCCCTCTGTAAATCCGATGGATCCCCCATATGTTGTTTCGCCAGGGGTCTCAGTGCAATCTGAGCCCACCGGTGATAGCTTTACTTTTCCAAGTCTAGCTCATCTTTCCCTTGATGACACCACGGCTACCATGCCTACCCCAATGATGGGCATGCCAGGAAACACGCCATGGATCTCATTTTTTATTAAAGCACCACTACATGGTAGCTCAATGCCTGCAACAGTACCTACAAATGTGTACCAATCGTATACACCCATGGGTCATCGCACTCATGTATTCCCTACCCCTCCCATTTTTTCAACAACCCATGCTCCACAACCCCTCCCATTTCCATGGGACCATGCCGGATAGCATTAGCATGTCACATCCGACATCTGCTATGCCTAGGGACACATATATGAACTTTGGACCACCACATGGCACAACACCGTACCCAACGTGGAGCCCAAGGGCTTCCTACGTGCCAAGCCCAATGCCAATACCTACTCTGCATGTAGTCTCTGGAGCGCCTTCACCCACAGTGCCTGCTCACTTAGGTGACTTGGAAACATTTTCTTAAGCTCTCGGCCAATATATTGCTAAGAAATATGCATAACAGGCCTGATAGAGAACCTAGAAGTAAAGCAGTACAAATAGCCAAGCTCACACAAAAATTTAGTGGAGATGGGGATGTGAGAAAGCATATCGAACTGTTTTTGAACAAATATGTGAGTCTCTATTAGAACACAATGACCTGCATAAGAGTAATGCTTTAAGCCTAACCTTAAGTGGGAAGGCTAGGGATTGGTATAGAACCCTAAGGGTGGAAGAAAAAATGATTTACCCTACTCTTAGGACACTATTCTTAAAAGAATACATACAAGAGGGAGTGCTTTGGGGTGTAGCCTCTCAGCTCCAGAAAGCCCAACAAGAGGAAGGAGAGTCAGTGAGAGACTTAATTAGTCACTTGAAGCATTTTAATTCTCGTTGTAATTCAAGTGAGCGCTTCAATAATAATCAATTCTTGATAGATTCATTAGGGGATTACAACATGAGGATATCTACAATGGCCTAGTCATTAGAGGTATCACCACTTGGGAAGCAGTCACCACCAATGCGATCCAATTGGAGGATAATTTAATGATTCAAGGAGAAAGAGTGTTTGTTGAGCCTAAATCTATTAGCTCGCAAGCATCGGGGCATTGGCCAATGACTCTAAATTCTATTGCTAAGGAGCCAAAGATATCTGAGATGACTTTAACAGATCCCACCAAGGCCATTCAAGAGAGTCTTAGAGACAATCGTGCTCCGCAAAACAATTATATGTATCCAAGAAGGGAGCAATGGTGCTCACTATGCTATGGAACTCATAGTACCAGTGAATGCCCTACTTTTAGAGTAAAATTCAATGGGAACTGCAATGCTTGTGGGAGGTATGGTCATCACGCTAAGGATTGCATAGTATTTAATCATGCGATGGACAATAGACCAACTTTAGCATGGAAAAACACACCTCAAGTGCCTCCATTGATGCCGGCCTCACCTCTTGAACAAATGTCACAACACATGGTCCCTCAGGCCCAAAATGTTGTTCAAACAACACCCTTACCACCTCCAATGCTAGGACCGCAACCACCACATCCGAGAATAACTTCTATGAATCAAGTGGGTTGTGAGTCATCTATTGCTTGTTTGGAAGGCTGTGAGGAAGATATAGACCCTAATATTGCCTATGGGATGGATGCGTTTGAAGAAAGTCCACAATACTACATGGAGGACTATTGGGGACAAGTCAAACATGTCTATCAAGTAGCTGCTCTTGCTGAAAGAGGCCAAAATATCAATTACACTGCTACAAGACCACCTCTTCAATGCTATGAGTGTGGAGGTCCACATCGTGTGGCCGAGTGTCCTATTAGGCTACAAAAGAACGCTAAATTAATGCAAACCAATCAAGCGAGCACGTCTACAATGTCGATACTCATGTGTAATAAGATGTGGCATAGATCATTTGATTGACCAATGTCCAAATAATCCAACTGCACCGAATATCACCCCATTAAACTTGATTGAGGTTACCGAGGAGCCATCACAAAGCACACCTGTGGTACCAATAAACGTACTCATACGATCGATGCTCCAAAAAAAAAATTATATTCTTGAGAAAAGAGACATGACATCAATTGCCCAATCTCAGAAAAAGAAGAAAACACGAAGGAAGAGATCACAAAAAGCAGTGAAGTCACAGACCCCAGTTCAAAGACCAACGTAGGGACTGGTGACGACCCCGTATATATGAGCGACGCTAAGAGGATTCTAATTCAGGTGAAACAATGGAGACCAAAATGACCACTAAGATAGAAACCAACAAGGAAGATGTCCATGAACCACAATGGCCAGGATCCAAGAAGAATAGAGGACCTTATCCAAACCCTACGGAGGAGATCGAGTGAGTCAAGCAATTATGGAGTTTGGTAGAAGATACCCAAAGGGATCTAGAGCCAGCACCTAGGCAGATCCAGATTATAGACACAGTGTTCCCTATGCAACAACAACCTCACCAAGTCCATAGACCCTTAGCCATACCTAGTGTCATCCAAGAAGAAAGTGACGTAAAGTCATGGGAAAGTGGGCGTACTCACTTCTTGATTGAAAGAATGTTTACAGAGGGACTACCTGATCCTATCAAAGAAATGGAGATCCCATCTTCCCCACGTCAAGGGACTGAAGCCCAAAAGATGTTGCCAAATTGATGGATTTCATGTCTTTAGAAGTTAGATCCACCATCATGTCCAAACTATATAAAGACCTTGAGCTAGTCTCAGCTCTTCGAGCCTTCCTCAATGGAGAACTAAAGTTTGGGCTACCACAATTTGCACAAATGGATGGAGCTGGGGAGATGCTAATAGAGGAGGAACACTTAGATCCACAACCCAACCTAGGCAAGAACCTTGTGGTAGGAATACCTGTTAACAAGTTGGGACAATACTTTGAGGGTGATGAATCCAATGCAACCATACCAATCACTACTAAGGGATTAACTGTGAAGGGAATCCTTGATGGTGGCGTTGGGGTTAGCATTGTGACTAAAAAATGCTGGGAAATTATGGGAATACCTCACCTTGCAACCACAACCATAGTAGTGAAGATGGCCAATGGGTCAATTCTTAAACCTATTGGGATGCTAGAAGATCTCAAAATCAAGGTCTTTGGACATAAAAGAAGAATTACCTTCATTGTTATGGATTCCTCGAAGCACACTATGGCATCGGAGATGATCTTAGGATGTCCTTTCATGAGGGAAGCAAAAATGGTGCATGAATGGTCTAAAAACCATGTCTACCTGCAGTTCCAAGATTCTGTCATTTGAGTGAATCTTGTATCTGGTCGAGCACAACCCCTAGGAAACAGGTTTGATCTGACACCACAGTTCACTCGGCCCCATTGCAGTATTGTTATACGTGTAAAGCGGACACTGATGTTAGCCTGAAGATCCTCCTTATATTGATGTACTACCTGGGGTGACTGAGTCAGACGATGTGGATTGGGTCCACCTAGCGGAAACCATAGACACTTGGGGAAACAGGGGGACGACTTGGGGTAACACCTGAGGGGGATGAAATGCCACCACTCATACCCTTAAATATGCTAGAAGCAATGCATATAGCTTCTGACAAGACTCATCCTCATATAACAAAGAAAACATACAAGTGGGTCCCTAAATCTTCTTTAGCAACCATGGTTGATGCTAAAAAGCAGAAGCCTTGTAGGAAACGTCCCACTCGCTCCAAGAAATGTAAGGGAACGTGGTGTTGGATTCCTAAACAACTATTGAAAGCCCAAGGCTACTATCAAGGAAATGATCAAATCTGGGTGCCAAAACGTAGATTGTGTTTTTACCTGTCACCTGACCCATGTGAGTCAAACCCTGTGACAACAAAGTCGATGAAAGATCGTGGGAAAGGAAAAATCACAGAACACTATACACCGGATCTGAAGCTAGTATGGGTTCCCAAGCAATAAAGGCTTGTTTTGCTCAACTCAACCATAGAAAAAACGAATAAAGCTTCTATCTCTTCATGTAATGCATCCATAGAGGTAAAATCTTCTACACAACCTCCACCTACCATAGGCAGCCTCCATTGAAGTTACAAAATATTTGACACCTCCCATTGTTCAATTATTACCTGATGCACTACTTCAAGTTCGTTCATGGGAGAGTACCTTACCACCCTTGCAACTCGATGAGGCACCCAGGGTAATAGAGAACTTTATCCTCGAGCATCGCTATAAGCATTGCTATTTTGAGATCTACAATGTTTCTATATTGGGCTCCTACAGAGTCGCTATGGGTGTCGCTATAGGCATTTCTATATAGAGATGATTATAAAGAGGCTTACAGCAACCCACATAGCAACGATATCATTTCGACGATCATAGCAACATTGGGGATAAAAATATCACGTGTTTTTTTTGTAAGGCCTTCACAAGCCTTAAGCACGTCTTGTAGTGAACAGAACATGAAGTTATTGTATCCAATTGTAGGAACATGTGAAGTCACTTTATACACACAAATGAAATAAACGAAAATGACAAAAGGCTACCAAGAAAAATGTACCTCATAGATAACCATTATAAAGAAACACAAGTACATTGTGGAGGATATACAATCGAGAACAATTATCTTGATTGAACCAACATGTGTGTATAATCATGCATTGTTAACCACTAAACATGAGGAAAGCCCGCTTTTGTATTATTTACTTCGTCAAACTCCATGTAATTATTTCTCGGGACTCAATTGAGTTTTCAGATTGTAATATATTAAATATGTGGATAAGCAAAACCCATGGTAAAAAGTAGGAGGTGATTTTAAGAGATAGAACCTTCAAGGCTGAGGTATAACGACCAATTTTTGTAACCTGAATGACAACTTTTAAATCAACCAACTTTTGAGCTCAACTAAGTGTGCCGTGAGTATTGTGTGAGAGAGTGAGTGATCTTCTTCTACTCTCTACACGTGCTATGAATGCTACATTGTGAAGAAATCTTCACCATTGTGTTAGCAATGGCAAGAGCTACGGGATGATGCCAAACTTGCACGGTTTTGGTCTCTTCACAAAGAGATCTTGCATGAGCTTTGAGGTGAGTTTTCTATCTAACGGTGCATCCAAATAGAGATTTCTATATGTCATTGCGTTCACGGAAATTAGAACTACACTTTAAGCCTAAACACGTCTAGAATTAGTGACCTATAATTTTTGGCCTATCTTCATAAGCGATTTCTGCACCAAGTGTTTACAAGTAGTGAATTGGGAATAGAAACTTTAGGGTAGTGTCCTTTAGGTGTCTAGAGGTCACCCCTTGAAGTCTAGTTGGATATACCAATTTGTGGAACTTTGTTGTCAAGCGCGCTCATGCAATGACGTAACTGGGATGGGTGACCTCCCAATAAGGCTGTCACCCTAGGACCATCAACTAGTATAGAGCCATAATTGTGCACGTTAAGAGACTGTGTGGAAAATATGAATGAATGAGCGTTCCAAGTTTGGCTTAAGGGGGTGGTTGCTGGGGTAAGCTCAACTTGTGATGACAAGGCTTGCATAAAATGGATACACCAGAGGTCCACCTTAAGGTTTTGGGGTATAAATGGCTAGACAAATTTGTGGAACTTTGTTCTAAAAATTGGTGGCAAGACACACAATGCCCTACCCAACAACCATATTGAACATATTACAACAAAAAATGAGATGCAAAACTGACAAAAGTTAACAAAAGTGAATTGACAAAAGAACAGCATAATGAATAAATCATGGGCAAAAAAACTTGAACACATCGATAGATTGTTAAGTTGGATCAAAATGTACAAGTTACAATGCATTGGCCATTATGGAAAATTGTTAAACTAAATTACACTGTTTTGAATCATCTACAAAATTGACATATACATGTCATCTCCTAATACATGCTATATAGAAGTAAGACTAGTGCTAGCTAGGGCTAGTCTGACATTGGCTCATTTGACATCTCATCATGACCCAAGGGTGTCTTTATCAGGTTTTGCAAAAACAAAAACAATAAGAATTTCTATAAGTATAAATATACCAATATAAATAGTATAACAAGTTATTATTAAAATGCAATAAATTTTAGAGCATAAAGTTAAATAATTACCAAGACAGGTTGAGAGCCCAGAATGTCCATAAGCACCTTAAGCCCTTTTTGTTCGCATACTCACGCTCGTACAATGTGGGGTTATGTCCAATCATTGAACACTATTTAGGACATAAAAAGAAAATGTGATGTTAAAATTTAAGATTACAAACACCAAAAACTACTTAACCTAGAGAAATGCAATAACACTTCCAAAGTTGGCCTCATATGACACCCATCTATTGTCTTACTCAAGTGGTGCGAGCCCTACCTCTACTCATGCTCTGGCCACCTCCCTTTGTTGCTTCCACTTGTTGGGATTCTCACGTGCTTCTTGCTTTGCAATCTTCCAATCTTCTTTAGTCGGCCAAGCTGACCTACTCCACCCATGCTTTATTTCTTTTTGCACTTTGGAACGCTTTTGCTTGCAGTTCTCATGCATCCGCACCTTCATTAAGTCTTCAGTGAAGCGCTCTCTTGATTTGCCATGAGAAACCCGTCATGGTGCATATTGATGACTCTATCTTTCAATTCATTGGGCATTTCAGTACAGGTATTTAAAGTGCCAAAAAACATGAGAGCATAGGACACGCATGTGCAAAATCACCTTCTTGCCATCCTCATCCAAGATCAAGTTTCCACTGATGTCGATCGGCGAGTATGGAAAGCCCTCTTGCCTATTGCGGGCTGAACCTAGGTGTCAATGCAAGCGTCTTGGTAGGGGTCTCAAGCGGTGTCTCAATAGGGGTCACGACTACAGATTTCTCCACAGGATTTACCTTTGTCTATAAGATTTGTCTTTGATTCTTGTTACTTTTGCAACTCTAAATATAGCATTAATGTACCTGTAAATGTTGCTGGCTACCTCTTGGAAAAGAGAGTATTAGCATTTTATCTTCTTTGTAGGCCTAGTGTTGGTCAAACCAAACCTTACATGCTCTTCATGATTTTGGATGCTAAGGGTAGCAACCATTTCTTTTTTACTTGTAGCCTTACCCATGATTTCTCTGTTACCTGGCTTACTCTGTGTAATCTCTAGAATTCTCTAAATGTTGTCTACAACCATATTGCAATTTGCTTCTTTATCCAGTAGAGCATTGCATCTGACACTTGCTCCTTTTGTAGTGCTAAGAACTATAACTATTCTCATTGCTTGCTCTATTGAAGGTCTTTGTTCTGATTTTGCCATGGTCTCATCTTGATCTAGCTGTGTCTCTATGGAGGGTGACTTGAGACTTTTTGTTCCACTCTGACTTGCATCAGCTGATTTAGCTGGCAATGAGTGATTGATCTTTGAACTTCCTATTGCTTTTTGGTTGTTTGCAATTTCGTTCTTCTTAATTTCTGGCTTTGGTGGCATTCTTTGCTCAATAGCTATTGTGGTTGCTCTTTGCCCTATTTGATCTGCACTTGCTATTTCTTGATTTGCTTTAAGCTCTTTTGAAGTTCTATTTGATGGAGATGAATCATCTTCAATAAGATGTGCTTTGATATAAGTCTCCATTTTAACTGTGCTTGAGGACTTTGTGCTGTCGTCCACGGGTGACCAGTCCTGGTCTTCATTCTTTGTTGTCTGTGACTCTGTCATGTTTGCATTCTGTATCTTTAACATCTTCTGGGCCATTGACATTCCCATTATGATGTTGTTGGCATATCCTTTGCTGTGATCACATGAAATTGAGCTATGATGATATGTGAACTTACTTCAATGGTGGTAGAGATGATTCCCAAGCATTCTGCTCATTTGTCTCCTGATATACTCACAAATTTAGGAGCATCTTCCAGTTGTGGTTGGCCACATCTTTTCCAAGTGCGAAAAGACATGAGGTTCTTGTCTAACTAAAAATCTAGCTTTACTTCTCTTGACAATATTTCTTCATTTTCACCAACAATGTTGCACGATCATCGTAGGATTCATGTTTGAATTGACTGCTTTTGTTGTGGCAGCGTCCTTTGGTTGAACTTTATCTGCATTTTCTTTTCTTTGACCACCTGATTTTGTTGATGTTGAGTCTATTGACTGTAATAGTACACTTTTTGTTTGCAATTGATGAGCATTGTCTACCTGCATCTGAGTAACTTTTGATCTTAGAAGATCCATTGTACTTTCTGGAAGAATCTATCTCTTTGGAGGAGAATTTGGTGGTGACCTTTGTGTAGCTTTCTAAAATTTAGCTTTCATTGATTTTGACTTTTTTGTCATCTGTTCTAGCAGCTTGAGGCTTTGCATCATCTTCAGATAGTCTGTGACTTCAGCCTGGCCATCCGTAGGGGCTTGTACAAGGTCATGATCTTGCTGATATTCATTGCCATGTGCATCTTGATATGCATATGTGAGGTTGATCACATGTAACTTCTTGAATACTATTGTACTTTTTGGCTTTTGACTTTGACTTGTGGAGATCTGTTGAAACTTTTTCCCTTGATCTTCATAGAGGCATTCATCTGTAGGCTCTGATGGAATTTGGCTCAATTGGAAACTTCCAACAGCCATATGATCTTTCAATGGTTTCTGCTTTGAAGAGGTCTGTTGGCTAGAAGCTCTAGGGCTTCTAACTAGTGTAGCATTTCTTGGCACATAAGCTGAGCATGATGGACTTACAGCTCCCCCTTCCTAGGGTGATCACTATAGCCTGCTACATTTTGTAAGAGTTCAAAATTGTAGTCTCACCTTTTGGGACTGTGAAGCTACACTTTGGATAGCACTGTTGATGTTTAGCATCTGTAAACCTTCGGCATAGTTTCCTATGTATCTCCTTGAAACATGACAAATTATGCCCCAAGTCAAGTTGTAGATAGCATTATCTTTGCCCTGATATTTTCTATCCTATGGGTCTCCTATGATATGAGATTCTGTGGTTTCGAGACCCAAGGCATCATAGATGCTAGGCTCTTGTCTATATCTACGACTGTTTTGGTCAAAGTATATGTTGGTTTGATCACAACATCGAAGTTTGATTTCAATGGAGGAGAGTTTGGCTCTGAACAGATTTTTGGGTTCACTCGGGTAATATCCTTCAGCTCTAGAGAGGATGGCCTATAATAGATTCTTTTCTTTGAAATGAACCATCCTTTCTGATCTATCACTGGGCGCACTTGTAGGAAGTGGTATGTGGGCCGTTCAAACACTGGTTGATCCTTTTTGTACAGTTTTCCTTTTTGGTCTACATAGTGTGCATATGAATTATGTGTACCATACAAAGCTAACATCATTCTGTTTGATGTGTCTCTAGACTCGTGAATGATTGCAGATTCAAAATCATTTGCAAACCTAATAGTCTTTTCAACCTTTGGTGATATCTGGACATCTTGACCAAATTCATGCAGGAATTTGTTGTTCAAAGAATCAATTTCAAGCTTTTCAGGTGTCTGTGCATCTTTATGCTGATTTTGAACTTGCACTGCTTTTACTGGTTCTTCTAATGGTAATGTAGAATCATCTGATTGCATTAAAATTGACAAGTTAGATGCACTACATCAAAATTCGCATTTCTAATTTTCTCTGTACCTTGCTTGGCAGTTGATGTATCCATGTTGTCTAGATTTCTTGGACAATCTTCAAAAAAATTTCCACCTTTTTGTCCACAATCTGAGAAATACGCCATGATCGGTGGTATTTCAATTGTCAAGCTCTATCTGAGAAGTTTCTGCTTCTATGCTTGCCAAATTGTCGGCTTCTTCTTTTAGAACACTAAGCATCAAGCTGTAGAATGCTCCATCTAGAACTTTGTACGTCTTTGGCTTGGTTCTCCAATTAGACTGGCTTCAACTGGTTGATCTGTTGGAACTTGCAATTTTGGCTCTCGACTATAGATTTCACCAATGTAATCCATGTACAATGACCCTGATTGCATATGTACCAACTGTATGTTTGGCTGGCTTGTGCATATTTTTGAATAAACATTTGGGTTGACTTTCTGAACTTTTATCTGCACTTCATCTTTGAGCTTGCAATACCTGGCTCCATTGAAGTCTGTGAATATGTGGGTGTTCGCTAAATCTGGCTTTACTCTGATCAATAGGATCTTAGATCTTGTGTTGCTTTTATTGCTCATCAAGTATCTATGGCCTTCTGAATCTGTGTACAAAAATTTATCCCCATTGTAGCCATATAGCTGTAAAATCTGCTCTATTGCAGTTGTGCATGTGTTGTCACTGTTATTGGCTTGCTCTTCTCTACTTGAATTCTTGGCTCGATTTGAGTCCATGTTGGCTCAATCTGTAACAACTCTCTCCTAGCAGATCTTGGTATCGATTAGCAAAATTTCTACTGCCCGTACTAACCTAATTTGCAATTACATGTGAGTTGTGTCCCTGTTCGTTCGATTAGAAGCTCAATTTGGAATGCAATCACTTGCACTTGCCCATTTCTAGCATGCAAAATTTTAAAATTTGTCTGTCCCTCAAACGGCTTTGAGTTGATCTTTTTCGGCTTTTTCCGACTATCCTCCTACTATTTCTAACTGTTCCACTGTTTGCTCGGTTTTTTCTTGGCTGTTGTTCTTGATTTTTGCTCGCTTTGCGGTACACTTCTCCGGCCTTGCTTTTTGGATTTTGATTTTGTTCGTGTGTGATTTTTTCCGGCGATGTGTGTGTTTTTTGCTTTTCTGCTTCTTTCCGGCTTTTTCTGGCACTTTCAACAACTTATTTTTTATTTATATTAATCTTTTGTGAAATTTTGAATTTTCTACTTTTTTTACTATTTTTATAATTTTTTGAAAAAGTTTTGATTTTTAATGAATTTTTTGTGAATTTTCTTTTTTTTTGTGATTTTTTTGAATTTTATGGGATTTTTTGAAGGTTGTATGATTTTTTATGATTTATTGGAATTTTTTCGATCAGTGCTTTATTTTTTATGATTTTTTCGGAGCCGTTATGGATTTTCTACAATTTTTAATGATTTATCTGTGAGTTTTTTATTTTTGATTTTTATTGTTTGTTTTTTTTTTAATAACGATTTTTTATGACCTTTTAATTTTTTGTAAGTTTTTTTTAGTGAGGTTTTTCTATTTTCTAATGAATTTTTAATGTGTTTTTTTCCATTTTTCTAGAATCTTTTAAACTCTTTTATAAAAAAAAAGTATTAAATGGCTTTTTTGGTTTTTTATTATTGTTTTTTGTGATTTTGTTTGATTTTTTTACTTTTTTTATAATTTATTTATAATAGTAAAATTTTAAAAAAGAACTACCTAAATAGATGATAGTAGGATGTGCATAGTATTATCCGTGTGTGGACTTGATCCCAATGCTAAACTTGCTTTTTAGTTTATTTTTTTGGTGGCCATTGAGGGTTTTTTGTCTCCCAGTGTCCGCCAAACTATCTACAAACTTGGAAAATTGGTGCAATGGATCTCCTAGAAGGAGATTGATGCAGTTTCTATACCATTCGCTCAACAAAACGTTGTGAAGGTTTGTTGCATGTTTGAGACACACTTTCCTACCACCATGCTGACCATTCAAGTGCATCTTCTTGTTCACATAATTGACAAGGTGGAAATAGTAGGCACAATGCATTCTAGGTGGATGTTCTTTTTAGAACATTTCATGAAAACGCTCAAGGGATATGTGCGTCACGAGAAGGCACGTCCAGAGGGTAACATGGAAGAGGGTTGTCTAGTTTCACAGTCCCTTGTATACATTGGAGAATGGCTCACTGGAGTTGATAATGGAGGAGATCTGCTTTGGTACACCATTGATGTTGAGTGCATTTTTGCAATTGTGATGTGCAATCTTGGTGTGTAAAAGAACATGATAGAGGATCTAGAGGCTAAGATCAATCGATTTTGCATTCTTCACAACCCAATGATGCAAAAGTGGATTTTAGAGTACAAGGATGCAAAGCAAGAGAGACAAAGGGCATGACTTGAGTGGAGATGGAGAAGTCAACCACCGTGAATTATTTGACGGGACTTGAGAGCCTACCACCATTCATGAGATTAAGATGGTTGCACAATTCCTTGAAAAGTGCACAACAACATGGTGAATAGGTGGCTTAGGAGAAGTGGGAGTACTCCACGAGGATGCAGCCCCAATGTATGCTTATAATCTTAGACCCATGGCATAATTTTTTGTATTGGCGGCCACTCATTATCATTGTTGGTTGTAGTATAAGTCATACACGTTTGTTACCATGTGCTAGAACACAATTAGGACCACCGGGGCATTTTTTCCCTTGCTAGGAGGTTTTTCCCCCCATGCATTGTATATACGTCCATCACTCTAGGGCTATCTTACCTTTCCATTGCACACTGATTAATATACTCTTTTTTGTGTGCCTTGAGCTTCCTTTGTCTTATCCAATCCGTGTGTGTTTTCTTGCAACCCTAATTCCAACAATTGATATCAGAGCAGGTTGCATCCTCTTGAGCTTAATCGCCAGTAGCTCCAACACACACCTGCTCACTTTCTCCAATTTTTGTTAGCTTTGGCAAGAGTTGGCAGTTTGAAAAATCTTTGGGTGAGCTTGTAGTTCTAATGTCTGCTCATATTTTTGATTTGGGCTCATTTCGGCCTCAGTTTCCGCCACTACATGTAGAACTGTGCAGGCTATTTTGTCATTTTTTGCAAAACATTTGTGAGTGACGTTTTCTTCATAACAGGTCCCTTATAGTCTTCTATGGTTTGTGCTATATAGAACGTGTTTCTCTCACTTTCTTTCTCCTCTTTTCGGGTGGTTTTCACATCAGGTGCAGCATTTACCATGGCTGACAACAACACATATGTGTTCAAGATGTTTGTTGTTAGGATAGATTGGATGGGGACAATTACCCTATGTGGGCCTATATGATGCAACATGTTCTTGTGCCAAAGGTAGTTTGGAACATTGTGCAAGGCATTGATGTACCTCCTGGATTTTGAGAATAAAAGATGCACAGTCTCATACATTGATTGTGTAGTCTGTGAAGTGCACTATTACTCCCCACATTCGTTTAGCAAAATCTCCAAAAACAGGCTTGGGATATTTTGGTTGGTCTTTATATAAGTTGAAACAATGAGGCAAAAAATGCATTGTTGCGTAAAGAGTTGAGTTGAAGATTATGCATGAGGAAGATGACATGGACGCTTTTCTTGTTGGTGTCAAGGAGAACAATGAGCAACTTATTTCTACAAGTGAAGTCATTTTTGACAGTTCCCTTGTGTAGACTGTTGTCGATGCTTTGCCAGACTTTTGCTAGTACTTGGAGACTTATTGTTAACTGAGTCACATCAGTTAACAGAAGCAGCTAAAGACCGAAGACGTACAAATGCACATCGAAGATCAATACAAAGAAGCAGTAAAGATTGGAGTTACACATTTTTCACGTCTTCCCAAAATAGTCATGTATTGTAAATTCTCAATTTATTTCAAGCCATTGTAATATTTTAATGTGTTACGGGATCAATGGAAGTTCTAAGCTGTAAAGACCAGGTCAGTTAGTGTGCCTAGGTAGCAGATTCAGTAAGTGGTGAAGCCCTAAAGGCCTTGGGCGCCCGGACATTGCATATTTTTACCCTAGGTATAAGGCAGTGTATAAAGAAAATTAGGGTTCTCAAACTCATTTGCTGAGAGCACTCTTTGGTGAGAGCTTTGGAGGTGTGTGGCTATGGAGTCCTTTAGCTTCTCCTTGCTCATGTGACTTGGTTAACACTAATCAATGCTTAATTCTCTTTCACTATGCCTCGCTCATGCTTCTTATGATTGCCTATGATGCTTTGATTAGCTAGATCGTAAATAATTAGTGATTAAATCCCTCTCTAATCTTGTGTGATTGCCCTCTCTTGCTTGTATGTGCATGTAGGTTTGATTGGAGTGTGGTGATCAATAGATATGTGTGTGTGTGCTTGTGATTAGTGTGTTGCATGATAGGATTAGTGTTGTGTGCGTCTTGCAATCGTTAGTGTGTGTGATTGGGTTGATTGGAGGTGAAGAGAAGTGGATGTGGAGATTGCCCTTCAATGTGGCTTAGCTCCTCCATAGGCCGAGAAGCTCACCTCATAGAGTCACCATTCGTGTTTCCATGATTAGCTCACTAATCGTGTGAGTGTTTCCATGCCCTACGGGTAGCTCATCCCTTGGAATTGATAATTTTGTTGGTCATTGGAGCTATTGCAATGATGGAACGCCCCAACATTTGGCGCCATTTTCGTGGACAATGGTCTACGCTAGTGTAATTGTGGCATAATTGAATGTGTTTCCTCACTAATTTCACTTGTGTGTGTATGTTTTTGTGGATTTTAGATGTGTGTGCATGAAGCAATGTGTTTATAATTCCCTAATGTGTCACCATATCTTGCCAATTGTGTGTTTACACACTCTAATTTCACACTAACCCCTTGTTAATTTGACTTATTTTGCTAACTTACACACTAATTTTCTACAAAGGATTGAAGAATTAAATCGTCAATCGATCTTCAATGGAAAGGTAATCTAGGTGGTATTCTCAACCTCCCTAAAATCTAAAGATGTGTAGGATTGTGTAGAGATCCCACCCTGATGCAATGTAATGTTGATGCTATGTTATTACAATGCAATGTTAATGCTATGATGCTATGAAATTTTTGGATTGTTCGTTTTCATGCCGTCGTAATGCCGAAATCTTTCAGATTTGGTGGCGTATGAATTTGACAAGTTCAATTGCTAAAATTGGTGATTGCACATTGCTAATTAGATGCCTAATTGAATTAATTGCATGCTTGAATGGTCAATTGCAAGTGTATGTGTGCACTAAAATCAAGTGTGTGTGCGCCTAATTTTAGGTACGTGTGCAGTATTTTTCCCTTGATTGTGCACCTAAAAATCAATGTGTGCTTAATGATTTTTCAATTATGATGATTGATTTGTGTTGTGTTCATGCCCAACTAGAGATTTGTAAAATCACATTGCAATTTCGACAAGGTTAACCCTTTTGTGTGCGCACCTAAATATTGGTAAAAACTACCAATTTTATTAGTGTGTGTGCGCTTAAAGAGTGCTTAATGTGCATGATTAATTCAATTTTTGATTGCATGTTTGATGTGTGTAATGGTTAATTTCTTTGTTTTTAACACTAGAATGGTAACCTAACAGGACATAAAAGTGTCCTTTCAGGGTTTTGGGAAAAAATTCCAAAACCATAGTAGATCCACTCATTTTGAAAAATCCTTTCATGAGCTTATAGTTCAATAACTACTACATATGGAAAAAATGAGAAACTTGTAATTTTTCTCATCCCTTGGTCACTACAAGCCTCCAAAGTTGATGGACCAGTGCATTTTGCCCAAAATAGCAATTTCTTACGGTTGATTGCATATAAATAAGACTGGGGATTTTTGTAGGACATGAGATAAAATGCCCCGTTAACTTCAATGGGTTGGTGACCAAAACATATGGTTGCTTTTACCTCACTAATTTTGTTTTGGTAAAAAAAAAAGGTACAAAAAAGTTGCATTTTTGCCATTCTGCGGACCTATCATCAAAGTTTCTATAGTCACGCTCAATACAAATACTATATACATGTTTTCTTAGTTTACTTTGGGCCTTTGGATTCAAAAGGAGCCATGGAGCATGTCAAAAGGATAATGGATCTCTTACAATTGGAACCTTGGGGGCAATGATAAAGTGCTAAATACAGCAAACATGAAAAAACTGGGTTTAGCATTATGACCTCTAGAAACCCATAAAAACTACTCAATATCTAGCCAAGTTTGTAGTCTATGATTAGATATGGTTACTACCTACAAACTACGCACAATTGGCCTAAGAAACTAGCAATATTGAGAAAGTTATACTTGCTACTCTAAAATGTATCGTATTCTTCAGCAATCAAAAAACTCAACCATCATCATATACTATGCTATATAGCATATTAGGTCCCCCAAAACTCAAGCAAGATTAGATTTATGTTATACATTACACTTACACAATCAAAATTGAATTTGGATATCAAGAAAGCCACCAAAAAAATCATAAAAGTGCTAATTTTGGCCAAAAAATAGGATTATGCAATTCTTATAAATTGGTCATAACTTTCAATTTTAACACTTAGCTCTCCCTACAAGCATCAAAACATGTTGAGAACTATGAAGGCCTAACCTCTAGCCATCTAAACCTCACAAAAATGAAGTTTAGAGTAGTATAGTTGCCAAAATTTGAAAAAAGGCCAAAAATAGGACCCGTTTTTTCACACAGTTTAGGTTCAAATATGTTGTGCAAAAGTAAGGTTAATGGTGAGATCGATACTCAAAAAAAAATTCTAAGTTTTTTTCAGCTCATGAGGCAACTTTGTGGATATATAGCACCTAGAAATTCATTTTCATACTCTTCAAATAATTCAAGCAAAATGGTCACTTAACAGGACACAAAAGTGTCCAAGGACATAAAAGTGTCATGTTACCATTCTAGTGTTAAGCTCAAAACAAGGGATTAACACACTTCAATTGCGTCAAATTTTGACCTAATTTTGTCACTAATTTTGCCGATTTAATTGCCTAGTTTTGATTTTATTGATGAAACCGTTTGGCAAATGAATTGATGTGATTTTATTTGGTTGCACTAATCCTCTATGTGTAGAGAATTTGTAGATAAATTTTGGGTATTTTTTGGATAATTTTTACAAAACTTTGGCAATTTTGTTGCTAATTTTTTTTTAATTCTATATAAATTTGATATTTTTCAATCTTTACAAGATGTTTTGAATGTGTGTTTTCGGCTTGATTTCGAGCGCATTTGGGCTTTCGTTTGCCAAATTTTGAGCGTTTTACTATTTCCGAGGGTCGAGCTGACGATTTTGTCGAATTCGGTTTTTTCGATAAAAACTACTATCTTTGGTGTGCTTTTGCGTGTCGGAAGTGTTTGATTGTGATTGCATATGATTTTCTAAGATTTATAGAAAATTTTGAGAATTTTTTGGATTTTTGGGTGAATTTTAGCGTTTTCGGCTAATTTTTGGCCTACTTTTGGACGTTTGGCAATAAAAAAATCTAATAAAAAGACGAGTCTCGAGTTTCGACGCGTTTGCCTTGCGGAGCATAAAACCTTCAACTAGATCTTCTTCTTCTTCTTCCCTCTCGGTGTGAACCCACCCCACACCCTCACTCTCTCTCTAACTTTCTCTCTCCTCCCCACCCCCTCCCCACTCTGATTATTTTCCCTCTCTCACCTCCCCCTCTCACTAAAAGCGCGATTATCAACTTCACACTCACCTCTTCCTTAACTCTCTCTCTTTCTCACTCACGTTCTCTCTCTCGGCTGTCACGCACGTGCTGCCCTTTTCCTCCTTGTCGTGTAGCTTCAACCCACCACACACACACACACACACACACACACACGTCGTGATACTCCTCTACTTTGCGCTTCCGACCCACCTCTCCCTTGTCTCGTTATGCACACCTGCCACATCAGCACCTCCTATCGTGCTCTCTCTCTCCTCGCTTCGCTCCTGCACGCGCCGCCTGACATTCTCCCTCTTGTCTCGTATTCTGCACATGCAACGTGCTCAAGTGCCACGTCACCAGCATTGTCTTTCTCTCCATAGCCCACGCACGCACACACTACACACATACTGTCGTACTCTGCACTGCCCTCCTTTCTCTCTCTCTCTCTCTCCCCGCTCTGCAAGCGTTGCCCCGCCACGTGCTACCGGCTGTCAGTCCCTAACGTCAATGGGAACCTAACACATTTTACACCAGTCATGTGACTTCAAACCAGTAAGCTTCCCTTCCTTTGTGAATGTTGTTCGGAGCGAGTATTACACCTATGGGCATACACATGGATTGAATGATCCCTTTCACTTTGCGTTCATGTTGTCCTATCAAGATCCATGGTGCTTTAGGTAGCTTTATCAATCTATCGTTTGCTATGTACAACCAATATTTCTATGTACAACCAACATCCTTCTACTCTAGCCATGATCAAGCAGAAATACTTGGCAATTCTCTTTGCAAGATAACCCTCTCGTAACTCGTGATTCTCTAAAAGATGCACTCGATGACCTTCGTATATTTGCTTCTTGAGTGAAGGTTCCCAACGTGCATTAATTCTAGGGTGCATGCATTGTAACAGTTTGTCTAAAGCCCTACACCCATACACATGACAATAAACCCATTGAAGCTCTGCACCCATACACATGACAATAAATCGAGCCACGGGAGTTTCTCACCTGAGAATTCTGTTAACTTTGATAGTCATGCATCGTCCACATTAGAATGCCTCTGATCAAAGCATTACGTAAACCTCCATGTCAACTCATATCCACCACTTGCCTGTCCAAAATTGTTTAAGCTCTTCCAATAGTGGATGAAGATACACATTCATATCTTCACATTATACCACCCTTGCACAAGCAAACTTGAAAATAGGTATCCCTTCTTAGTTGTCAGTCACGAGAGAAGAATGTTGTAGTTGACAATGACAACTGGCCATACACTGTAAGATGTCAACTTATAATCAAATGGATTTACCACATCCATAGCTAGGCCGAGGCACAAATTTTGAGCTTTCCTAGAAAAATCCAATCACGTGCCATCGACATGTTTCCATGTCACACGATTTGTAGGCATCCGTAGCACACCATTCAAAGATCTATTCTCCTCATGCCATGTTTCTAGAGACGCCATGGACTTGCATGCAAAGAAATGCTTGATGCGAGGTAGCAGAGAAAAATGTCGTAACACCTCTTGTGGTACTTTTTGTTCGTGGAGATCCAATCGATATCTCTTAAAATCACATTTTGAATACTTCTACATGTCCACATATTCCTCCATTAAAAGAATGTATTCTTTAGGACAAGCGTGAATGGAATTGTAATCCATTCCCAGGGTTCAAAGGATCTTTCTTGTATCCTCTCTAGAATCTGGCATCCATTATCAGCTAACAATATGTGGTCCTTTAGCAATCTACACAGAGAAAAACAAAATCTACAGTAATTTGGTAAATTATACATGTATATATTTTTTCAAGTGGACACATTGCAAGAGATTACCTAAAAAAATTTGCAATGCTAGTGTCACTCTAGCCAAACTTTTCCTGCATGTTGAGAAGAACCAAGAGCGCCTTCAATCTAGACACTTGTGTTCCACCATACAAGGGTATGTTGGCCTCACATTTCATGTCATTATAGATGAGCCTTTCCAAATCCATGATCATCTCGATCATTTTGTTGATCTCGGGCTCAAACATAGCCTAGTTGGGGATGTGCTCTACATGGTCACCCTTCGAGCTTATAGAGGCTTAATTTTGCACCCTCATGTATGCTGCTTGAGTAAAGCACCTGCTAGACGGGTCAAACTCGCAAACGTGCTGCAAAAAAGCGTGCCTTGTTTGTCGCATACACTACAAGAGCCTCTTAAGCTTAGCGACGTTCAAAACTAGCGGCATCGCTATGAGCGTTGCTATATAGTGACACATATAGCGATGCTCACAATGACACTGGCATTGGTTAGAAAAATACTTGAGAACGCCAAAAATCAAATCTGTATCTAGTTTTGGTGCTCTCAAGCAAGCAACAAAGAAAAAGGTATTGCCTTCACCTTCCTCACACACACACACACACACACACAAAATAACATGAGGTCTTTCATCTGACTCTTCTATTAAATGGGACAAAAAGAAGCAGGGCTAATAAGTATTTTGGGAGCCCCTCATCTACATCTCTATTAAACCGCCCATTACATGATCACACAAACAACTATCGCAGTAAAAGCAGGTGTTTGGACGCTCTGCTAAAGGCAAGATCCGAGTCGCCAAGACTAACCCATACTCCCGGGTGCGTGGAGTACTGTTAAAATATCCTCTTAATAGATGACCATAACTACGATACAAAAAGATCTTATGAGGTGGAAGGAATTGGGCTAGCAGGTATAACCGCTCAGAAAAACGTGGCTTCAATGAAAGTTCTATGTAATAATACTATGGCCCTAGGCCCAGAGCCTCAGTTACCATCGCCAATCTGACATTGTTCCTAAAATGCTCACGACCCCAAAGGGTTACACGAGTCACTCGATTCTGATATGACCACCATTTAGCCTGGGAAACAGAGGTTCCTAATTGCGGGAATAGATGAAGTTCATAACGTAGTAAAGTAGCTCTCCGAGTAGAGTCGCCTGATTGATAAAGGTGTGCTATGAAGAGGATGGAGAAGAGGGTGACCTCTTTCTCGCCCTTTTCTTCCCTTGCTCCTCCTTGTCTGCACCATCACTTTCTTTAGAAGAGGAAGAGGATGAAGAAGATGGAGAAGAGGGTGACCTCTTTCTCACCTTTTTCTTCTCTTGTTTTCTCTCTTCCCTCTTTGAATTATGATGTAGTGAAGAATGTGATGGTCTTCTCTGTTTAGAGGGTGTTTGAGAGTGTTTTTCCCATCGTCTTCATGGAGACATCTCCGTCGAGGTGGCAGGAGACTCACTTCTTTCTCGTCCTTTAGATGGGGGCTCTACCATTGAAACTTGGGTTCTCCTTTGGGAGGGACATGCCTCATTGAGTAGCAAGTTTTTGAGCCCTTCGTATGGATCCTTCTCTTCTTCCCTTATAAGAGAGAGTCCTCTTTTGGAAGTCTCACCAAGAGATTTCCTAGGTACTCTCTCTTCTTGATGGGGAGTTTGGAGAATACCATGGGTGCGCAATTGCTATAGCCCTTCACCTTGGAGGAATGGATTTCCTAGGGCTTGTTGAAGCCTAGAACAAGGTAGTTTACAAGCATAGGGGCATCATTAGTTGCTCTTTCATTAGCAAAATCAAAGATATCAACATTCATTTCAATATCTTTTCCCTTGTTATCCATACTAGCAAAATTTAGGTGTAAATTTTCACTTGTACTTTGGCACTTAAAGCCCTAGTTGCTAGTCCTCCTTACCTTCAAAGATAAGCACTCAAGCATCTATACCCATGGCTCGAATATTATTAATTGCAATGGAATAGAAGAGAGGGTTCAACAGAGCCAATACAACACTAGTTCCTATCAAGCTTCTGATAACTCAATAATTGTTGAGCCATAGGCAAGCCCCGTAGGACTCCATTATTAAGACCATAGCTCTCGACGGTATCCCCGTTAACTGCATAAAGTAGGCGTGCTTCAAGGATAAAAAATCCCTATTTTACTTTTTTGCAATTAATAACACCAACCATTTGTAGCAAGCTTGAGGACCTCTCTTCTTGAGCAAGAAAAGAGAAACCAATACCTCTGATACCAATGTAGCATTTAATGCACTAGTAACTTGTGTGTAGCAAAAATTGATAACATAGTGAGCATTTCATTAAGGACAATTTCCTAATGATCATAGAGAGAGTACTTAATTTGAGAAAGCAACATAGCAATTTACACCTAGCTAATTTGGCATGGACAATACTTGAAAAGAGAGAGAAATAGAACAATTGACAACAGTGGAGGACCGGATTTACATGGAGCCGGTCCCCCCTCCATAAAGGATCTGTATTATAGCTTCTCTCATCAAAGGAGACTTTTGTACAACACAATTCTTGTGTTCCTTGACAAAACTCGTTGGTGCAATAAAGATGGAATCTTCATACACCAAATTATGCTTGAAAACACACCTAGTGCCCTAGCCTCAGTCCCAAGACCTCAAACACCTTCAAAAATGGGTGAGAGCTAGCAGGGAATGAGGATGATTGAGAGGAAGAAGATGTATCTTGTGAGAAAGAAGTATTCTCCTCACATAATCACTCTAATTAGCATAGCTTAGCTTTGTAATTAGCATGGTAGAGGAGATGAGCATGCCATTGAAGCTTGGCTCTTGGTTGGATTTGCATTCCATAGCCAAGAGTTGTTGGATAGCCCTCTACTTCTCAATTCTTGAAGAAGGAGATGGAGTTCTTCTTGCACACATGATTTGTGTGTGTGTGTGTAGCAATGTGTTAGACTAAAATGCAGCCCTCTTTCTCTTCTTGGTCGAGCCCTCTTGCAAAATACTCATGCTGGCTTCCCATTGGCTCTTGTAAAGCTTAGCCACTCACAACTTAGGAGCATAATTTATAGCCTTGTGACTTGTGTCCCCCTTTCCCCTTTTGTGAGAGATTTAGGTAAGTAAATAATTAATTTAAACTCTCATTGGATCTTTTAGTCTTTTGGCCAATAGGAATCAGGCAAGCCATTGGGCTGTTGGATGCTCATTGGACCCCTTGGTAGACTGTCCAATAGTCTTCTAGGGATCTTAATTTATGTTGGTTCTTTTATCAAGCATTTTTAAATTGCTTAGAATAATTTTACTCTAGCCTAATTCTCATTGGTCCACCTCTATGGCCATCCAATAGGATTTGAGGGGAAATTGGGGGCAACTGGCCTAGGAGCCTGCCATGTGTCCATTCTTCCCTTTGGGGAGAGCTTGGTTGTGTGTGTGTATTTATCTCTCATCCCCTACCATTAGGGCTCGCCCCCGCCTTCCTAGGGATGTGGGAAGACTTTTTAGTTTTCCCATGACCATCCAATTTTCCCCTACTTTGGCCTTTGGACAATTGATTTAAATTTAGGAACTTTAGCCTATGGAAGTCTTAATGGAGCTGAACCTTAGGTATTTTAAGCCCCATCAAAGCACATTTCTCTTTGCAGACTGGCCCCCTTTGGATCCCTATTTTCCCTCCTTTGGATCCCTGTAGAGACCGGTCTGGAAGCCTTACCAATATTCTATCTTTTACTCCCTTGGTACTTCCCCATATTAAATGATCAATTTAACATGAGAAAATCATTTGGGATAATTAGATATTAGTTTTTATGAGACCTTAGACGAGTTTTGGGAAACTTTATTAAGACCCGATCATCTTGCTTGAAGGTCAAGGATCTTCTGTGCTTATTAGCAACACCCTTCTATTTTTGTTGAGAAATAAATATAGTTTATTTAATTTTTTGAAAGGGTTCTTTTAAATCTTGGCTATATTCATCAACAACGAAGATCTTACCATGTACTTTGAGTAGCAAGGGGCTGTTGGATCTTCCCGTAATGACCTCAAAGGGTGCTTTTTCCATAGAAGTATGCATACTCTACAAGAGGTAGGTACTTCTCCCATTGAGAACGTTGATCTACTTTTGTAACATAGGCTTTTCATAGATCAAGGATTGCGGAGTTGGCTATTTCACTTTGGCCATCCATTTCTGGGTGCCGAAGAGAAATTTAATCTAGTACCTAGATTTTTAAAGATATCCTTCCAAACATTATCAGTCATTCGAGGATCTCTATCTGATATAATGGATCTAGGCAAGCCATGGTACTTGAAAAGTTTTGATATGAAGAGGGTCACCATTTGATATGCCTTAATAGTCTTTTTGACAGGTATGAAATGAGCTTGTTTGTTGAGCCTATCAACTATAGTCCATATTCCCGTATTCCCATGGATAGGCTTGGGAAATCCAAAGATAAAATCTATGGATATTCTCTCCTATGGTGAATCAGGGATTGAAAATGGTTGTAGTAATCTACGTTGATTTCCTCGATCATATTTTGCCTTTTGGCATATCACACACTTTGAAACATAGTCTTGTATGTTTACTTTCATGGCAGGCCAATAGAAGTATGTTTCTACTCCTCATAGAGTAGATTGAATCCCTCTATGCCCCTAATAAGGAGGAGCATGAGATTCATACATTACTTTCTTACGAAGTGAGTGAATGACACATAGCCTATTGCCGTAGAGAAGATAACCATCTTGTAAGGTAAATGTTTCTTCTTTATTCCCTAACAAAATGGTAGAAATTGCATCTTTAAAATTTGATCAGTAGCATACTCATCCGTCATAGAATATAGATCATTGTGAGCTGCTATTGTCACAGCATTTACCTTTTGCTTTCATGAAAGTGCATCAGACACGTGGTTGTGATTGCCTACAATGTGGGAAATATGAACATTGAATTGCAAAATAAAAATTCCCACCTCATTTGTTTGTCAAAAAGCTTGGTTTGTGTCGTGAAGTATTTGATAATCTGTACGTAAAATAAATGGAGTCCTCAAGAGACAATGCTTTCATGTTTCTAGGACATGTAGGACAACTAATAGCTCTTTTTCATAAATGCTCAATGTTCGCTTGTTGGAATTCAATCTCCTACTCTCATATGCTATGGCATGCCCTTCTTGAAGCAAAAAACTACTCCAAGGAAATCACCACATGCATCGCATTGGACCTCAAAGGGCTTCATGAGATTTGGTAAAATAAGCACAGGCTGAGAGACAAGCTTTTGTTTAAGCGTCTCAAAAGATTTTTTCTCCTTTCGAGTCCATGCATACTTAACGTTCTTTTTGGTTAGGTCATGTAATGGACCTGCTATTAATTAAAATTTATCAATAAAGCACCTATAGTATGCATACATACCAATAAAGATTCATAACTCATGTAGATTCCTTGGTTAAGGCCATTCTTTAATAACTTTCAACTTTGTGGGATCCATATGGATACCAAATTGAGAGATAATATGACCCAAATATTGAATTTCTTGCAATAAAAAGTCACGTTTCTTGTTATTAATGAAAAGATTATTATCTCTCTGTTACAAGATTGAGCACCCTCCTGTTGCATGTGGTTAACTGCAATTGGGATAGCTGGATTAATGATTAATTGTGTACTATCTATTTGAATTTTACTTACAGTGAGTGCATGATAGTTTTTAGATTGGAACTCTGGGAGTTGACGAGCAGGCACCGACAAATACTAATTCTATGTCATTTTATCCTAGCACAATATTTTAAAAATAAGCCACTATGGCTCCTTTGTAAATAGGACAGTGAGTACCCACCCTAAGAGGGTCATGCAATAACTAGTGTGTACCACTTATGACTAAAATGTAAAAGTGGGGCCTCCAATTTTGGCACCAATAATAAATCAAAATATCAAATACCAACACCATTAGAGAGTGGTATTTGATATTTTGAGAAGAAGTTGAGCTTGTAAGCTTCTAAGCTTGAAAGTTGCTTGGATTTGCATTCCATGGTCAAGTGTTGTTGGTGTAGGTTTATCCACTTCTCTTAGCATTAAGAAGAAGTCTTTACATTGTGAGAATGAGCTTTCTCGAGGTGCAAGAGAGAGAGAAACCCATTGACCCCTCCTTTTTGAGCATGCTTGAAGGTTATTGGTCCTTCCTGTGGCCTAGCCAATGAATGACTTACTTCATATCAAGCAGGATGGTTAGGACTATGACAAGTGTCCTTCAATCCCTCTTTGAAAAGAGAGCTTAATTATTTAATTAAATTCTAATGAGATTCATGCTTGCTCATGGGATGCTCTACTCTCATTGGTCCCCCTCGTAGGCTACCCAATAGGATCAAAGCTTACTCATGGGATAATTTATTCTTATTGATTCTCTTTGTGGGCTATCCAATGAGATCAAAGGTTGTAATAGGGAATGCTTAATTCTCATTGGTTCTTCATGTTGGCTACCCAATGAAACACAGGCTTTCTTGTGGGCAACAAGGCTAGTTACCTGACATGTGTCCTTTATGACTTAAGAGAAAGAAGTGATTTTCTACTATGTGTGAGTGTTCTCTGTCTTCTCCCTAGGATGAGGGTTTGCCCCATGCAAGTTGCACTCCCCACTTGGCCACTTGGAACCTCAAGGTGACCTTAGAGGCCCAAATGGACTTTAGCATTAACCTTTGAAGGCTTAATAAAGCTTACCTTAATGTCATTTCAAGCTTCACTGGGTCCACATTGCTCTTTGGTAGACTATCTCTCCTTTTGGTCCCTTAACAAGATAAGTCTAGCAATACATATAATATTCTAACTCTTATTCCCTTTATCTTCCCATTTAAAATGGCCAGTTTAATATGAGAAATAATTTGAAAAAGTATGATATTGGATTTTATGACCTTACCTCGCGTTTAAAATCATAGTCATCCTTGACTATGAGGTAGGAAAGATAAAGCATAGTCATTAGTCCATGGTTTCCTATTGAGTAGAAGATCCCTTTTTACTTGGTGACATCTTTCCAAAATGGATGCTTAATTATTTTGGTGCTTGAGAGACGTAGCTTTTGCAAGCATGTCTACTCTATAATCCATATCAATACTCCAAGTAGATCGACAAGTCTTACTTGGTGTTTGGGAGATGTAGTTTGGGAGATCGACAAATCTTACTTGGTGTTTGGGCATCCGATGATGGAGCTTTGGGCTCCTTCCTTTGTGTGGCTGGCTCTTTTGAGTTTTGGGGATTGCTTGCATGGACAAGGGACTTCTTGGTGGGAATCCCTGCGCGCTTTCTGTGCTAGTTTGTATCTTTCAAGGTTGGCTCCCTGTTTAGCTGGTATTCTTTGTGTCATGGTTTACTTTCTATCTGGGGGTGGCTCCCCTGTTAGTCAAGGGTTTAGATGGATGCGTTCTTTGTACGGTCTGCACTGTATGGTGCTCCATGGCTTGATATGGACATGGAGTTGTATTTGTATGTTTGTTTATATTTAATACAATTAATTACTCACATAATGTGAGTTCGGAAAAAAAAAGTGAGTAGGTGTGCAAAACATTTTTTTCTAATCTTATTAGGGAGAATCAATAGAGATTCCCACTTGATTATTGTGAATGAGAAAGAAAAAAGTTTTTTTTTTATTTGAGATGCATTAAAAGGGAAAGTGAATGCTTAGATTGATTTTCGAGTGCGAGGGGGAAAAACAGGTAGGTTTCACGTGAAGGAGAGAGAGGGAGGGAGCAATGCCATGCGATGGGATCTCCATACAAGGAGAGGGAGATTTTTGTTGTGCCATCGACCAACATGAGGTAAAAGAGATGTTTTTTGTTTGCCTTGTCCTCACGAAGGTGTTTTGCAGCCTCTTTGCGGATAGGGTGAATGGCATTGTTGTGCAGTGCAAGAAGTAGGAAATGCCAATTTTTTTCTCTTTCCCATGCGAGGGTGTATTACAAGGCTCCTTTTCAAGCCTCGTGTTTGTGTCTTGACTGATTATGCGATGTGGGAGGGTGTGCACAAGCCACAAGGGAATTGAGCATAGTATGAGGGAGCTGTACCAAGATTCGGGCATGCAAGACACAAATGGTGGAGAGTGAGAAAGAAACATGGGGGCACAAAGGCGACGTGGGAATTAGTTGCAGGTGCTTTTCCTTCCACTAGAAAGATTCCTTTTGTAATTGAATATGATAAATAGATAGCTTTGCTTAAGCATAGATCAATAGTGTGAATAGAGTCTTCTCTCTCTCTCTCTCTCTCTCTCTCTCTCTCTCTCTCTCTCTCTCTCTCTCTCTCTCTCTCTTTGTACTAAATGTTAAAGTGAATACACTTTTACATTTAGTACAAAAGGTCTTCTTTAAATACTCTCTCTCTCTCTCTCTATGTGTGTGTGTATGTGTACTAAATGTAAAAGCGATTTCACTTTTCTTTTTTAAAGCTCTTCGATGTTTATAAAAAAAAAGGTCTCCCTCAAAAGGTCTACGTGCGCAGGCCGACAAACACGCTTTAAAAAAGAAAAGTGAATTCACTTTTACATTTAGTACACACACACACACACACACACACACACACACACAGAGAGCAGGACTAGAAAGATACATTTTCCCTAACCGGTGATAATAAGGGCAAACTTGGATTTCTCCCGACTTTTAGGTTAAAATTTAAAGCTTTTGCCCATAATTATACTAAAACTTGTGTAAATTTCTAGGTGTTCTTAAAGGCAATCTCCTCCCGGTTTTTTCGATGGGAGAAATTTGCCAACATTGCACCACATAGGACCAAATGGGCCATGCCATATCAATATTTGCACGGATTTTGGTTTGCTCAAAAAATGTCGCTCGGTGTATGGTAAGACTCATGAGAATATGTTCATACATCAGCGTGTGCTAGGCAATATTCAAAGTGAAAAAGAAGTGGAGTTGTTGGCCAAAATAAAAGGGGGTGGTCTAAATTGGCTACTTCCAGACGGTCAAGGGATTGAAGAATGGAGTCTTGTCTCAAAGGAAAACCCAATATGGTTAAGATAAAAAAGCATATGAAGCCACATATTAGCCAAAGCATTATTTCAAAAGTACAAAGGTGTATTTGCATGGGAGCACAATCATTTGAAAGGTGTTGATCAAGAAGTGTGCCAACATCAGATACCACTAAAGCCAGATGCCAGACCAATGAGGCTGCAACGATATAGAATGAATCCCAATTATTCTAAGAAGGTGAAAGAAGAAATCGATAACCTCCTAAAAGTTGGGTTCATGATAGAAGTGGCAAGCAGTGATTAGTTATTTCCAATTGTGGTGGTACCTAAGAAGAATGGAAAGTTAAGGGTGTGTTTGGATTATCGAAAGCTAGACATGCTCTTAGATGAGATTATTGGCCACAAATGTATAGTTTCATTGATGGCAATAGTGGCTACAATCTGCTGAAATTTGCACCAGAATGTTGGGCAAAGATGACTTTCATCACTCAATGGGGAGAATTCATGTATCTGGTGATGCCATTTGGGTAATATAATGCTCCATGTTGGGGTAAAGGCCTATGTGCCTTGCCCGGTGGGGTGTCTGCCCATTGACCACCTTATCACTTTGTACATATAATATAGAGAATAAGGGGTAGCTCATCTTGAGTCTTGCTCCACCCATACACCTTGCACTCCTTCTCCTTGTTCCCCTTTCCGCACGCTGGAGAGGGGGAATATGGAACACGCCCAGCACACAAAGAGAGCTGCCTCCTATAGCTCAGGGCACACACATCACCCCAATCCACTTAGTGAGCACCTTCAACGCACAGAATTCTCGATATTGCACACACGATCAAACACAACTCGATGCACCGCATTCAAACAGACACTTGATCAACCCGCACCCACAAAACGACTGCAATTCACCCTTGCACACAAACACCACACACACTCTTCTCTCTTTGCACACACACTCATTGAGGGGGGGGGGGGGGGGGGGGGGGGGGGGCACACGCCATCACACACCCGGAATCACATGCAATAGAACAGAGAAGGAGATGGGTGAAAGGAGGTAGCACGACAAAACGCCTATCTTCAATGAGGGGACACCATTCTCTACTCCAAAAAACACCATAGTTGCATACCCGAATTTACAAAACACACAAGGGGAGACACCCTCTCAAGCCTCTGCAGACAAAAAAAACTCTTGGTAGTTTCCCTGTGGCTCTCCAAAGCCTCCCGAGGCGAAAAAGCCCCCAGACACATTCAATTTGGCCCTCTTATAGGGAGGGAGCATCCTTTTTTTGGCAATCTTGGTCTTTTTTCAACACATGGTGGTCTTTTTGGAATTTTCTTGGATGGTGTGTTTTATCTCTGTCACTCACTACGGGACCCCTCCCCTTATGAGCAATAGCGACCTCGCTATTGGGGGGGTCGACTTGCCTTCAAAAAAGATTTTCCTCATCGGGCGCGGGCACGGTCCCTTGCAAGAGGCCACCACGTCACCATACTGCAACCACCCAACCAGTACAGCCGGCGGCCACCACCGGCTACGCCAGTGCACGCTCATTGTACCACCCCCTCCTTCATACATACCTGGCAGCCCGCCCACTTACCTGGGCGACCACATTGGGCTTTATACCCCAACAACCTCCCACTTAAAGTCCAATGTGGTACTTTAAGTGTTAGAGAAGCTAATATACAAGAGATGTAGAGAAGTGATGTACTACCCTACACCTAACTGCTTGCGAAAATGCGCAAAGCTCTCTGAGGGAAGTCCTTTTGTAAGTAGATCAGCAGGATTTTCTGTGGTGTGAACTTTGACAAGCTGAAGTTTCTTATCCTCGAGCATTTCCCTGATGAAATGATACTTCACATCCACATGCTTTGTCTTTGAGTGATAACCTGGATTGCGAGCCAATTGTATAGCACTTTGACTATCACAATATAACACAGGCATCTCTTCTTTGATTCCCAAATCTGTTACTAGTCGATTAAGCCAAATTGATTCTTTGCATGCCTCTGATGCTGCAACATATTCAGCTCTGTAGTAGACTGACTAACACAATCTTGTAATCTAGAACGCCATGATACTGCTCCACCAGCCAATGTAAAGACATACCCTGACGTAGACCTTCGGTTGTCTAAGTCACCTGCATAATCTGAGTCTGTAAAACCCTTTACACTTAGCTCCTGACTCCCATAGCATATACGCATACTCTTTGTAGCTTTCAGGTATCTCAATATTCCTTTCACTGTCTCCCAATGTTTCTTGCCTGGGTTTGACATGTATCGACTTACTACTCCCACTGCAAATGCAATGTCTGGGCGAGTAGCAATCATTGTATACATCAAACTACCCACTGCAAACACATATGGAATCTTATCCATTTCATCCTTTTCTTCCTCAGACACAGGACAATCTTGTTTGCTAAGTTTCACATATGGTGGCAATGGAACACTCAGTGCCTTTCCCTTCTCCATATTGAAACGTTGCAAAACCTTGTCAATATACTCTGTTTGAGATAACCAAATCAACTTCTTTGATCTGTCTCTCTCAATGCGCATACCAAGTATATGACTTGCCTCACCCATGTCTTTCATGTCAAACGATTTTGCCATCTTTGACTTCAAAGATGAAATTTCTTCCAAGTGCTTGCCAGCAATCAAGATGTCATCCACATACAAAATAAGGATCAGCCAACTACCATCCTTAGCCTTCTTTGTATATAGACAGTGATCGAACTCACTACGTTTGTAGCCTTGAGAAAGCATAAACTTGTGGAATTTATGGTACCATGCCCTCGGTGATTGTTTTAAGCCATAAAGACTCTTTAACAACTGGCATACCCAATCTTCCTTGCCTTTCTCAACAAACCCTTCTGGCTGCTGCATGTAAATTTCCACATCTAAATCACCATGCAAGAACGTTGTCTTGACATCCATTTGGTGCAACACCAAATCTAATATGGCAACCAATGCAAGAAAGCATCTCAATGTAGTCATCTTGACCACCGAAGAGAAGACTTCATCAAAGTCAATGCCTTGTTCTTGCTTAAAGCCCTTGGCAACAAGCCTTGCATTGTACTTTGGCTAACTATCATGAGCGGTGATCTTATACCTGTAAACCCATTTACAACGTAGAGTCTTTTTGCCCCGTGGTAATTTAACTAGCTTCCATGTCTGGTTTTTATGCAGAGCTGTCATCTCTGACTGCATGGCCAATTGCCAATTCCCGGAGTCCTTCATTTGCATTGCTTCCTTGTAACATGAAGGTTCATTGCAATCAGTCAACATGACATAGTTCATAGATGGAACAAACCTATCAGGAGGTCGCGTGACACGTCCAGATCTATGCACAATAGGTGGCTCAGGCTCAGCCACAACCTGTGGTTCCACTCTATCCTGTCCTTGCTCCTCTTGAGCCCTGACATTTTGTCTTGCACGTGCAGGTCCATCTTCTTGGAAGACAACTCTTCTAATCTCCTCAACCCTCTCTGGTTTAGAATGATATTTGGATTCATTAAAGTGAACATCATTGCTGCGGACAACCTTTCTGGATTCGGGATCCCAAAGTCTGTACCCCATCTCACCAGAATTACCATAGCCTAGAAAGATGCACTTTCTACTCTTTGGCTCAAGTTTGTTCCTAAATTCCTTTGGAACGTGAGTATATGCCTCACAGCCAAAGACTATGAGATGCTTGTATGAGGGCATTTTGCCTGACCATACCATCTCTGGCACTGAATCCTTCTGCAAAACCTTGCTAGGAGATCTATTTACAAGATGAACAGCTGTTGATACAGCTTCAGCCCAAAACCCATTTGGCAGTTGTGCATTAGACAACATACTTCTGACCTTCTCTTGTATGGTCCTATTTATCCTCTCAGCAACACCATTTTGAGGAGGATTGTAAGGAGCAGTAAGTTCACGTTTTATACCTTTTGACTCACAAAAGTCCTGAAAGGCCTTTGAAACATACTCTCCACCATTGTCAGTGCGTAAGCATTTAAGCTTCTTGCCACTCTGATTCTCCACAAGTGTCACAAACGTTATGAAAACACTAAACGCTTCATCCTTGTGCTTGAGAAAGTAAACCCATACTTTCCTCGAGTAATCATCTATAAATGTCATAAAGTAAGAAGCTCCCCCTAGAGATAGGTTAGGAATAGGTCCCACAAATCACTATAAACAAGTGCCAACTGTGTATCTTTTCTACTGCTTCTATGCTTATGTGGCTGCTGTGTTTGCTTACCATACAGACAATGTTCACAGAATTCAAAATCATTAAATGAAAAGCCAGGAAAATAACCAGAACGAGACAAGATTTCCATTCCCTTCTTGGACATATGTCCTAACCGGCTATGCCACAAAGAAACGTTCGGCTACTCGGTTACATTGATTACATTTTTAGAGACATTTGATACATAAATCATGTAAAGTCCTCCAGACTTTACTCCATGTGCTACTATCATAGAACCCTTGGATATCTTCCACATGTTCTGTCCAAAAATGGTGACGTAGCCAGCATCATCAAGTAAACGTGTGCTAATCAAGCTCTTTGTAATTGCGGGAACATGTCTCACATTCTTCGGCGTGAAAGAAGAGCCATTCTGAAACTTTAATTGAACATCTCCAACACCTAAGATCTCACATGTCTGCCCATTGCCTAGCCGAACATGATCTTTAGTGGTCACATAAGAAGTAAACCACTCTTTGTTTGGAGACACATGAAGTGATGCCCCTGATTCTATAATCCAGTCACTCAGTGCATTTCCATCAAATGCTGTAAGAAGAGCTGAGTCCATTGTATTCTTCAAGAAGTAGATGTCTCCTGACACTAGACTGTCATCCTCTGCAACAGTGTTTGTCACATTTATTTCTTGAATCTTCACTGAGGACTTGTTCTTCTCACCATGGTCTTTAGCTTTCTCTTTTCCTTTTCTGCTTTCCATTCTCTGCAGTCTCTTTTCATGTGACCCTTCTTGCCACAATGGTAGCATTCTATGTCACTCTTGCCTTTAGCACTGCGGGACTTGCTACGAGACTGATTCCTCTTTCCACCTTTGTACTTTTCTTTGGTCCTTCCCCTGACAACTAAGGCTGTTCCTTTGCCTTTGTCCATTGTCTTTCTATTGGTTTCTTCAGTAAGCAGACGTCCTTCTACACCTTCTATGTTCAAACCATCTGGAGGTGCAAAATTACTCAAAGCTGTGCGAAAAGTGTCCCAACTTTCCGGCAATGTGATCAACAGGAACATAGCTCTAACATGTTCATCAAACTTGACACCTTGAGCTGACAACTGACTATAGATTGTGTTGAATTCATTCAAATGATTGGACATAGGTGTCCCTTCTTTCATCTTCAATTCAACAAGCTTCTTAAGCCAGTATACCTGTGAAGCTGCACTCTGCTTCTCATAAAGATCACTCAGCTTTAACCATGCTTGATAAGCCGACATCTCGTCTGCTACATTGAAGTAAACGCTTTCTGCCAAAGTCAGCATAATGGTAGAAAGTGCCAATTCATCCATTTCGCTCCATTCATCTTCGTCCATATCTTCTGGTTTTATCCCCTTGAGCTTTATAGGTTTTATCTGCTTCTTTTGTACCAACACGTGCCAAATCTGCTTCTTCCACAATGGGAAATTGGTTCCATCCAGCTTCTTGATATTGTAAAGAGCAGTGTCCTGTGATCCAGCCATAGCTACGCTTCACAGTAGTTTACTTTCCTGGGAAAAATTCGGCAGAGTTTCCCCTGTAAACTGACCTCTGAACCAATATCAACCTGTCAAATGAACCAAGAAAGCTTCAGATTCTGCATAAATTTTGGCAGATTCTCCTTTGTAAAATGGCTCTGGTGTACTCAAAAACAGACCAAAAATAGCTCAAAAACACATTGTCTCTCATACACTGTAAGTTGCGGGTAAACCTGTCCTGCACCTGTACTGTCTCTGACTGTCCTGTCACTGTCCTGTAAGCATAGACTGCGACAATGCCTCAACGGCAGTAAAGCAAAGATGCAATCCCAACTGTCTAACTCAAAGTCAATACATCCTAGTTGCCTATCTAAGGGTGCTCGAGGGATCGCTCCAAGACCTATATCACCGAAAGGATCTCAACATTCGAGAATCCCCCAGCTCAATAAAACCTCACTCGACCCTCAACAAAGGCTGCAGTAAATCTGACAGTACATAGACTTCCCACAAAGTCATACATCCACAAATTTCCCACTGTATGCTGTAATCGCTGCGGCGGTTGTTTGCTGCGTGACTCACAGCCAACAAACCCTCAACAGACATACATCATCTCTCACAATACATCCCATGTGGAAGTACCTGCAATGTCAGGATGAAATCTGGAATATCAAGCAGCAAACACAAGATACCTGATGAACTAGTGGATGTCGCCTACAGTCTGTGTGTAGATGCGCCCTTGTCAAATGTGACACGCCTCCAAGAACTGTGAGCCGTCCTTCGATGTATAGACAGCCACAAATCAACACTCTGGGAGTGTCGATATCCTCAGCACCTGCAGTTGTAGTCCGAAAACCCCAAATATGCAGAGTCAGATCTGCACCCGCTGAGACCACGTAGTCGAAAACGGCCTGCGCAGAACTTTGTCAAAGCCGAACGGTAACCGAGATGACCTCAGATGACCAAGTCCTACGAGTGCTCCCACAAGATTTGGGGCCGTGTCTTTGCCTGTCGAATTTCACTCCAATCTGAGTTGGTGACTCTAGCCTCCTGCAGTGCTGCCCCGAGCCTCGATCTGAGCTCTAATACCAGTTGAAGGAGTACGAGCGGAAGTGCAACGCGAGAGAGAGTGCGAGAAGAAGAGCACGACGATATGATGAAATCGCTCTATTGTAATGTGTAGAGCATAGTGAGTTCTTATTAGGTTTTTACAAAAGAATATGTGTACATACCTGGCGGCCCGCCCACTTACCTGGGCGACCACATTGGGCTTTATACCCCAACACTTGAGATGCTTGAGGTGCTTGACATGCTTGAGATGTTAGGGTTTCACTTGAGGTGAGAACCCAGCCCAAGCTTACAGTGCTTAAGGGCCAAGCTTGTGGTGGGAACTGGGCCTATGCATGAGGGGTTGAGGTGTCAAAAAGTCAAAGATTCAATACCTACAAGGAGGGGGTGAGCCCTACATGAGGGGGGATGAGAGAGAACACCCACACACTCACACAAGGCATGCATGGTACAAAGAAAGCAAAAGGGACACTTGCCAAGTTCCTCCTCATGTTGCCCTCATGGTGTGCCTAAAGCCTATCGGTTGGCCACCCAAGGGGTCCAATGATAATCTAGGGGATTTAATTAATTGATTTTGCATTTATCAAGTCCTCTCTCTCAAGGGGAAAGGGGGACACTTGTCTCAAGGCTACCCTTGCTGCTTGTAATGCCTCCTGCTTATGATTGGCTAGGCCTGGAGGGGTCCAATGAGCTTCAAGCATGATCTACAAGGGGGGGTCGACCCAAGCAAGCTAGGGGGTTGCTTAGGGGGTATACTCACCCACACACACTCACAAACACTCTCATTGAGTGCTAGGCAAGGTGCAAGAGCTCCATCTCCTTCTCCAAGCTCCTTGAGAAGTTGAGAGCCTACACCAACACTCTTGGCTATGGAATGCAAATCCAACCAAGAGCTATGCTTCAATGCTTAAGCTTTCCATCTTCTCCATCTTCATTACTATGCTATTATGTATGCTAAGCAAGAAGAGTGATGATAAGTGAGGAATTACTTCTTTCTCCTATAGAATACTTCTTCTTCCTCTTCCCTACCCTCATTCCCTGCTAGCTCTCTCCACCTTTGAAGGTGTTTGAGGTCTTGGGACTGAGGCTTGGGATAGTTAATGCTTTCTACAAGTGCATGTTATGCTTATTGCAAGAAGAATAATGGTTTATTGCAAGTAGATTGGTTACTTAATGCAAGCAGATTAATTGTATTGCAAGGTAGATTAATTGTTTCTTTAGGCACAAGTTGATGCATAAAAGTATACATCCTCATGCACTCAAATGATTTAAGGAACACAAAGACTAATGATGTTCATGAGTTCTTGATTGTTTTCAAGCTAAGATTAATTGTTGATATTATGCAAAAGCTTGGTGTATGAAGCTTCCATCTCCATACTGCCAAAGAGGTCTCAAGGAACACAAAGATTGTATTGTATCAAATCTCTCTTAATGAGAGAATCTATAATACAAATGCCTTTTGGAGGGGGGACCGGCTCCACATAAATCCGGTCCTCAGCTATTGTCATATTCTCTAAAATCTCTCTCTCTCTCTCTCTCTCTCTCTCTCTCTCTCTCTCTCTCTCTCTCTCTCGCGAAGGTATTGCTCATGCCTAGTTAATTAAGTGTTATGATTAAGTTACTACTACCAATTAAGTTCACCATCTATGCTCTCAAAGTTGCTCACTCTAATTCTCTTAATTCTGCTATTCTCTAAGTTCATAGGCCATTTCCATTACAGATATTTTGGAGGTGCCTTAAATTTTGGAGGTCAGTGGCCTAGGTTTGGCTTTTTGCCCTCTTTTGAGTTAAAACATTATGGCCCTCTTGCATTCTGTGCTACTAAGGTTTCTAAATACCCTATCTGACACACTTTCCTTTTCCTCTCTCTCTCTCTCTCTCTCTCTCTCTCTCTCTCTCTCTCTCTCTCTCTCTCTCTCTCTCGGGGCCTGCACTATGTAATCATGTTAATGTATAACGTGAGTTCGATAGGAGGGGTTTTTAAATGCAAAAATTTTAGACAATTTAACAGAGATACATTAAAAGAAGGGATTTTTATATTCAATTTTGGAAAATTTTCCTAAAATAAGGGGTCATTTTTTTTCATTTGGACATGTTAAAAGAGGGGTTTTTTTAATACCCCATGAATGCACGTTATATAGGGGGTACTGAATGGTGAACCCCCCAAGGTCTCTCTCTCTCTCTCTCTCTCTCTCTCTCTCTCTCTCTCTCTCTCTCTCTCTCTCTCGTTCCATTCCACCTGCTCTCTGTACGTGACTATGATACAGTCTGCCTCACCACTATGAAGGAATGTAGCCACTAAAAGTAGCGGCGTTGCCTTAACGTCTTACTCTTAAAGCTTGGCCTGCCACACTGCTTTAAAGGGAAAATGGCCTCAGGCTCCCAACCATATATAGGTGAGCTTTCATGCTCACTTAGCATTGGTACAGTTTTTTTGTTGAGTGTGAGTGCTTTGAGATTGGGGTTTCCTTCTCACAAGGGGTAGCATTTAGTAATCGGCTATATGGCTAAAGGAATGAATAAGCATGCTACTGTGAAGTTGGCGGCTCCGACTTCTTCTCAGGTGACTTATGGAATTACTATGGATTACTATCCATATGATGTTTGTGATTCACTTGATATTATAGACCTTCTGAAAATACTGTGCCGATTATGGCTATGGCATGGTTGGTTTAGTTATTGTTATAAAAAGCTTTCAATTTATTGATGTTTCATAAGTATATGCAGTCGTTTGTTGCTACGTCTTGTGTTTGGGGTTTCCTTTCAAAAATAGGGTTTTGTTGTTGTTGCATATATATCATCTTACCAAAGGCTTGGTTTGTTTAAAAAAGGAAAGACACACACACTCATTATGTGAGTTGCAATGTGCAAGATCTCCATCTCCTTCTCCAAGCTTGTAGAGAAGTTGAGAGCCTACACCAACTCTTGGCTATGGAATGCAAATCCAACCAAGATCCATGTTCCAATGCTTAAGCTTGAGACATGTTATCCATTTTCATTACTATGCTATTATGTATGCTAATCAAGAAGAGTGATGATAAGTGAGGAACTATTTCTTTCTCCTATGAATGTTTCTTCTTCCTCTTCCCTATCTTCCACCTTTGAAGGTGTTTGAGGCCTTGGGACTGTGGCCGGAGATAGTTAATGCTCTTTACAAAGTCTATGTTATGCTTGTGATGCATGAAGCTTTCCATATTCATTCCATCACCTAGGTCACAAGGAACACAAAGATTGTATTGTACCAAGTCTCTCTGGATGGGAGAATCTATAATACAAAAGCCTATTGGAGGGGGAACCAGCTCCACATAAATCCGGTCCTCAGCTATTGTCAAGTTCTCTAAACTCTCTCTCTCTTGCAAAAGTATTTTTCATGCCAAGTTAATTAAGTACTATGGTTATGTTGCTACCACTAATTAAGTTCACCCTCTATGTTCCCAAAGTAGCCTCACAAAAATGCTCATTCTGATTCTCCTAATTCCACTATTCTCAAAGTTCATATACCATTTCCATTACATTGAAATTAGAGCTATTGGTTTCTCTTTTCTTGCTTAAGAAGAAAGGTCCTTAAGTTGTCCATGAAAGGTTGGGCCTGTTTATTGCAATAGGGTAAGTGGGATAGGGATCTATTATCTTGGTTGAGAAGGACTTAGTTCAAGGTACACCGTTGGGAACTATAGTCTTAATAATTTAGCCTCTTGGGTGTTGCCTTTGGCTTAACCATTATTGAGCTACGAGCATTCTCAACATGAACCATAATCAATCGAGCAACGTTAGACCCTCTCCAATAGTCTTTGCAATCAATAGTGTCTAAACCACGGGTGTGGTTGCTTGAGAACCGATTTTCAAAGGTAAAGAAGAGTAGCGACTAAGGTTTTTGAGGGTACCAAAGCACAAAGTAATTCTATACATAAGTATAATTAGCATGGCTGACAATAACCAAGAGAGTAGAATGAACATTGATAACTTTGATTTTTAGAGTGCTAATGATGATGCCCCCCTGTCAACTATCGTCTTACTAGGTTGCAACAATCTATGGGCAACCCTGCTTTGCAAGCCAAAGTTACCCAAAAACTTTGTGCTTATGGAATTTCCTTTCCTCTCCAAGAGGAGAGAAAAATTAGGAGGCCTCTTGATGAGACCCCCAAAAGAAGACTCTCTCCCATAAGAGAGGAGAAATCCAAAGAACGAGAAAGAAGTGAATCCCTAAGTTCCTCTGAAGATGTGGCTCCACGAAGACGGTGGTCTAGACGATTGCCAACTCCTCCCAAGAGGAAACAGTCAACCCACAGTCCTTCTCCTCATCACTCCAAAAGGGAAGAGAGGAAACAAAGGAAGAAAAGGGTAAGAAAGAGGTCACCCTCTTCTTCACCTTCCTCATCTTCCTATTATCGTGAAGAATAAGGGAGCATGATGACTTCATCTTGTTTGACCTTGTCTCTACTCACAACTTCATATCAATGGAGTTGGCCACCAAGTTGGGCATTCAAGCTTTCGAGATGGGACATGTTGTAACTACCAATACAACTTCCAAGGGACAGAAAGTCTCTGTCACTCCTTTGATTGGGAAGTTGAGGCTTCATGTCCAAAGCTACGTCAACAAAGAAGACTTTTTTATCGCTCCTCTCCAACATGAGGATGCTATCCTAGGGGCACCATGGTTCAACCGATGGCTGCCAACATGAAGTTCCCTAAAAGGAGAATCTATTTCACCTACATGGAAAAGAGCATGTATATAGATGCTAGTGACTCTGGTCGTACTATAGCACTTGTAAATCCCCCTGTTTTTGATAAATCAATGAAAAGCTCTGATTTTGCTACATGATTTTTGTCAAAGAGTCCCTAAGAGGTCCTAATGTTTCATCAAATGTAAATGGTAGGAATCAAGATGAGTTAGACTTGTCTAATTTTCTACATGGATTCCAAGATGTGCTCATCGAAGATATCCCTATGGACTTACCTCCAAAACGAGGGGATGATGACCATCGAATTGAGACCCTATCAGGAAGCTCACTGCCTAACAAGCCTCCTTATCGTGTTTCCCAAGATCAACAAGAGGAGATCACCAGGCAAGTACAAGAATTGGTAGACAAAGGGATTGTGAGGCCTAGCTCCTCTCCCTTTTGTTCTCTAGTCCTTTTAGTGTGCAAAAGAAAGATGGTACATACCGCATGTATGTGGACTATCAAGCACTAAACCATATCACTATGGGTCCAAATGAGAGGTGGTATGTCAAAGAGCAAGGCTATCTAATGGAACTTAAAGACCTTAGGGTTAGCTTCATTAAAGACCTCAAAGGTTAGTGTTAAAAGTCCTTTGACCTTAGGCAAGCTAGGGCTGTGCTGCTTGAGGTGGGAACTCGGGCAGCTTTAGATGCTTGTTGTGCTTGCCAACTAAGGTGCTTGAGGTGCTTGTCTTACTTGTTGACTAAGGTGCTTGAGGTGCTTGTCATGCTTTCTAACTGAGGTGCTTGAGGTGCTTGAGGTGCTTGTTGTGCTTGATGAATAAGGTGCCGAGGTGTTTAATGACTAAGGTGCTAAGGTGCTCCATGACTAAGGTGCTTGAGGGTAAGGTGTTCAAAAAGTCAAAGCATATCCCCACTCATGAGGAGGCGAGCCCTCTTTGTAGGAGCTAAAGAGAGAACATACACACCCTCACACAAGGTAAGCTTGGTACAAAGAAAGCAAATAGGACACTTGTCAAGCTCCTCTTCATGTTGCCATCATAGTGTGCCTAAAGCCTATTGGTTGGCCTCCCAAGGGGTCAAATGATAATTTAGTTGATTTAATTAATTGTTTATGCATTTATCGAGTCCTCTCTCTCAAAGGGGAAAGGGGGACACTTGTCGCAAGGCTACCCTTGTTGCTTGATATGCACTAAGCATGTGATTGGCCAAGCTTGAGGAGGTCCAATCAAGTGCAAGCTAGTGCTAGAAGAGGGGGTCGACCAAAGCAAGGAGGGGGACATATTGAGGGGTATACTCTCTCTCCCCTCCCCCCCCCCCCCCCACACACACACACACACATTATATGAGTTTCAAAGTGCAAGAGCTCCATCTCCTTCTCCAATCTTGTAGAGAATTTGAGAGCCTACACCAACACTCTTGGCTATGGAATGCAAATCCAACCAAGAGCCATGATCCAATGCTTGAGATTGACATCTTCTCCATCTTCATTATGTATGCTAAGCAAGAAGAGTGATGATAAGTGAGGAACTATTTCTTTATCCTAGAATGTTTCTTCTTCCTCTTCCCTATCCTCATTCCCCGCTAGCTCTCTCCACCTTTGAAGGTGTTTGAGGCCTTGAATATGAAGGCAGGTATGTTTAATTCTTTTTACAAAGTCTATGTTATGCTCGTGATGCATGAAGCTTTCCATGTTCATTGCATCGCCTCGGTCACAAGGAACACAAAGATTGGATTGTACCAAGTCTCTCTTGATGGGAGAATCTATAATACAAAAACCTATTGGAGGAGGGATCGGACTCCACATAAATCCGGTCCTCATCTATTTTCAAGCTCTCTAAACTCTCTCTCTTGCAAAAGTATTGCTCATGCCAAGTTAATTAAGCACTATGCTTATGTTCTTATAGCTAATTAAGTTCACCCTCTATGTTCTCAAAGTAGTCTCACAAAAATTCTCACTCTAATTCTCCAAATTCCGCTATTCTCAAAGTTCATAGGCCATGTCCATTACAATTGATATGGTTTGCCACATACTTGCAGCACCCCCTCAAGTCCAGAGCCACATCTATATCACTTACATCACATTTTTTGATTGGCACATCATCAAGGAAAGGCATTTTAGTTTGAGGTATGAAATCATGTAGGAATTTTTTCATACCATTCATCATATGTGCAACTGCATTAGTTGCTCCGTGAGGTAAGGTGCACATCCTTACCAAACCCAAAGGTGTCCTCATGGTAGTTAGGTCCCTGCTTTCCGTTGCTAGTTGAAACTGATCATACCCTGAGTACAAATCTAACATAGAATATATTTCCCTTTCTTCAAATGCCTCTGCAAACTCATCTACAATTGGCCATGTACTCAAATTTTTTATTGTCACCTTATTCACAGGTTGCATATCCTGAATAAAGCATAAAGAGCCATTATTCTTTGGAACTGTGAACCGTCTGTTTGAAAATGAAGCACAAGAAGGCTCCAAAATACCCATCTTGATCTTTTCATTAAACAACTCAATAAGTTTTGGCAAATGAGCCTTTGGAATTGGAATCGGCCTCAAGTTTCGAGGTACATGAGGGATAGTGAAGATCACCATAGGAGAAAAAATGGATGGATCAACACACCCTATCTCATGAGGCTAGAAGGTAAAAGTTTTTTCGTGTTTGGTAAGCATGTCTTCAAAGCTTATCTTTTCAGCTTTTGTCAAACTTCCCTTGCAACCAACCTTTATCTCCTTCAAGAAATCTCGTGTAAACTTATGTCCAATCCTGCTTGGGTCACAAAGACTATGCTATGAAGCAACTTGCTCCATCTTATCCATGTAGTCCTTTGGTAGAGGTCATGCTATTGGTTTCACTTTCTTTGCCACAGACTTATACTTGGTCTCCACTTTACATCAACACCTTGAGCATTTTTGAAATCCTCAATGATTTTGTACATTTCTATTGAGCATACTTTCACAACCTCGCTTCCCATACGCAAATTGCAAACCACTAAAAACTCCAAGTCTTGCATAATATCCACAAACGAACCTTCATCAAATACACCGGCATTGTATTCATCATCTTCTAGAAAACCATCATCTTCAAAACTCTTTGTACACTATTTACATGTTGTCTTTCACCCCGCTTTAAGTTCTCACACATTATAAAAGCAGTAGATCCATAATCTACTAGTCCTACAAAACCTGTAGAAAACATCTCTTTTGCATATACATCATGCAAGGACATTTCCTTTCTTGTACAATTGCAATCCCGCTGTACAATGGTACATGGCCAAAACCCCTCATATCCATGTAGTCCTTTAATTCTTTGTTTGTTTTTGGCAAGGACTACACTCTAAGACTTTCACGGTTGCTTTTATGGTCCACACAAATAGTAAGGAATCGAACCGCATGCTTTCCATCCCTGCTTTTTGTCCTAGCATAGTCTAAACCATCGTCCATTACCTTTGTTTCCATACAAGTAGCAGTGATGTATGGCTGCACAAGGATAAGAGGGTATGTAGACATCTCCTGGACAAAAAAAAATTCATCATCTTTCATATCCCCTATAGTCACCCTTACATTTGGCCAAGCTGCATACAACTCTCTTGACAAGTTGTTTACTGCATAAATCATCCATCCATGATTTATATCAATAACCATTTTCCTTTTTCATATAGACTTTTTGACGTAAGATTAATTTATGACCCGTGATCTATTAGCGCAATGAATGGCTCTTCTAAGTCTCCCACTTTCACTAGGGTCTTTGTAGTTGCTCTTTCCCAATGAATCTTGGAGTAATAACTCTTGTGAGTGGTCTCGACTTCATCATCATCATTCAAGAAGTGGACATGTTTTACTCCTCCCCTAGACTTGTAGCATCCAGCATTAGTTTCATCACCTTGCTCACCATAGACCTGTGCATTTAAAGTTCTTCTTCACCCTTTACATGGATAGATTCAATAAGATACTACCACTTCCTCTTGATGACATCAATTATCTCTTCATGGAACTCCCTCTCTACTATTCCAAGGACCTCACCCAAGGTAAATTCCACCTTATTTTTCAAAATCCTCTCTTTCAAAACCTTTTTGAGATCAATTGCTACCTATATATCAGATGGAGTTTGTAGGACGGACCCTTTGCTTTAGATTTTGTTGCATCCTTCTTCTTTTCTTTAGAGGCTTCTTGCATAGGCACTTCGGGGACATGCATCTGTGCGAAGCTAATCTAGGAGGCATTGTGCCATTTCTGCCTCCACTCCTCATGGCCCGCTTTGAAGGCCCTTCATCCCCATTCTCATGCCTGCATTTCTCTTCGATAACGGCCTCATTGGCTTGACATTTGGCAATGTATGCATGCACTGACAAAGAGTCCACAGCGTCATTCCAACCTGTTTCTAGTCGAGTGCAATCTCCAGCTTCATGTAAAACCTCTTTAGTCATCTTACCCTTCATAGCAGATTCTATTGCCCATGGCCATAATTCTCCATTCCCATTAGATGCTTCTTCTCTAACCTTGAAACCTTTTTTATTAATAGGTTCTACCTTCAACCCATAAGTGGTTGCCTCAACCATTGAGATGGCATGGCTAGTAGCCATGTCCTCAACTAGCTTCTTCATCCCACCTTTGCCAAAGTTTGTTCCTAAGAGCTTACCTGTTTCACTTAAGAGAATCTTTCCATCTTTAAAGAAAACAAGCTCCTTTGTCAAATCATCTTTGAAACTTTCACAATCCCTCCTTGCATGGTTAGTACTATTGCACCATATGCATCTATTTACAAAACCTTCTCTGCTTTGAGGTCATTGCCCTATAGATTGACTTGATGGTTGCCCTTCTCTCCTAGCCTTGTAAGCTTTAACTTTAGGTCTTGAATTCCTTTAACAATATCATTGAGGATGGATTTGTCACTCTTTGGAACCACAATAATAGGCTTCATGGGACTCACGAGAACGCTTGGGGCTTGAGTAGGGTTGACTATCATCTTGTCTCTTCGTCGTTGTCTCTTAGCTAGCAGTGAAATGGCATCTTCCACCTCATTCCAATTGGTCTTTAAGCCCTGCGCATCATCCTCAAGTAGTAACTCTAACTTCTCTTGAATCTCTTTGCTTGCAGCTTGAAAAAAGAGATTTGTCTTCTGTGCATTTAGGGTAGCCTTCTCAGTCCTTGAAAGTTGATCACAGCGGCATTCAAATTCCCTTAGTAATTTAGTAGGTGAAAGTCCCTCCTATGGCCAAACTACGAACTCTAAAAAAGTCCTCTTTGTTACCCTTTTGGATTCCTCCATGAAATACTCTCCTTTTAAGGATAACTTGAATGCTTCCCATGTTGCCCCATGCTCATTTCAAATTCCCCTTACATGCTCTCTGATCGTAGGAACCACAGCTAGCTCAAAACTTTGTACCATCTTTGCTTCGGGCACTTGATGAAGTTCCATCTCCTTTACATTCCACAAAGATACTTTGTTACATCTTTAACATTAAATTGTTCCATTTTCTTCACCACATATTGAAGCGCTTTGGTTGAGGAAAGATCCCTCCTTTCCGCAGATTGTTGCTGCTGCATAAACACCACAAAAAAGCTTGAAACATTTGCATTGTGAGTGGATCAAACCGAACACCCTGTTGCTCTTATTGATTCATAGCTTTAATTTGAAACCTTCAATGAAGCTTTTGAACCCTCACCCTAGCCTACTTTGCGTTGGGTTCCCCAAATTTGTGTCAAGAAGTGTGGAGTGTCGCTAGGAAAGCATCGAGCCTCTGACTATGAGAGTTCGTAGCAAAATCAAGCAAGTCGTAGAATATTTGAGGCTAAAAACACACCAAAAAAAAAAAACTCCAGTCATGAAAGATTACCTTTGAAAAGGAACCAAGATCAACTCAAAACTCTTGTGTGATGATTTCATGTAGCCTCGCTGCCAATTACACAATTGCAGTGCTATGTCACCCTGATAAAAACCCTACAAAAATGCTTCAATTCTCCATCATAGCCATTTCATGGAAGATTCAAAGTTTCATTATACATTCCCAAGTAGGTATTTGAAGAGGGGAAACCCTAATTTGTGGCATCACAGCCTCGAATACAGGGCTGGAACAACACGAGATTGCACTAGCGAACCATAGGTGAAAAGCTTTGTATCCCTTCCTAGAGGATCTTAAAGCTTTGTATCCCTTCCTAGAGGATCTTGATGTTCTAAAATGTTCCCTCACTCTTCATAGTCATGGAATTGTGAGTGATGTGGCATTTGGAGCCATTTTTTACCATTTTTGATCATTTTTAGCCCAATAATGCCCTTTTCAAACCATAAAAAGTCCAAACAAGCTAGGAAAATCCCCATTGGGATTAAGTTTCATCTTGAAGCACATTTTACCACTTGGAAAGCACTCTAGATGCATCTCTTATACCTGCACATGAAACCTACTATTTTTGGCTAAAATCGCCCGCATTGAACTTTCTAGGAAAAACGAACATGCCACTTCGATACACTTGGCATTTGTAAATATCTAAATCAAGGTAGGAATATATTGATGTGACAAAACATGCCATAGTGACACATCTAGGGCCTCGTTGTCTTGGCAAGGTATATACAAAAGTGCAACCATGGCATCTATTTTTGCATATATCACACTATGTACATTATAGCGTTCTGTCCCACGTTAAAAAATCATTGAGAGTGAGGTAGATATTTTAGTTTCACATTATGCGCGTGCCATTGCATGACACCTACTCTTGGAATTTTTGCTTTTTCCCCTCCCCTTAAGAGCACAAAGAGGACATATTAGAAGAGATATTGACCAATGAGATATATGGCCCAATCGACTTACAGCCTTGCTATAACTAAATAAAAGCCATGCTTGCTATAAATGTTTTGCAAACTAGAAAATAACAATGCATCTTGGCATGTAGAAACCTAATTTTGCAAAATTTATACATACTTCAGATGCACAATTCATATGCATGTGAAATTGTAAAAGTAACGATCATTCCTACTCGCAAATCCAAGTAGATAGATGAAAATTTCTAACTCTAGTCACATGCTTGCTATAACAAGAAGCAAACAAGGCTTTGGAAGCTTATGTGTATCCCTTGGATGATAATCATTGTAAAAACAATTCAAAATTGAAATTGAAACTAGAAAATGAGTACTTGGAAGATTGTAGGATGCACCAATACCTTGTATGTAGGGGAAAATAACCATTAGGGAAAATTTGGACTCACAAAGGGGCCTTATAAGGAGTTTGACTTCCTCTCTCATGTCCAAAACGGGCGTGCGGTAATGTTTTTGTAAATTAACTCTAAACTTGGCAGAGATTTGGCAGTTAGAATCTCCTCTTTAAGCTCTTTCTGATGATATATAGAACACCACGAGATTCCTCATAATTTAAAAGATTCTATTTTTCATTCTCTAGATTCTAGACAGAGTTGTCACATCACAAGAGAATCAAAAATAGAATCTTTCAAAATATGAGGAATCTCATGGCGTGTTATATATCAATAGAAAGAGCTTGAAGAGTAGATTCTAACTGTCAAATCTCCGCCAAGTTTAGAGTTGATTTACAAAAAAATTACTACACGCCCGTTTTGGACACGAGAGAGGAAGTCAAACTCCTTATAAGGCCCCTTTGTGAGTCCAAATTTTCCCTAATGTTTGAGAGTATTCACCCTTCTTGGGAGTAGCTCCCGTGGAACTTGGGGTCAAGGGATCCTTGCCCTCACCTATAGTGTTCCTCAACTCAAACCGAAATACGATACCCATTGCAATCCTTGCTGGAGAGCTTGATGGCATTGAATGGCCTTGTTTGTCTAAGTGGCCTTTATATGCCTTTATAGGCCATTAGAAACACTAAGCAAACGGAATTTATAACCCCAAAAAATCTCATGGTGCTTATGGTAATTTCCACAATCCTTGCTTGTGCCTTCAATACTTAAATGTCAGCATGATGAAAAAACTTCCATGGTGACACACACATCTGCTGCATGCTATAACTATCGAGTACATTCTCAACAAAATAAAATTAAAAAAATTGCATACCTATTAGGGTTAGTGCACACAAAGGGTGGTTCCTCCCCTATAATGAAGTGCAAGCTGATATTTTTTTCCTCTGATCTCAAAACATCATGCCTCAATGGAGTTAGGACTAGCACATAGATGCTCTGCAAAACGGACAACAATCAGAGAAATTTTATGCATTAGAAAATTTCACCCAAAGTATTCTAAAGCTTGGAGTTAGGACTAGCACATAGATGCTCTGCAAAACGGACAACAATGGAGTTAGGACTAGCACATAGATGCTCTCCAAAATGGACAATGGAGTTAGGACTAGCACATAGATGCTCTGCAAAACGGACAACAATCAGAGAAATTTTATGCATTAGAAAATTTCACCCAAAGTATTCTAAAGCTTGGTAATTGGTTATTTTAAAGCATCCCAAACATTCTTCTTAGCTAAAGGATTGTGCTTGCAAGGGTTTGCAACCATGCAAGGCTACGTGATCAACCTCATCCCCTTGGAGCAAGAACTCGAGGTTCGGCACGGTCCACGGCATGCAAGAACTGAAGGTTCGACACGACTCACATCATGGAGGTTTGATACGGTTCACGGCATGCAAGAGCTATTCAAAGTTGATGCATGACAAGGTTACAATGATGCAAAGGCAAGGCTTGTTGCTAGCCTTGATGAGAGGGGCTAAAAGTTGGCATGAGTACTTTATGAGATACGCAATTGAAATTTTTTTTACTTTGTTGAGAATGTACTCGATAGCTATAGCATGCAGAGGACGTGTGTGTTACCATGGAAGTTTTTCCATCATGGTGCAATTTAAGTACTCAAGGCAAAAGCAAGGCTTGTGGCAATTACCATGAGCACCAAGAGATTTCTTGGGGTTGTAAATTCTGCTTGCTGTGTGTTACTAATGGCCTATAAAGGCAATTGTTTAAGCTCCTATGCAAGCAACTAGGCAAACAAGGTCATGTATTGCCAGCAAGCTCTCCAACAAGGATAGCAATGGGTATTGTATTCCGGATTGAGTTGAGGAACACTATGGACCAGGTTAAGGATCCATTGACCCCAAGTTCCACGGGTGTTACTCCCAAGGAGTGTGAAGATCCTCAAAGTTATTTTCCCCTACATACAAGGTATCGGTGCATCCGTCAAACTTCCAGATACTCATTTTCTAGTTTTAGTTTCAAATTGAATTTTTTTTTTTGTAATGATTATCATCCAAGGGATACATATAAGCTTCTAAAGCCTGGTTTGCTTCTTGTTACAACAAGATTGTGCCTATATTTAACAATTTTCATCTATCTGTATGGATTTGCGAGTAGGAATGATTGTTGCTTTTACATTTCACATGCATATGATTTATGCATTTGCAGTATGTTTGAAGTTTGCAAAATTAGGTTTCCACACAACAAGATACATTGTTATTTTCCAGTTTGCAAAACATTTACGGTGGTTAATGTTTTTTGATCCAGCTATCATGAGAAAAGAAATAGCAAAAATATCAAACATAGCTTGAATAAACCAAATATGTATATATGTACATAATTCTAATAAGCTATTTATACATAGATAAAGTGGTGTGATAAATATCCATCGTCAATATTTCTCAAGGGAACCCAACCTTTTGCTTAATACTAACTTATGTGTGTGTTATTAAAAATGTGAGTATGCATATGTATATTATAATTGAGGGTTTTTAAATAAATAAATAAAAATATCTTCACCTATACCTTTTTATTTTAAACTTATCTACATAACTTTCTATGCTCTCCTTGTATCCATAGGGTAATAAATAAGGTTGGTAATATCTCCACATGAGGATATAGCTTTGGGAGAACTTTTCTCAAGAGGACATGTACATTTCTAGGGAAGTAAGGTGACTTGAATGCAAAGGACATGAGGTGATTTGCTCCACATTTGATTTCAAAGGAGGAGTTATGCATTTCAAAGAACTATAAGCCTATACAAAAGGATACTTTTTTGGTGCCATAGGTTTTATGCAAAGCTATGATGGACAAGTGGACAAAGGTGCGCATAAAAAATTGGACATGTAAGATCTTTCAAGAGCTTGGTGACATGTGTGCAACTTCTACACTTCTCTGCAAAACCCTAGCTCGAATTTCACTATCTCTCCTCATTTTTGAGCCTTTTTTTTTCTCTCTCTCACCTCTTACACATTAAAAAAAGACCCAAGGACCAATCTCCATGACCTTGGGGCCTTATTCAAGCCTCTCTAGGGCCCTAAAATACATTTATGCACTTCCAAACAGCCTTTTCTTTTTTACACATTTTTATTTCCTTACACACTCTCATTACACACACACCACCACCATTAGTAGTATGGGGCAAATCTAGCATGGAGAAGATCATTAGAATTAACCATGGCTGCCATTGTATATACCTTCATATTTTTGCAACTCTCTACCATTAGTCATCTTTTTTCTTTTTTCCTTCTCATGCACACATATCCAATGCTCCAAAATCTTCTAATTTATTCCACTTATGATAAAGCGGACAAAAGGATGCAATTAGTGAGAGATCAACCAATTCAATTGGATTCCAAGCACTGAATGTAAAAGATGATGGTAGTCATTCTTCATTTCCTCAACACCAACGGACAAGAGAGAGTGTAATCCTACCCAATTTTTTTGCCAATTTCTCATTTTACACACCCTACCATTGTACATTTCCATTTCTATTATGTAAAAAAAATACTAACTAGAGTTCTAATCTACTAACTTACTAACCTCAAATCTAGCCCTACCACTATCTCCTCACCTACATCAAATTACTCATAAGCAAAGCTTGGTTATGTATGATTAAAAGTGAACATGCAAATTCTAATCCCTTTGAAAACCTATAAAAGAAGGACTTCCTCTTTGGAAAAAAATAATACATGAGAAGTTGAAGTGAGAAGTCTAAAGAAGAAGAGTGCAAGAGGAAGTGTGAGAGAGGCTACAAGATTTGCACAAGAAGACTTGCATTATAATATGCTAGCTTTGTGAGTGCAAATAGCCATAACCTTTTCCAATGCTTGCTAAATCTGCAAATGCAGAGAGCTTTACATAGTGTATCCCAAAGAGAAGAGAGGAGAGGAATTGGAGGTTGCTTCTACACTTGCATGCTCATCTTGGTGGTCTCATCAAAGAAGAGGTGGTTTTGGGCTCCGTGTCTTGATGGATTTCCTTCTTCTTGTGTTTTCTAATCATGGAATCTAAAGTGTAAATGTTTCGAGAGTCATGTTGTTTTTTTGGTTGTTTGATTGATGTTTTGTGTGTGTAGCCCTTGCCTCAAGTAAGCCATTTTAAGATGGTTGCAAGGTGGAGAGGGCTCCCTTGGCCTTAATACAATGCATGAGGTGGCTAGGTTTGAGTGTGTGTTTTGTGTTGAATGGGACTTGAAATTTTAACGTTTGTGGTGCCAGTTTTGTTTAGCCTATGTGTTGTGGTTTTGTTTTAGTTGAGGTGCTTAAATCACTCATCCATTTTCTTGAAGCATTGAGTATGCATGCTTGAAGGTTCTCAATGTGTTGACTAAAAAACATGGTATCTCTCTCTCTCTCTCTCTCTCTCTCTCTCTCTCTCATGTCCTAGTTAGTGATACAAAAAACTAGGTGGTGCCCCTTTATTTTCTAGATTTTGTGTGTGGTATTTGGGTGTGTTAATGTATTTGGGGTCTGTGTGTGTGTTTGTGTAAGGCCCTCAGATCTATGAGAAGCATGGGAGCCTTGAGAGTGTCTAGATACCACTTCTCTTGTTGCTTATCTCAGACCACCTCAATGGCAAGCTTGGCTTGCATTCAGTTACAACAAGGCTGCAATTGATTGGGCCATAGATCTCATTGGTGAATATCTCTTTTGATATTTCCTCTTTGTGCTCTTAATGGGAGGGAAAAAAGAAAAGATTATAGGAGCACGGATCCATATCTATGTATATGCATTGGGTGCATGATCACTCAAAAGCAATTATAGCTTGCCAGAGTGCATGCACCATTAGTACACAAAGTACATTGAAATCACACTCATGCCACATGATGCACCGGCTTATGATGCTAGGATAGTTCCTTACAAAAATCAGTAAGTACCTTATCTAGTATGACTACTTTCTTTGAGGTGCTAGGAATCATCCTGTTTTATTTGTGAAGTGGTATTTCTAGGGGTATGAACCAGCTAATACACATTCACTCCACCGTTGTTGAGGATCACCATTTGATCTCATTATAGTTGTACTTTCAAGTAAAGAATCATGCCAAAGAATCATGCCATAGTGAACAAGTTCAACTTTTCAAGTTGATTCCACTAACTTTTAGATATGGTAGATTGTGATGGTCGCGTTCAACTGCTAGTAGAAGCAGTTTCCATGTAGAGTCTAACCAAGGGGTTTGACAATGTAGATTCTAACCAAGGAGTTTGGATTGCAAAGGCAACACCCATGGTTATCCAGTGCAATACTGCTTGATTTTCACTACTGTTTCAATTAGTGTTACTAGGCCTTTGCAGGTGGGAGATTTGGTCATGTGCATTTGAATACGGGTAAGTGAACACTATGCTCAACCACCACGTACGCATATGATTTGGTGTTATTTATTTTTTCCATATTCTTTGATTGATTTTTCTAAGTAGGATGTATAAGCGTCAATGCTCCCATCCACTTTTCTCTTCAGACATATGAAAAGTTCATATAAGAGCAAATAATTTTTGCAATGTAGTGTCCTAGATACATTTCTGCATTATGCAGTTAAGGACCTACATAGTAGATTTTTGTTTGGCACAAGTTGTCACACTAGGAGAAACATGGTATAGGAACTCATGGAGTTTTGTTTAGCCAGTGTGGAGCAAGGATAACAAGGGTGCTCTCACTCATGTCACTGAGTGTTTATAATTACCTCCACATACAAGTACATCTTGTACTTGTAGGATGTTCTTTTTTTGGACATCCTTATCTGAAACATATTCCATATGTGAAGAAAGTCTCTGGGATTGACACTGGCACCCGTTATTTCAAACCAATCTAAGACCAGAGGGGACTAGACCATGCACTCACAACCCAACCATGCCCTATACATGTTGTTGGCCATGCTAATATAGGGACCTCCTTTACCGCATGTCTGTCCTTGCCCTTGGCCCTGCCAGATCTTACCCTAGGCTTGACAAAAAGAACCTTTTGTCTATATCTACACTTTCAAGACTTGTTCTTGTTGTCAAATGTTGGGTTCAACCCAACTTGGGTGGTCAATTGTGTGTGACTCCATTTATAATGCCTTTTTAAGGCTCACTAAAATCTAATGATAACTCCTTTTTTTTCATTTTGCTCAAATCGGGTGTTATCTTATCCTCCCACTCTCTCGTCTTCTCTGCATGCACCTCCTTCATGCCATGCTTCACCTCGACAACATCCCCCATAGACTGAAGGTCCCATCAAGTGGTATCAAAGCCAAGGCGGGTCCTCTAATGCATCCCAACACACCATTGTTTGGCAAGGCGTTCACCAGGCACAGGCGAGTAGCCTCTCAAGATGCTGCAAGTTGAAAATAGGCCAGTGCAAGGGTTTGGTCACCTGAAGGCTACATCTCCAAACATTGCCTTAGCTCACAACTTCTACACAAGACTCACAAGCATTTTGAAACGTTGTTTAGAAAATCTCTCTTGTAGAGTGTAAGAACCCTAGGAGCTAGAGACCTGGATCCTCCACCCAACCGCCCATACTTATAGGCTCTTAGCCCTAGGATCCCCTGTCCACACTGCTAGTTGGCCCGTGGCCGGGGTCCGTGACCCCCCTTTAGGGTAGGGCCCTGCCCGTACGACCCGTGTCCTGACATTACTCCCCCCTTTGGAAGAGTTTTCGTCCTCAAAAACACAAGTGGTGGTATCTTCATAAGATCACTAATGTTTTCCACCGTGGCAGCCCTCATGGATCCAACGGTTTGTTGAATCGAAACCCGGTTCATTGGGAGGTTCAAAGAAATCAAGAATGACATCTTGATTTTCCACATTTTTGTCCCTGTACAACCGTCTTGGTTAACCGACCCGTAACCAACATAATGTGAAGACTCCATTTAAAACTCACTTGAGTATGTTAAACGAGTTATCATAACGAAGAGGTGTCTAAATGTATACCCAAGTTTCAGATTTTCTGGAGGTACTTGAATGTGCAATATAACCTCGGCTCATCTTTCCATGAAAGTACTATGCTGACATATTCATCAGCAGCAACTAAGTCCTTGACTTGCTATGGTTTCTTGCCAGTAGCCAACCGTATCAAAACTGATGATTAAGGTTGATAACTTGAGAATAACAGGAAGAGACTAAAAGTAGCCGTAACATGCCTATCATCATATGAAGCAAACTCCAAACTAGAAAGGTAACCGATCCAGTTGTTTCACTTCTTGCTAACGTATGCACTTAGCATATCCTTTAGTGTATGCACTTTGCATATCCTTTAGTACTAAATAGAATGCTTGTAAACTGCCCAGCCTACTCGGGATGAATAGCAGCAGTAAGAGTGAGGTTCTTTTCCCCCAACACTTACAGAAAGTTGCCCACGACTGATGACAAACTATGACTCAATCATTGAGTATCCAGCCATATACTCGATATGGAATGGAGACAACCAACTAGGTTGAAAATAGATTGGAGTTTCAAGCATCCAATCACAAACACCCATACTTAGAAATCACCTTGTATGGCAGGGTGTGAACCCATACTAAATCTGCAAGAGAAATTGCACTGACAGTGCAAAAAATTGCAAAAACAATAATGTGCATGAAGTTGCATGCCGCTCCGAATAAATTTGTGTTAAACACTAGGGCCCATAACACCTAATGTGCATGCATTTAACACAAACATATCCGAACCGCAATTCCATGACGAGACTTTTGACCATAACAGAATGTGACAACCCGGTCACACCTAGGTACCAACCATGAGACATTCTCATGTACATAGCATACTTAGCTATATGTAGAAACAACCCTCCGTTAAGGTGGTTTCACAGCACTTGTAATCGTAACAAGTTTGTACTTAGTACCCGACAATTTCTGGCCACTGAAATTGCTCCTGATACTGTGTGCTCAAAATGGTCGAATCCATGGATGCGACCAGCACCTAGGAACTTCGTCGCGACACATTGTTAGATAGTTGGTGCCAGTGTCAGTCCCAGAGACTCATATTCTCCACATGTGGAATATTTCTCAAACAAGGATATCAAGAAAAGAGACATCCATCAAGTACGAGTTGGTACTTGTGTGTGGAGGTAACTACAAACACTCTGCAACAATACTGAGAGGGACCCTCATTCATTTCTCCACACTGGCTAAACCGAACTCTTTGAGTCCCTAGACCATGTTGTATCCCGTGTGACAACATGTGCCAAATTGAATCCTACAAATGGATTCCTAACAACATAATGTACATTGGACACTACGGCCCAAATACGCGTTTCGACATGCCCTTGGCATGGCTCTAAAACATTCAAGCATATTTGTACGACTTGAAAAAACCAAACAATATTGCACTGGAACCCTTGGGTGTTTCCTGTGCAATCCAACCCCTTTGGTTAACATCTACGTAGTCAAACCCCTTGGTAAGACCCTTTGTAGAAACTGCTCAACTAGTAGGTAACAGTAACCAACATAGTTAACCGTGTACATAATGATTGGAATCAACTTGAAACGTTGAGTTTGTCCGCTACCGCGTGGTAGATTGCGGAATTCTTTCCTTGAAAGGCTAACTAGGAGAGATCAAAATGTGATCCTCAATGCCTATGGGGTGATGTAGTAGTCATCCGCCGGGTCGTATCCCAAAACAATATGTCCATAGACACTCTGTAGTGCTATAGAGAGAGCAGGGAATCCACACAAGTGAACTGCCTAGCTCTGGTGGACAGCCATGCTGTCGCAACTGATTGCTGCATCCATACTTCCTTGTAGAGATCAGCGGATGTGAGTTGAAGATTATCAAAAACTCAACTTGAGTGTCGCACTGAAAACATGTAGTGCAAAAATGACACCTTAATCATCCGTAATGACAAGACTCTTGCTTGCCCATTAACATTGATGTGTACTTCCTTGGGTAGATGTGTTTGATCATGAAAACAATCACCCGAAGAATGCCAATAGTTGGGTCTTACCCTTGGCCTAAAAATGGCTCTTAGCCTGTGTGGCTCATAGCCCTTATGCAAATTAGTGTTCAATGGACGGACCGATGAAGACTAATTTGAGTAGCATCTTAATCACATGCTAGCTAAGAGTTAGAGCACCTTGGCTCAGGCTAACTCACGAGCAAAACATGTATCAAAAGCTTCTTAGAAGATTTTCATTATTCCCTTAAAGAGAGAGAAAGAGAGAGAAGAAGAGCATGCTGGGCTGAGGAACTTTCCTTGAACGACTATGACGTGTATAGTTGATTTCCATGCTCGTGTGAATCTTATGCTTAACGTGCATGCAACGATTTTCTTCTATGACTCTCTCATCTAGAGAGGTAACAGGAAAACACAAACAAGTCACAAACTGACCCACCTACCGTGTATGTGGTTGTGACGACCCAAAAATCATGGTAAACAATCTAGAACTTAGCTTGTCCTTGACAAAGTATCTGGTGTTATAGCGAAAGCGTGTTTCATGAGGCGGTAGAATTGAATCCACTTAGCTAGCATGCCGTGCATGCAAAATTTTAAGCCCGTGGCAAAAGTGATGGCCTCAAACGTGAGAGACAAAACCATAAGTGCCTTGCACTTCTAAACTGGTAGGGATTCTGTGAGGTGATATTCCCTATTTTGCCAGTTTTTCAAACGTGTGTGCCACTGCCCTTGATGCCAAGTCATTGGGCAGTACCTTGGCACAAGGGAGAAGCCTTGCTTCATGTAAAATTGCCAAAGCACTTTGCTTTGCACAATGACAGTCATTGCCAAGCAAAGTGTAAACATGGAAAAAACAAGGAAAACTTAAACTTGGCTAACCTGGTAGTTGTTGCTACAACCAGTTGTCATGAGATTTCGTGGAAGAAAACTCGCTTAACAATGGCTCATAGCCATATCTCCTGCACGGGTGGGAGTTGTCGTATGTACACATACGTCCCTTGTATCATAAACGCCCGTCTATCACGTAATGAAATAAACTGCAAACATATTGCCAAATCCTTCCCAAGTTTGTATGCTCATAGCATATGCCGAACGTGGGGAGTCTCAATGCAAAATGACTGGCTTGAATCCTTGCTTTGCATAAATAATGTTGTGGGACTAGCCAACGGAGTCGGCTGTTGAGATAGAGATATCATGATGAAAAGAATCGACCTTGTCGAGTGATTTCAACTGAAAGTAACCAGTACTGTGTGGCAAGCATCCTCTGTCAGCTTGTAGAAAGAGTCACAAGGAGTTGGCCATGCCGAGCAACTTGCTGCCTTCAACAAGTCCAGTAATCGGCCATGCCTGCCTTCTCGAGATACTAAAAAATTGGCCCTTGGCCTTGCCTTTGAAGCGAAATGTAACCTTTGACGAGCGTGCTCTATCAAAGTACTCAGGAGAAGCCATGCATCATATAACTATGTCTGACCTCATTGCCAACAAATGCTATTAGCGACAGATGTCATAGCAAAGATAGTCGACCTTGTCAATCATGCACAAAAAATCGACCTTGTCGAATTGTAAATGTAAGGGAAAAACAGTAGAACACATACAAGTTATGCATCTCATACCTGCTTGGCTCTATGAATGATAGTCGTGATCACTTATTCCATTGCATACGAGGGTTATCAAGCACATGCTCAATAACTACTCTACTTCATGTTGTCAAGGGCCTTGCCCAACTTGCACAATTCCCTGCTAGGTTTGATTGCCATTGTTCGTGACAATCATCACCCCTAGCATTAGTGTCTGCATCACCACATAGTGTGGTTAAACGATGTATAGGTAGAGAAGCCTTGCTTCTTCGCAAGTCCAACTCAGGGCTCTTGCTAGTCGCCTTGAAATTGGCCATGGCGATTAGCAATCCAACCATGCAAAACAACTTTGCACGCATGAGCCGAATTAGCCACCGGCCTTGCCGTTGAAATGCTATCCGTATAAGTCTGCAAAGTAAAATGTCACAGAGATTAAGAAAATCCGTGGAATTACGAAAAAACAAAACTGATGAGCATGGCGTTCGTCGGTATACACGGCAAGCATATCCTCCAATCGATCAACAATATCATCTTTTCCAAGAGCTTTGCCCCGTCACCAATCCAAACCACAGGCCTTGCCTGACGAGCATGCTCAATCGAGATACTCTGTCAGATGCCCATCATAGGGAGAAGCCATGCTTCTACTGTAGATTGCCATGTCCAAACCGTTAAGGTTATGGCCCTGCCAAAACCGTGCTCACCCGAATGCGGTGACTTGGTGTGGTGCAAGAACCCTTTCCTGTGGCCTATCATCGACTCCTCGGGTACCCTTAGCAGGGATGTCTTCTCGCGCTACACCACAACCACTTCCTTTTGCACATGCTGCATGTAATCGTCCATGACTCCCTATCCCTCCTTCCTCAAGGCCATGCAAAACTCCTCCGCCATGGGGATCTTCACGAACGAGAGAGACAGAGAGGGAGAGAGACACCATGCTGAGCCTTGCTCACCTTGCATGCTCCTCCATGCCCCCCTTCTCCCCGGTACCTTGGATAGGCCGTTTGCAAGAGCATGCAGTCATGCATGACTGCATCGAGGCAAACCATGGAAGGCCACACCGTGGGATGGGTTGGACAGCGCCCAACTGAAGACGGCCAAAAGCTTTAAAAAAAGAGAGAAAATCTGCAGGAGCCATGGCGGCTCTGCGCGGAGAGAGAAAGCCGGCTAACCCGACTTCTGCTACAAGTTTGGGCTCGGCCCTGTGACGAACAGTGGTCTCCTCCGCCTTGCGCTCCCATCGACTGCACCTGCGAGCGGTTTGGTGGAGGTCGAGCTTTGCTCCCTCCCCGCCGCAAGCGGCCTTACACACGGGATTTCCCTGTCAAGCCATCCCGAGTACCCTGCCTCTATACAAGGGGCCATGCACGCCCTAAATCATGTCGAAAAAGGTCTCCTCAAGGTTCTCCAAAGAGAGAGAGAGAAAGAGAGAGAAGAGAGAGACACCATGCATCTCTCCTCCATAGCTCCTTGCTTCGCCCTTCTCTCCACCTTGCTCTGATACCAGTGTAAGAACCCTAGGAGCTAGAGACCTGGATCCTCCACCCAACCGCCCATACTTATAGGCTCTTAGCCCTAGGATCCCCTGTCCACACTGCTAGGTGGCCCATGGCCGGGGTCCGTGACCCCCCTTTAGGGTAGGGCCCTGCCCGTAGGACCCGTGTCCTGACATAGAGCTAGTGAAGGTGACCCTCCTTGGCAGTGCAATGAGAGGCCTACAAGTGGTAGCTTCTCTAAGCATTTCACAATGCTGCAGTAGCAACATGCCTTGTGTATGCGAGTCCATGTGTATGAGACTTCTCCAAGAATATCAAAATGGTATTAAAAGAGGTACCAAGAAGAAAGCTGGGCTCACAAGAATTGGAAGTGCCAAAGCAAGGGCTCGGATGTCTGGGTATGTCTACTCACGATGTCATTCTCAGACCCGAGAAGGTGGAAACGATGACACATTGCAGACGACACACAATATTTTCCAACATTATCAAGTTTTTTTTTCAATTATTATTTCTCATTAAAATGGTTCTTTATTTAAGAAGTGATTCATGCACAATATTACATGCCAAGCCCAATATATCTTTGTATTTTTTGATATGATGATTCAATCAATGAGTTCACTTATGATTGTGATGGGACTTGACACTACCCTGGTGAGAGTAGAATAATGTTGGAGGTAAGACCTTCCCATAAAATCATGACTTAGTATTATGTAATCACTCCTCATGAGGTTATTGGATAAACCTTAAACCCAAGGTTATCTAGAGCTACCCAAAAACTCTAGGGTTTGGAGTAAACCAAAAACTCCGTGTTTTGGCATCTACGCCTGCCTCCACCTACGAGAAAGGGGAGGCTCTCTTGGTAGCACCAGGTTATGGGTACACCTAAAACCTTTTGGTTGTGAGAAAACCTGAAACTCACAGTTTACGAGTATACCAAAAAATTGTGGTTGGGAGTACACCGGAAACTTTGTGTGTCATGCGAGTGGTGAGTCTAGTTCTTGGGGGTGCTGTGAAGAAGCTTATGCCAAGTTGGATGAAGTGGGTGATTGTTGGGCTTAGCCCAGCTTGGATAGTCAATTGTGTGTGAACCCATTTGTAATGCCTTTTTAAGGCTCACTAAAACCTAATGATAAATCCTTTTTTTTCATTTTTCTCCGATTGGGTGTTATCTTATCCTCCCCCAATCTCGTCTTCTCTACATGCACCTCGTGCATGCCATGGATTCACCTCAATGGCATCCCCCATAGCCTAAAGGTCCCATCATAAAATTTGTGGATGAGAGGTGTACATTCATGATTTCAGTTTTGGTGATTAAATTGCTTCAGTGTGCATTGTGTGCCATGGGTTGTATAAGCTCAATTTTTATGACAAGTGTGGGTAAAGTTTTTCTAATGCAGTTGTGGATTCAAAGGGTACTTCACATGCAAAACTTTGGCATGCACCTTTTGGGCTTTTGAATTTTGTTAGTTCATTGCATTTTTAGAAACATGATATGGTTTCTTCTTTGCCACCTCTTGAAGGGCCTTCTAACCATGTTTGTGAAGGTTGTATTTTGAGTAAGCTGCAACATTCAAAGTTTCCAGAGGATGGTTCAGTAAGTGCTACATGCAGGTTACAATTTGTGCACATTGATGTTTGTGGGACTATGCAAACTATATCCTTGGGTAATTACCTCCACTTCATGACTTTCGTTGATGTTTACTCTAGGCATGCATGGGTGTATCCGCTTAAATAAAAGTCCAAAGTGTTTATGTACTTCGAAAAATTCTTGGTTATGGCTGAAAATTTCTCTAAATGTACTATGCGTACCATTCAGATCGAGCAGGGAGTATAAGTCTCATGGGTTTAATGAATTTTTGGCTAGTTGTGGAATAAAACACCAATGTAAAGTACCATATACACCTTGTCAAAATGGTGTTGTTGAGAGGAAAAATAGGTTGCTTGCAGAGATGACACGATGTATGGTCAAGGGTCAAGCTTTATCGCGTTTGTTTTGGCTTGAGGCTATCATGTATGCTACCTATGTACTTAACATGTGTCCTACTAATGCTTTGTAGTCTAAGACTCCTCATGAAGCATGTCATGATAAGAAGTCATCTATTGATCACATGCGCATTTTTTATTGTTTAGCTAATGCTTTGATGCCAAAAAAGTAGCACATAAAAATGTTGTTAGTGGGTCACCGTGATGGACGTCTGCAACATAGCTATCGGGCACTAACATAATGTCAATACTCAGGGAAGTGACTCGGATGGGGCACGGAGACTCTTTGAGATTGTCATTCTCAAGAAGTGAACCTAACAAGAAAACATACCAACTCAACAAGCAAACCAATCACTCAATGATCAAGAAAATTTGCATATGTCCTTTCTCACAGCTCTAGGTCATCACGCCATTTCGGCACTCCAACAGACTCAAAATGCAACGAAAATTTTGGAGGAGGTCTAAGACACCAAGGGACACTATCCTACCAAGTCTGGTTGCAATCCAACAAGGTACCAAAATCCATCATGAAAAAGGTCTTGAAAACTGCAACAAAACTATCCAAAAAGGTCGCCCTATGGTCTAGGAACACTCTCCTATGGTCAAAATGACTAAAAACAGTGATTTAAGCACTCAAATTTGCAATTAAAACTCATAGACACATAGTCGCAAACCACAACAAAATTGAAAATTTTTACACTTAAATGGAAGAGCAAAGAGAGAGGAACACAATGCAAGTTTCGGGATTGAAAACAGATTACCCAATTGTTATAAAAGCTGATTACAAGTTGGAGCAGCTTCATAGCTTGAGCGTACGTACATCAGAGCTTTTCTTCTATAAAGATAAGCTTTCCTTTTACATTAAGGTTATTGACCTTTATACCTAGGGCATTCTAAATGGCCACCAGTGGGGCGGACTCACATGGACCTTTACAAATATCATTACATCATTACAACTCAAGGAATTGATCCACTACTCTGGAATCAGGATTTACACAAAGTATTACTACAGCACCTCGGCAGGCAAAATAATAAACCACAAATATGGTGTCCGGCTATGTGTCCGGCCAGGTGGGTGCCCATCCAGCCAATCCTCAAACATTCCCCCTTCCTAGCTCATGTTGTCCCTTGACAAGACCTTGTGTAGTCTTGTTATAGGAGTGTCTTCAACTTTGTCTTCAAGGTTGGTCGTTAGCTTGGGAATATTACTACACTAGCTCGGTAGGCAAAATAATAAACCACAAATATGGTGTTCGGCTATGTGTCCGGCCAGGCGGGCACCCATTCAGTCAATCCTCAAAAATTCCCCCCTTCCTAGATCATGTTGTTCCTTGACAAGACCTTGTGCAGTCTTGTCATAGGATTGTCTTCAGCTTTGTCTTCAAGGTTGGTCGTTAGCTTGGGAAGAGCTTTGGCATTGATGGCGCTGTCAAGAAGTTTGCGGTCTTGCTAGGAAAGCACCGGACTTTTGGCTGTGAAAGAACTCCAAAAACTTTGTGAAGGAATTATACCATTGATGCCATGAAGTCTAAGGTTTAGAAGGAAGTGCAATCAAAGAAGCCCCACTCTTTCTCTCTTGCACTCACACACACAAAGAAAGAAACACAAAAAATAATATCAAAATAACACAAAGATGAAAACATCAAGGCTATGGTCATATCATATCATGGGTAATATGAAAAGATTAATAAATGAGTTAATGGATTTCAACCTTTGTTGACCAAATAGGCTATGGATTGTTCTTTGGAGTTGTAATTTTGCACTTACCATAATAGATATGTTCTGTCTAGTGATTGGGATTAATTCTGTGTACAAATTCTCTTGGTTCATAGCAAGATAACTACACTTACGTCAAAAGAAAAGTTATAGTCTATAAGGGGTAGTATGATGGGATCCGGTGAAAGAAGTATTTCATTGAGCTTTTTTGGGCCAAAGAGAAACACTATACGTTGTTGAAAGTGTATTTTACAGCTAATCCATACGTTAATTGTAATGATCGCACAAAGTGAAAGCAATATAAATTCAGATCATGTGGATTATTCATCTTTAATAACTCTAGCATGTGCAAAATGTAGATATGAGAGAAGTGAAGGAAAGAGAATTTCTCTCCCAAGCCCTATTCTTGCTCGTAGGCAATAAAAATAATGCGGGGAGAGATGTATCTGTAGCCAGGAGAACCTAGAATTTGTAGAGAGAATGAATTTCTAAGAGTGAGAGAGATAGGTTTGGTTAGTGAGGGAGATGAAATTAGAGATATATGTTGGATTAGAGATGAGAAAAAAACAACAAAATATCAAAGTAGAACACATCTTACTTGACAAAACCTTCGGGAGTTATTCACAATTTGTAATGGAGAGAGAAGAAGAGGGAAGACTTCAAGCCTTGATTGATGCACCAAGTTCAAGTCCTTCTTTGATTAGAGTTTATCTTCCAAGGATAGCTTACAAGATTGGTTAGTCTTCCTCTAGGAGTAAGTGTAGGCTTAGCTTATGTTTATGGATAAGTATAATTAGGCATTACTACTCTCACTCCCTCATGAATGGTTTTCAAGGAAGCAGAGGTCCCCTTTTACAGATGAACGGAACCCCCAAGGGTTACACAAGAAAGAGAAGAGCCAGTGTGAACAAGAACTGGCAAAGTTTGAAATGAGTTGTCCCTACATGATGTGGGTAGACTGGGGTCCACCATTTTGATCATATCTCTTCGACCATGGCTCCAATTAAATGAATAAAATAGGAGCAAAAAATTGAGCTTATTAGCTATGACTCCCATTTTATATACTTTTTCCAATTCGAATTGGAACCTTGTGTAAAAAATTCACCAATATAGGGTATCTTTCTAACAGCAAAAGTCTTCTTGTGGTCCCCTTAGCTTAGACTTCCACTTGATTCCAATGGACACCTCATGAACTATGAAAGCATGAAATTGATCCCTGACAAAGGTTTATAAGCATCCTCTTAATAATTCATTAAAATGAGTGAATCTTTGAAAATCATGCAAGCTAGTGTCCCACTAGGTTTTGATTCCTTCCTAGTAGCTATTAAAAAGAAATATATGAAAAATACATAGAATGTATATATATATATTGGAAGTTAGATATAGGATCTAGCTAGGGTGTGAGATAAGAATGAGATAGTAGAAATAAAGAACCGATGCATTTTGCCCCAAGTTAAAGAGGCACAGTTATTGACATTTTTCCCATAGTACTTTTTGACGGTAAAGTAAGAATATGTTACCCTTGAGATAAATAATAGGATGAGATAGAAAGCTTATTATTATACTTAGATATGCATATGTACATTATAGAAAATATACTTATGTATCTAAAAAGTTGCAAGATAGATCTTATAGCATTCGTTCCCACTATGTACGTGTCACAGCACGACAACACTCCCCCCTTCCTTGAGTTCTTCATATCTACTGTGTTGTTTTTGATGCGTGTGTTGAACTTCAATTGTTGGTGAAATTTTGCATCTGTTGCTCATTCTTCTTGTTGGTGCCACTTTTGGCCGTGAAGATTTCTCTTGAAGTGTCTGCCCTTGTTGTTGACTTGAAATACTTCACTACCTTCAACAATGTTGATCTCCTTATGTTTTGTTGTTGAGTGATCTCTTGATAATGTCATAACTGCTTTTTTGTTGTCTTTGTATGACATTTTTTGCCTTTCCATTGATCGTTGAAGCTTTGTCTTCAAGGTTGGTCTTTATCTTGGGAAGTGCGTTGGTGCAGCCAAAGTTGGTCCGAGCTAGAAAGGAGTCTATTCCAAGCAAAGGCGGCAGGCAAGTGCAGTGCAGAAGGCTAGGGCAGGTACCAAGGTTCTGGGCAGCCAAAGGGTAGCGGGAATACATGTATGAAGCGGTTTTTTAGGCCAAAAGAGCTAAAGAATGGTCTAATTGGGATGACAAATGAAGGTGTACAAAGTTCCGAGTCAGTGCTCTAAACTGTAGTGTTCAGTGTACTCTAGAAGTTGGTCCAGACGGCTCGTCAAACGGAGCCCAGATGTGAAAGATATGGTAGCTTGAAGTGGGATGCATTGCACAGACTCGCCAGATTGGACGGGTGCAAGTGGTTGGCAAGAAGTGTATGTGAAGTGATAGGGCTGAAGTGCTCAATTTATGGAGCCTGTCGGTCTTTTCAGATTGATGATCGGACGCACGGTGTGCAAGTTATTAGCTATCGAAGTTTGGACGGGGGCCGGGTCTGCTGAGCCCACTTGCCCGCATTAGAGGATGCGCCATCTGGCATTTTTTAGGCCTTTACAAGGTTCAAGCAGGTAGAGCATGTCGAGTAGAGTCAGCAAGAAGTCACGGTTTGTGATTCTGAGTTCCGAGCACCGAGTTATGGCCTGGTAGAGTTGGGGGTGCTTTGCAGACAGGGAGTCAACATATGGTTTTCCTCATTTTTTTGGGGCACTTTGTCTAAGGCCATCGAGGAGGTGGGATGTAAAGCTAGCCAAGGAGAATGAATCTTGGAATGTGCACCTTTGGTGGGGTTTTGTGAAGGGGGACAATCAGTCGACCAAGCAATGTGTGGGGTGCTGCTAAAGTGGGTCACAAAAGAAACATGTTGGACCATTTTTGTGTGTGACAAACATGGGGGCATCATCATTAGCACCTTCATGTGCAAAATCAAAGCTATCAATGTTCATTCTACTCTCTTGGTTATTTTCCACCATGTTAACAAAATTCGTTTACGTACTTAGTGTATGCTTTGGGAATTCAAAACCTTAGTTGCCACTCCTCTTATCCTTTGAAAATTGGGTCTTAAGTATCTACACCCACGGATCAAAGTGAAAGGCCCTGGGAACTACCATGATTAATCCTCCACCCAACCACCCTTCTTATAGCCCCTTGGCTTGCAAGATCCCTTCTCCACTAGGCAGCCGGCCCTTGGCTAGAGGTACTTGACCTCCAAGGTGGCCCTTGGCCTGACATTACCTTTGATGTGTAGGTTGGAGTGTGGGCAGCTTAGACTCCCGTGAGCTATGGTGTGGAAATTGGCGGCGCTTCCAACACTGTGCGCAAGCTGCGAAGGCGGAGCTCTACAGTGTTTTGGCCAGGAGGGGCGGCACAGGCAGTGGGCGCCAGCATGGGGAGCCATTGTTCACAGTTTCCACGTGGCAGGGCCATAAGGGACAGTACCTGCGGCTCTTGGGGCCCATCTTTTTTTTAAGGGAACCCCCCCCCCCCCCCCCCGCCCAATAGCGACATCGCTAATGCCATGGGGTAGGGGAGGTTTCATGTGAGCAAGAGAGAGAGGGCCATAGTGGCCGGGAGATTAGGTGTCAAGGGGGGGGGGGGAGAGAGAGAGAGAGAGAGAGAGAGAGAGAGAGAGAGAGAGAGAGAGAGAGAGAGAGAGAGAGAGAGAGAGAGAGAGAGAGAGCCCGAGGGCCTCCATGTGTACAAGAAGGCAAGGACCATTCCAAGGCCGGCCGAGCAAGGGCCAGAAGAGGTGAAGGCAAGGCCGAGCAAGGACAAGCCAAGGTAAGAGCAAGGTGGGAGCTGGACCAAAAGGGTGAAGGAGGAGAGAGAAATAGAGAGAGAGGAGGTTGGTGGGAAACAGGTCAAGGGAACCGATAGAGGTGGTCAAAGAGGAGCCAAAAGGGCAGTGCAAAGTTTGGGTAGCCCAGAGAGGTAAATAATGAAGAAAAAGAAAAAAATAATAAAAGTGTCTAAGGGCAATAGCGACATCGCTAATGCCCCCCCCCCCCCCCCCCCAAGTGCAAAAGTGAGAAAAATTGAGCAGATGAAGCAAGGCGGTGCCCCCCTCCCAAAGATACCAAATTGGGATGCCAGATGGTAAAAAATGAGAGTAGTTTCCAAAGTTGAAACCCCCCCTATAAAAATCATATATTAATCAAATTAGGGGCTTTTTCTCCGGGCTTTTTTGTGCCGTTTGAAGCTTGCAAAGTGGAGCTCTCTTTGACAGAGGAGTGTGCCTGTCAAAGCCCTTTGTATTTTCTTGTGAAAATGGCCATGGTGATGGCTGTGCAAGCTTGTGTACATGTTTTGTGAAGTGCAATCGAGCCACTGTTGCCCGGCTTTGTTGTTGTTTCCCCTTCCCCCCTTCTCTTCTCCTGCTTTCATGTTTCCCATCAGTGCTGGTTGTGTGGAAGTGTGTGCCCCCCCCCCCCGAACCGATGGTGTTTCGTGGTGAGGGAGTGAGATTGAGCGGATGTGTGCATGTGCAAGGGTGGAGACAAACCGTGGCAGTAGGTGTGCATCTTGTGGTGGATCTGTGGAGTGTGTGAACAGTGGAAGTTGAGCAGGCTGTGGTCTGCTAGTGTAAAGCATGTTTTTGAAGGTGTTTTTTGAGAGGATAGGGGTGTTGTGGATGCCCTGAGCTATAGAGAGGCCCTTGTGTTTGTGCCGGGTGTGTTCCCCATTCCCCCTCTCCATCTTCTGGTGCCCCCACAGAGAAGTATGCTAATGCTCCTAGTTGATGTCGAAGCAGTGATTTCGGTGATGCCAAAGGTGCAGCCATTGAAGAGCAGGTGCTGCTAGTGATGGCTTGGACGGGATTTCCCCTTTTCACTGGGTTGAAGATGCGGAAACCTGGCTTCAAGATTACGGATTGTTTGTGTTGGAAAGCGGTTTATCAGACAAAGCATACATGATATTTGTTACTGAAGTGGAGCACACACAACCGTCTGTCTCTCACACACATTTCCTCTCACAATATAATGATTTCTTTGTGGATGATTACCCCCCTTCCCTCCCACCCTCTCGAGGTGAATTAGATTATAAAATTGAAAATTTTACAGGCTCACAACCTCCACATAGAGCACCATATAGACATAGTCCCTTGCACCAGCAAGAAATCCAAAAACTAATCACCGAACTCCTAGACAAGGGCCTCATCTATCCCAGTGCATCCCCTTTTGGTGCCCCAGTTCTTCTAGTCCAAAAGAATAACAACACTTTTTACATGTGCATAGACTACCGCGCATTAAACAAGGTCATTGTCAAAAACCGCTATCCCATTCCACGTATAGACGACCTCCTAGATCGCCTATGAGGAGCCAAAATGTTTATCAAAGTCAACCTAAAATCAAGATACCATCGGATCCTCGTATGCATCCTAACGACATTTTCAAAACTGAATTTATTACACAATCTGGTCATTATGAGTTTATTGTTTTATCGTTTGGTCTCACAAATGCACCTGCCACATTTGCTAGGATGATGAACAAAATATTTCTTGATTATCAAGACTTTGTTATTGTGTTCTTTGACGACATCTTGATTTTCAGTCGTGGTGAGCATAAGCACAAAAGTCACCTTGATATTGTCTTTGAGCTATTGCATGAGCACCAATTGATTGCAAATCCTGACAAAAGTACATTTTTCCAGACTCACATTGATTATTTAGGCCACATAGTCTCTGAAAGAGGCATATCCGTTGACCCTCAAACGATTGACACTATTAAAACATGGCCTATCCCTAAATTTGTGCATGATATCAAATTCTTTCTAGGCTTAGCAGGCTTTTATCAAAAATTTGTCAAAAACTTCTAACACTTTGCATCATCGATGGCCACCTTGCTCCGCCAAAACATACTTTCCATTGGGGTCTTGAACAACAAATATCAATTGACACCCTCAAACACCTCCTCACACGTGCCCGTGTCCTACAATTGCCTGACTTCACACAACCCTTCTTTGTAGTTGTTACAGATGCCAGTGGCACACGTATAGGCGCAGTCTTAATGCAAAATGATCACCCACTTGCCTTCAAAAGTCAAAAACTCAAACCATGTAAAACCAAATATAGCACATACAGTAAAGAACTGCTAGCAGTAGTCCACGCTCTAGACATTTGGAAACACTATCTTATGGGCTTTGAAGTTCTAATTGAGACCAACCAACATGCCATTAAACACCTGCTTAATCAATCCACCATTTTTAACTGCCATACCAAATGGGCCGGTTTTGTTTGAAATTTCCATCCCATGATACAATACCAACCAGGTAAAGCGAATGTAGTAGCATAAGCATTGAGTAGAAAACCTAAAGTGAATGTTCTTTCTATTACTCGCTCATGTGTCTTCAATAAAACCAAGCATATTTATTTTAATCACATTTCTGTGAGTGACCTACAATCATTTCATTCTATGCCTAACACATATGCTCAAGATCCACATTATTCACGTGCTTGGTTTGAAATACATCACAATAATGGTATTCCCTTTGAACACTACACCTTGGCAAATGGCTATCTTTATTTTCAACAAAAGCTATGCATCACAACACCCTTTAAGGAACTAGCAATGACTAAAATGCATGCAGCACCATATATGGGTCATCGAGGAATTCAATCCACACTCACTGCATGTCAAGATCAAATTTTTTGGCCTGAAATGAAGCACGAAATCACAAAATCTGTTTCAGAATGCTTGATTTGTCAAAGAGTTAAACGTCATCATGGTAAGTCTTATGGTCTTTTAATGCCTCTCTTGTAATGGAATTGATATTTTATTATCTAGTGCAACTGATAGGTGGAAAGGCTTAACCAAGAAAGGCCTATGTGAACAAATATACATTTTATGTAGATTTTATTATTCAAGTGCTCTTTATGAGCTTTGGCCATTTATGACTGGCCGGCCAGTTTGTACTCTCTTTGACCATTCAAGAAATCTATAAAGTAAATACGTGTAAGAGGGAAATGGTCACTCTTGCACAGGGGGAGATTGCACCCAGAGTTTGTATCATTTTTCTCCTCCCTCACTTCTCCTCTCGTCGTGCCGGTGTAGCACTCTACTCTAGGAGGTGCGCCTGCACGCTTTCTTTCTCTCTCTCCCACTCTCTGTCTATTTGTGTGTAGCTCAGATCATGTTGGTACAGGATGTGCCAGGTATGCAGATTTGTGCTTTTCATGGATTGCAACATGTTATTTTGGGTATTTTGCAAGGACACCGCACGTCTGTTTGTAGCAGTGGTATCAAAGCATGGGCTACGTTCTCGGATTTTACAATAATCATGGCTATGGAAATCAACACGATGAAAGATAAGTGATGCTTACCTGTACTTTATTTTTCACGTTGTTTAAAATTTTATAAAGGTGATTATTATTAATATACTAGGGCTGCAAATATGTGTGGATAGTTCAAGAATTGTGGGATTTTCATAGTGAAATAGAGATAATTTAGTGATTGTAATTTGTCGTAATACTAGTACAATTAGCAGTCTAGTTATGGTGACTCTTAAGTACAAAAATCGATTAAAAATCATGCATGACAAGAAGAAACCAAACTATATTGATCATGAAATCTTAATTTCCATTTCATACTTATTACTTATTACACATATCATTGAACGTGTCTCTTGCCGATGTAGAGCACTTTGCCAGATATCGGCCCTGATAGCTTCATCAACTTCCTATAGTGGATTTATTATGTATCAACTAATGACATACGGTTATATGAGAAATAGGAGATATTTCTTGTAAGTTGCTCATTGTGTGTGTGTGTGTGTGTGTGTGTGTGTGTGTGTGTGTGTGTGTGTGTGTGTGTGTGTGTGTGTGTGTGTGTGTGTGTGTGTGTGTGTGTGTGTGTGTGTGTGTGTGTGTGTGTGTGTGTGTGTGTGTGTGTGTGTGTGTGTGTGTGTGTCAAGAGAAGAGATTCTGATTTGAGATAAAAGAAGAAGTAGTGGAGAATGTCTGTTAAAAAATTACTCCCAAGAGATCTTTGATCTCAAAGCTAAGAAATTGGTCATGTGAGAAACCACTCCAGTAGAATTAGCTTGAATTTTTTTTTAATCAAATTATATTTTTCCATCATACTGAGTCATGAACTACGTGCCACCTGCAAAAAAAATCGTCATAAATTACCCAAATTGTTGGGGCTGGTCGCAAAGTTGGCAAGGTGGGAAGATTAACAAGTGGTAGACATAGATTCCTTTGTCGTTGACTTGCTACAAATGGATGTGTTGTGTCCCTGCAAAATACCCAAAATAACATGCTGCAATCCATGAAAAGCACAAATCTGCATACATGGAATATCTCGTATTAGCAACATGATCTGAGCTACACGCGAACAGAGAGAGACAAAGAGCGGGAGAGAGAGAGAAAGAAAGCATGCAGGCGCACCTCCTAGAGCGGCGTGCTACACCGACACAGTGAGAGGAGATGTGAGGGAGGAGAATAATGACACAAACGTTGGGTGCAATCTCCCCCCATGCAAGAGTGACCACTTCCCTCTTGTACTTATTTACTTTATAGATTTCTTGAATGGTCAAAGTGAGTACAAACTGGCCGGTTGGTCATAAATGGCCAAAGCTCATAAAGAGAACTTGAATAATCAAATGTACATAAATTATATATATGTTCACATATGCCTTTGCTTTTCCATATGTCATTTGCACTAGATAATAATATATCCATTCCATTACCATGATATTTTATTATCTAGTGCTGCTAACATGTGGAAAAGGCTGAACTGAGCAAAGGCCTATGTGAATAGATATACATTCTATGTACATTTTATTATTAAAGTGCTCTTTATGAGCTTTGGCCATTTATGACCGGCCAACCAGTCTGTGCTCACTTTGACCATTCAAGAAATCTATAAAGTAAAGACGTGCAAGAGGGAAGTGGTCGCTCTTGCACAGGGGGAGATTGCACCCGGCGTTTGTGTCATTCTTCTTGTCCCTCACTTCTCCTCTCACCGTGTTGGCATAGCACTCCACTCTAGGAGGTGTGTCTACACACTTTCATTCTCTCTCTCTCGCTCTCTATCTCTCTTTGTTCGCATGTAGCTCAAATCATGTTGCTACGGGATGTGCCATGTATGCGGATTTTTGCTTTTCATGGATTGCAAGATGTTATTTTGGGTATTTTGCAGGGACACTCCACATACATTTGTAGCATCTCCCTATCCCTGTTGGCCCTTGGGAACAAATCTCCATGGATTTTACCACAAGACTTCCCACCACATCCTCACACAATGATATGATATGGTCCATAGTTGACCGACAAGCATAATTTGTACCTTCCAAAAAGACAATGTCCGCACCACGGGCTGCAAACCTTTTTGTCAAAACCATCTTCCCCTTTCATGGCTTCCCAAGGTCATTCTCTCTAACCAAGATGGCCACTTTTGCACTCACTTTTGGGTCGCCCTAGCCAAAACTTAGGCTCTACAATGGATTTCACATCTGCATTTCACCTTGAAAGTAATGGTCAAATAGAAGCCATAACTATCACCATTATGGACCTCCTTAGATCTTATACCATTAAAAATGCTTCAAACTGGGACCAACACCTCCCTATGCTTCAATTTACTTACAATATCACCCCTCACTCCTCCACAAACCATGCACCCTTGGAAATTGTCTATGGGAAGAAACTCCCTGTCCCTATCTCCACTATTAACAATGATGTTCCTGCGGTTGATACTTTAGCAATAGACCACAAACACATTTTACAAGAAGCCACAGCTTGCATTAAACGAGCACAACAAAGACACGCTGCACAAGCCAACAAGAAACAAAGACCTACAAGTTTTAAAGAAAACGACCTTGTTTGGCTTAGAATAGAAAAACGACGCTTGAAAAGCGTAGAAAAACATCTCAAAGTAAAATTGGCCCCTAGATTTTATGGCCCATTTAAAATCTTTCAAAAGAACAATGACAATGTGTTCCGCTTGGGCATTCCCTCACACTGGAAAATACACAAGTTCTTCCATGTTAGTTTGTTGAGACCACATAAGGGACCTATTCCCGATACTCCTTCCATAGCACTACCCGCACAGGAAACTAGTACATAAGATATTTGGTAAAATATAAAAATCATTCTTTGGAAGAGTGTCAATGGATTTCTAAACAATCAATGTGTCTGCACTACCATCACTGGATACTTGCATATCACACACCTATAGACACAGATTCGTTGATTTAGGCAGTGCCTCTCTTTCAAGTGCCGATTCGCCGGTTTAGGCAGCACTAGTGTAGATTTGTCGATTTAGGCAACACGAACTTAAAATGCAGATTCGCTAATCTAGGCAACATTAGTGCAGATTTGCCAACTTAGGCAACACAAAATTAAATGCAGACTCGTTGACAAAGACATTAGTGCAGATTCACCAATTTAGATAGCACACCCATTGGTGTAGGTCCGTCGGTTTAGGCAACACCAATTACTAGACCAATCTACCAGTGGTGGCTGGCTACCAGTGTTGCTAGTTTGGTTTGGGTAACAATTGAGGACAGTTGTTTTTCAACCCCGGGGTATGTAATGGAATTGATATTTTGATGATTTATTTGTGAAATATTTGATATTTTGATGAATGTTGATTTGAAATGTGGAATATGATCACTCGTCGAGTGTTGTGTGAGCAGATTAGTGAGATTGGCACGTGCTAGACAATAAAGAGACAATAATGCGATAGCAGTTATTCAAAATAAAAACTACCACCATTGGATTTCGTGGCAATCCTTAGTATTTTATGGTTCATTTATAAGTTGTATATTGAGCTATTTACGAGCCATGACTATTTTATGCCCAAGTGCGACCTGACGTAACTCATTTTTTAGCATGAACTTTTCTATAAATTAAATACATACAAGAGGGACATGCTCACTCTTGCATAGGGGGAGATTGCACCCCTGTCCGTGTTATTCTTCTTTCCTCTTCTCTCTTCTCTCTTGTCGTGCCGACGTAGCACTCTGCTCTAGGAGGTGTTCCTGTACGTGCCTTCTCTCTCTCTCTCTCTCTCTCTCTCTCTCTCTCTCTCTCTCTCTCTCTCTCTCTCTCTCTCTCTCTCTCTCTCTCTCTGTGTGTGTGTGTGTGTGTGTGTGTGTGTGTGTGTGTGTGTGTGTGTGTGTGTGTGTGTGTGTGTGTGTACATCATTGATTATGTGCTATGAGATTTGCAAGGTATGCATATTTATCGATTTTATGGCTTGCAGTACATTCTTCTCGATATTTTGCAGGGACACTGCGCCTTTTGTTTGTAGCAGCTCGTACCACTCAACAATGAATCACATCAAAAAGAAGACCAGTATCACCACGCTCTAGAGTTGTGATAGAACATGGTGATCGGTTCATCCAAGAGTTCAATCCTGGACGCGCACCTCAAACACATTAGGTTACAGTTTCATTGCCAAAGAGCCATATCCAACCTACAAAAATTTGATCTGCAAGACGCAAAAGCTGAAGCTAAGGCATTCAAAGATGCCAACCAAAGCCAGCAGTAGATTAAAGATCTACAAGAAAGTCAAAGCAAGCTGCAAGAAGAGCTAGCCAATGAAAAGAAAGACGCGACATACTACTTCAAAGAGGTCAAAGAGTACAATGTGGTAAATAGTCAGCTACAAGTAGATCAACTAAGGCTAGAAGAGGAGCTAGAAAAGGACCAATAAAAGAACTTGAAGCTTGGTGAGTCCTATGGTGTTGTCAAGAACACTCTGTCAAAGCTCCTAGGAGTTCAAGACACATCGACCACGGCTTCCACATCACAAGCTCCAGGTGCATTGCTAGAAGAGCTAAAGGCAGTGAAAGATGAGCTAGCCCAAGAAAGATACAATCGATAGATCATGACTGTAGGGCATCGAGCTATCCAAGCTCAGAAAGATAAAGAAATCCAGTAGCTCAAGGACTAGCTAGCGAGAGCACAGGTAGAACTAGCTGCCCAAGCTGAGAAAAATTCTTTGGAGTTACAACAGAAAGAGCTAGCATTCAGTGCCCTCCAAGACAAGTCTATTGTGCATGTACCATAAGCACCAACAAAAGAAGCAATAACCACAAGGGTAGACCTACCCCCAGTAGATCTTCCAAGTACATCTAATGCGGGAGGTCTCCATGATTTTGAAGCTACATAGGAGATTCCAAATGCCAGAAAGGAGATCAAGAAATGGATCTCGAAAGTGCAAGATCCCTCTCATAGAGAATACATGCAATATGAGCTAAAGGTACTGGAATCAGGGCCCTATTAATGATCAAGCCAGAGGAATTCGTGTAAAATTTTGGCCATGAGATAATGAAGCAAGAGGCCATCATGTGGAACAAAAAGCTAATGCCAGTTATGGAAGCAAACATGAAGGGGGACTATAAAGATGTACCTGTGATAGTGGACCAAGTGCTAACCATTTTGGAAAATCAACCCCTACAACAAAGGAAATGGTTTGAAAGAGACAGCATGATGATACCTTTTATCGTAACGCACCGCAGCATCTCAAGATCAACCCAACCTTTTCTCCCATCAATAAAAGGCAATCTTGGGATAACTACTACAATTGGAAGAGTAAGAGGCCATCGGTCTTCAACTATCATGTTTTAGCAAACTCGGCCAACAATTTTCCGCCCTCAGAGCACTACATGGTTCCTACCTTACAGGTGGTGATAAAGCAGACGATTGATGTCCCGAATCTCACATGTCAAATGCTGGTAAAGATTGCAAAAATGATTCTCACTTGCATCACAACATTCGAGGACATCAAAGCAACAAAGCATCCATGGAAGGTTTTCCTCGATTGGAACAAAGGAATAGCAATCTAGAGATAGAAGTCCCCAACACAAACATAATCATGGGAATGTTTGCTAGAGTCATGTTCTTGCCCTCGCACTACATGCAAACAATAAAGGAGGCATTCATGACCGGATTCTTCGAGATGGATTCAACCATCTTTAATCCACTTAAAAAGGACTTGTTAGCATGCCATATTCTTCAAGGAGTTGCAACACAAGCAGATATGGTGGTCCGTGCAGAGAAATTCCAAAGAATATGAAGACTCTGTAGGAAAGTACATTCCACTACTAAAGACTCCGACACATCAACTTGAAAACCAGCTCTGCTGACAAAGATGAAGCTTGCACGAGGGCATGCAAAGAATAGGAAGAGGGGAATGTTAGAAGATGGACCAGACGGACACCCTCTTAGTCGACCCCTTCATTGTGTGCCACAAAATTTCGATGGCTCATCATTATTTTTTCGAAAAAGCCTTGTAATCATATGAGAGCCTTTGATTTTAGCCAACTTTGTACATTTGCTTACTCTAGGGAAGCATTGTAAGCATTGACAAGGTTTAGGTTATCCTTGTATGCCTTGCATCCATCTAGCATCTTCAAAAGGATAATTCTTAAACTTAATAATAAGATATCATCGGATAGTCTTACCGCCTCTTAGTACCTTGTCTTCATGTTGGAGAATGGACTCGGGTTGCAACACCTCTTCTTGGTCCTCGATCTCCGGTGGGTCTTCAATAGTTGGTTCCTGAGGTGGCTCTCCTCTGTAAGGCTTTAGTAGGCTCACATGGAAAGCATTGTGTATGAGCCAATGGCTGGGCAACTTGAGTTGATAGTCCATCTCATTGATTGGCCTAAGAATTTGGAAGGGACCAAAGTACCTTTTTGCTAACTTAGCATAGTACTTTTGGTGTCCCATAGGATTCTTGCCCGTCGTGTGCCTTAATCAAGCCTTGGGAAATTTTAGTAAGACCCAATCATTTTCTTTAAAGGCTTGGCCTATTCTATGCTTATCATCAAGCATCCTTTTGCCTTTGCTGTGAGATAGAGATAGCATCCTTAATCTTTTGAAAAGATTCTTGTAGGTCTCGACTATACTCATCTGCAACGAAGATCTTCCCATGTACTAAGTAGCATGGGACTTTTTTTATCTTCCCTCAATAACCTCAAAAGGTGATTTTCCCGTGGAAGTATGTATAGTGTTGTTGTAGGCATACTCCACTAAGGGTAAGTACTTCTCCCATTAAGATCTTTGATCTACTTCCGTTACATAGGCTTTTAGTAGATCAAGAATTGTTAGGTTAGCTATTTCACTTTGGCCATTCATTTGCAGGTGATAGGCCGAAGAGAAGTTTAGCCTTGTCCTAAAATTCTCAAAGAGACCCTTCCAGAAATTACTGGTCATTCTAGGATCTCTATCTGACACTATGGACATTGGCAAGCCATGGTGCTTGAAGATTTGTGAAATGAAGAGGGTTTCCATTTGATGGGCTTAGGCAATCCAAAGATAAAATCCATGGATATGCTCTTCCATGGTGAATTAGGGATTGGCAAAGGTTGAAGCAATCCAGGTTGCTTCCCTTTATCAAATTGTGTCTTTTGGCATACCACACATTTAGAAACATACTCTTGTATGTTTGCTTTCATGGTAGGCCAATAGAAATATGTTTCAATCCCCTTTAGGGTAGACTGAATCCCTCTATGCCCTGCATAAGGAGGAGCATGAGATTCATACATTACTTTCTCACGTATTGAGTTAGTAACACATAGTCTATTGCCATAGAGAAGATAACCATCTTGTATCGTAAATGGTTCCTCTTTCTTCCCTAATGCAAGGGCTGAATTCACATCTCTAAATTCGGGATCAATAGCATACTCATCTATCTTATTAGATAGATCATTGTGAGTTGCTATGGAAACCGCATTCACTCTCGGCCGTCTTGAGAGTGCATCGACCACTTGATTATGCTTGCCAGCAATGCGAGCAATATGAAAAAGAAATTGCAAAAGGAAATTTTCCCATCTCATTTGTTTGTCTGAGAGTTTGGTCTGCGTCATGGGCCATCCTTTTATTACCTCTAATTTTGATGGATCCATTTGGATGCCATCTTGAGAGATAATGTGACCTAAATACTGAATCTCTTGTAAGAAAAAATCACTTTTCTTTCAATTAACGTGAAGTATATTCTCTCTTAGAACTTGAAATATTACCTGGAGGTGTTGCTTGTGTTCGTCTAATGAATTAGATTAGATGATGATATCATCAAAGAACACTCCAGTAAAGGTTCGGTGAGGCCTGAATAGCTTCTCCATCAAGCGGTTGAATGTGGCTGGTGCATTGGTTAAGCCAAAAGGCATGACAATATATTCATAAAGACCAAACATAGTGCAAAATGCGGTCTTTACAATGTCTTGATCAACTATCCTTTCTTAATGATAGCCACTTTTTAGGTTAACCCTACTGAAGTAGGTGGACCCTCGTAGCATATCAAATGGGTCTTCTACCCATGGAACGGGAAACCTATTCTTGATAGTGATCCTATTTAGTGCTCTATAGTCGACACACATACAATATGTGCCATCTTTCTTTTGCACTAATAGCACAGGTGAGCAAAATGGAGATGAGCTAGGCCTAACCATACCCTTCTCAACTAACTCTTGCACTTGCCGCATAATCTCCTCTTGTTGGGCGGTGAACTTTGTGGAAGAAGTTCAATTGCATGGTCATCATTGCCTCGTTTAGGAGGTAGCTCACAAGGGATGTCGTCAATAAAGAAATCTTGAAACCTGTTAACCCTCAAGGCTCACGGACACCCCATCACCTACGACGGACGTGTATTATGTATTTGGTAGAGTCAGGTACCGGGCTTGTCGGTCCAATAGGAAAAGGGTAAGAGTGATCGCCGATGAGAGGCGCACTCTAACTGAGACATTCAAGGGATTAGTTGGCTAAGCATGGGCGCCCAAGTGTGAATGGGGTGAGCTCAATAAAAGCCAACTAAACCTAAAATTCACTGATTCTCTCATTTGTGCAATAGAAGAGTGCTCTTGCTCCATCTCCATCTCCATCTTCTTCTTCTTCACCTCCTTGTGTGTGTGTGTATGTGTGAGAGAGAGAGAGAGAGAGGGAGAGTGTGTGTGTGATCGAGCATTACGAAGGCACAACGACGGCGAAGCGGTTGAGTGCGGCACGACTACAGCTTCTTCTTCATCGCGGCGAGGAATCCACCATGAAGGCGAGCGTAGAGCGGTGAGTGACACACCCTTTGCTCTCTTGAGCTTGCTAGATTAGTCTTGTTGTGTGCTTGGAGCCATTTGTGGCTCGCACATGGTGTATCGGCAAGTCCCTTGCTTCGACAGTGCAGCAAGGAGCGCACATTTTTGGCGCCGCTGCCGGGGAATCGCCTTGCACTAAGCCCAAGAGGCACTTTGTGCTTCTCCTATGAGTTGTTTGTAGTAGGAAATAAGAGGAAGAGGAAGAGGAATGAGTTGTTTTTCTGTAAGTTGTTAATTTCTGTGTTGTCTGCAAGTTCTGTGATGTCTGCATAATGTTGTGTTTTCTGTTTGCACATAGTCTTTGCACAATTAGTAGTCGTTAGCTTGTTTGCAGTGAATGAATAAGTAGGAAGGCAGTTAGCAATTTCTGTTTGCACACAGTCTGTACACAGTTTTCTGTCAAGGTTTGGCTGTACATAGTCTTTGCACAGTAAGGTAGTGAGAGAGGAAGTAGGTGGACAGTTAGCTCACTATCAGTAAGCAGTTAAAAGATTAGTCAGTGGTTAGCAGCGCTGTTAGTAAGTAGATAAGGTAGTGAGCTGTCTGTGAGCTGTTGACTGGGAGGTTAGGTAGGTGACAGTGTGTGTGGCCAAGAAAGGGTCACCTAAACCGCGCGCGGTCATCGCCAAAAAAAAATTAAAAATTAAAAATTATAAAAAATTATAAAAAAAATTATAAAAAAACCGAAAATATTTAAGCGTGAGTGACTGGGGGGCTACACTAAAATTTTGATCGGGATCGGGATCCCAATCCCAATCCCAGGCCTTAGTCCTCAGTCTCATGATATACACTAGACTCACTCTTATATATATACCCTACCCCCTCAAGAGGGAATGAGAGCATGTGGGGCAACTCCTCCACTCTCCTCCCTTCTCTTCCCACTTGCACCCTTAGACTTTCTAATTTGGGCCTAGTTCCCTACTAGAAATTGACGGTTTTAGGGATTCCGAGGGCATAAAGTGACCAAACGGAGGGCTGTAAAGCACGGCATGTCCCTCTGACCGAGACGCTCGTTTTGAGCTATCATACGTTCTATTCTATAGCTGGTTCAGAAAAAAAGGACCAAAAAATCAAAAAACAAATAAATAAGAAAAGACTTGGGTTGCAAAACACCCAAAATTACTAGGTGAGCAGCCTTCACAGGCCCTCACAGACACTTCTAGGGGATCCAAGTCATATGAACCTATGCTCTGGACGAGTGTTAGAGCACGAGCATATTGGTAGTGCCTCCATTTACGCGGGCACCCATTATTCGTCCACCCTAGGTTCTGGACCTTCGGTCGGGACTCAAGGTAGCGCGACCCAAGATCCTCATATCGCGTCTAGTGATTCTTCCTCCGACTACGAAGTCATGGAGGGGTATCCTACACCAAACCCTGATAGTTCAAGTCAAGACATGCATGCCATGGGCCCACGGCCCGGGTCCAGCGTGTTTAGCCGCTTAAAAGAGACCCTTAGTAGAGCTACTCGCTCCGAACATGCGGTTAATGAAATAAATGAAGGGAGTGGGGAAGTAAATTCGTCATTCATACCTAAAATAGACCCTATGCTTCTTGAGAGTGTGCATGTGAATGTTCCATCCACTGCACCTCCTGATCCTTTAGGACTATCTCCCTCTGAGGTTTTACTACCCGATGGTAGGAGTCTTGCCGAAGTACAAGAGATCGAACGCTATATGCAAGCAACAAGGGAGAGGGAAATTGAGAACCTACGAAGGCTAGAACAAAGTCGAGCCCTGAAAGCAAAGGCTCCTATGACAACAATCATGCCAGCCGAGCAACCGAGTGCTCCCAAGGTAGCATTCACGGAGGGGCAAGCTATGGGGAGCAATAATGCTTCCACTTCAAGGGAAACCTCCAGCACGCCAGGCCTAGATGGGATATTCCTAAACGAAAATTGGGAGTATGACCTACAAGCAGAAGCTTTAACCGATTGGTACACAGGACACACCTATCATGTGGGTTGGTTAGATGTTCTACAATCCACATCGGGTGCTACTAGCATAGATGAACAACAACAGAAAGTCTGTGATGTCCTCCATAGGATTGTCGAGTTAGAAAGACAGAACACAGGGATCAACATGACTTCAACAGGCCTAATGAGATTCTTGGATACGGGAAAGGCCAACCAACCAACCCTATCACAAATGGAGACTCCCTCAGTGAGCCCCATTGATCCTCCATATGTTGTTTCGCCAAGAGCCTCAGTACAATCTGAGCCCACAAGTGGCAGCTTTACCTTCCCAGATCTAGCTCATCTTTCTCATAATGACACTACGGATACCATGCATATCCCAATGGTGAGCATGACAAGAAGTACACCATGGAGTTCATTTGTTAACACTGCGCCGATGCTTAGTAGCACAGTGCCCCCAACTATACCTACATGTATGTATCAATCATGTGCACCTGTCGTACCTCAGCCTCATGTAGCTCCTACACCTCCGATTATTCCAAGAGCTTACAATCCACAATGGAATTATCCAAGCTCTTATACAAGTGGAGCCATGCCATTTAATAATAACATGCCATATCAGGCACCCCCTATGCCTAGGGCCACGCCTGTAAACTTTGGACCACCATCTGGTACACCACCATATGAAATTTGGGACCCAAGAGCCGCGCGTATGCCAAGGCCAAGGCCAACTCCCATCTCACATGTGATTCCAGGAGCACATACACCCATTATACCTGCTCAAATAGGAGATTTGGCAGCATTTGCTCAAACTATCAGTCGCTCTATTGCGGAAAACATGCGTAGTGCACCTGATAGAGAGCCTAGGAGCAAGGCAGTTCAAGTAGCTAAGCTCACACAGAAATTCAGTGGAGACGGAGATGCTAGAAAGCATATGGAAGTCTTTGAACATGTGTGCGATTCCTTGGAAGAGCACAATGAGCTACATAAGTGTAAGGCTTTGAGTTTGACCCTTAGCGGAAAGGCTGGAGATTGGTATAGAACCTTAAGAGTAGAAGAGAAAACGATCTACTCTACTCTTAGGAGACTGTTCTTAAAAGAGTACATACGAGAGGGAGTACTTTGGGGTGTAGCCTCTCAGCTCCAGAAATCCCAACGAGAAGAAGGTGAATCCGTGAGAGACTTCATTAGTCGCCTAAAGAATTTGAATTCTCGATGCAATCCAAACGAGCGATTCAACAACAACCAATTGCTCGATAGATTCATTAGGGGACTACGACATGAAAGTATCTATAATGGCCTAGTCATTAGAGGTATCACTACTTGGGAAGCAGTCACCATGAATGCAATCCAATTGGAGGATAATTTAATGATTGCAGGAGAAAGAGTGTCTGCCGAGCCGAAGTCAAGTAGCTCGCAAGCATCAGGGCATGAGCCAATGAAGATAAAGCCAATCCTGAAAGAGCAAACAATATCTGAGATGACTTTGGCAGATCTCACCAAGGCCATCCAAGAAAGCCTTAGGGGTAATCGTGCTCCACAAAACACTCATATGTATCCAAGAAGGGAGCAACAATGGTGCTCAATTTGCTTGGGCCCACATACTACGAGTGAATGCCCTACTTTCAGAGTAAAGTTTAACGGGACTTGTAACGCGTGTGGTAGGTATGGCCATCAAGCGAAGGATTGCCTAATGCTTAAACACATCATGGAAAATAGACCGCCTATAGCTTGGGCAGACTCACCTCGAGTTCCTGCATTGATGCCTACCCCACCCATGGAGCAACAGTTGCCATTATAGCACATGGTCCCTAGAACCCAAAATGTGGTCCAAACCACACCGTTGCCACCTCCAGTGCTAGGACCGCAACCCCCTCATCCAAGAGTTACACCTATGAACCAAATAGGTTGCAAGTCATCTAGTACTTATGTAGATTGCGAAGGGGACATAGACCCTAGTATCACCTATGGAGTCGACATGCTTGAGGAGTGTCCCATGTACTATATGGAAGACCATTGGGGACAAATCAAACCGGTATATCAAGCTACTGCGCTAGCAGCAAGAGGCTACGAATGTGGTGGACCACATCGAGTAGCTGAGTGCCCCATTAGAATGCAAAAGAATGTTGCACTAATGCAACAAGTCAAGGGAGTGCATTGGCAATGCCAATACTCATTTGTAATCGTTGTGGCATAGATCATTTGATCGCACAGTGTCCTAACAATCCAAATGCACCGAAAATCACACGATTGAACTTAATAGAGATTGTTGATGGGACACCACCAACTATAAACATAGCACCAGTGAATGCACTCACATGGTCGATGCTCCAAAAGCAAAATTACATCCTCGAAGAGAGAGATGATGCATCCATTGGCCGAGCGAGAAAGAAGAAAATACGAAGAAAGAAATCCCTTAATGCTTCTAGCTCAAAACCTAGTTCAAAGACTAACATAGGGACAGGAGAGGATACCGTGTATATGAATGACCCTGACGATGACTCAGATTCGATAGAGACCACGGAGACCAAAACTATTACTACAAAGGAAAAAGCCAGTGAGGAGGATCACGAGAGGGAATTACGACGAACACCAAAAGAGTATTCAAAGTTAAACCACCCAGTTGCGAACCCCCAAGATAAGCCACGAGAGACGAAAAATGAGGATTGCAAGAGAAAGATTGGAACCTATCCAAACCCAACAGTGGAAATTGAACGAGTCCAACAACTGAGGGGTTTGGCGGAAGAAACTCAACGAACATTAGAACCTGAACCCAAACATATCCAGATGTCGGACACAGTGTTTCCCACACAAGTTCAACCTCACAAGAACTACAGGCCGTTAGCTATACCCAGTATCATTCGGGAAGAGAGTGAGGGTAGGACATCTGAAAATGGACACACACCTTTCCTACTAGAGAGAATGTTTGGTGAGGGAATGCCCGACCCCCTTGAGGAAGTGGAGATTCCATATTCACCATTCTCTTGTCAGGGTCCTACGTCCACAAGATGCCATTAAATGTTGCCAAATTGATGGATTTCATGTCTTCAGAAGTTAGAACCACCATCATGTCCAAACTATATAAAGACCCCGAGCTAGTCTCAGCTCTTCGAGCCTTCCTCAATGGAGAATTACAGGCCGGATTACCAGAGTTTGCACATATGAACAAACCTGACTCGGTAATGAATGATGAGGAACATTTAGCACCACCATCTGGCCTAGCGGGACATGAATCTGTAATTGAAGTACCCGTTAACAAGTTGGGGCAATACTTTGAAGGTGATGAATCTAATGCTACTCTGCCAATCACTACTAAAGGATTAACTGTAAAGGGAGTCCTTGACGGTGGTGCGGGAGTCAGCATGGTGACAAAGAGTTGTTGGGAGTCTATGGGGCGACCTCACCTTGAAGCCACAAGCGTAGTGGTAAAAATGGCTAATGGATCTATTGTTACGCCTATTGGAATGCTTAAGGATCTCAGGATCAAGGTCTTGGGACACAAGGTAAGACAAACTTTCATTGTTATGGATTTTTTCAAGCATCCTATGTCATTTGAGATGATCTTAGGGCATCCATTCATGAGGGAAGCAAAAATGGTGCATGACTGGTCCAAAAACCACGTCTACTTACAGTTCCAAGACTCTGTCATTCGAGTTGATCTTTTAAGTGGTCGAACGCATCCTCTAGGAAATAAATTCATCATTGATAATCGATCAGACACAACAATTCACTCAGCTCCATTACAGTATTGTTACACGTGTAACGAAGACACGGATATTGGGGAGAATTCTCCTTATATGGATATCCTACCCGGAATGGCTGAGTCAGACAATGTCGATTGGGTACACCTAGCGGCAACTATAGATACATGGGGAGCTAGAGGAACAACCTGGGTAACACCAGATGGGGAAGAGATACCACACATTGCACCAGTAAACATGTTAGGTGTAGCGCATGTAACATCCAATGATAAGAAAGAGGCACACCTACCTGAGAGTGAAACCGATGATTCCTCAAAGGCTTCAGGCCACTACACATCAGAAACGGAATCTCGGGGAGAAATACATTCAGAACCTGAGGAAACATCGAGTGAGCCAAGTATAGAAACTAAACACTCAAGGTCTAGTATGACCATCTATGGTAATTTATATGAGAGTGAAGAAGATACAAGCGAAGACCTATCAGGCGAGTCGAGTTCAAACATTTACCAAAATCAAAACCTTAACAAGAAACAAAGGTCATATAAGAGACGACGATATCGAGCATATGTGAGAGCTAGGATAAACAAGGAAAGATCTACTACAGAATGGCTTAGCTATCTAGGGGCATGTGATGCTCATTGAAAGCTAGTAGACAATTGGGGTGAACATCTCCAGAGTGTCATGTGGTGCAGTCCGCGACCCATTGACCTCGCTCAATTGGAGGTTACAAAGCCAAAATTGAGTCGAACTATAAGAAGACGTCAAAACCGAGAGTTAGCACAACAACAAAAGGAGGCAGAACTAAAAGAAAGGTCTCCGTCAGGACAAGAGCCTGCTGACTTACATACGGCTCCTGAACATTTTAAATCTTATACCACGGAGGAGCGAAAGGTTGTGTATGCCAAAGCCCAACGAATACCTACCAATGGAACCAGTGGAGTCTATGATGGTCCAGCGGTAGTTAAAGAGATAGAATTAGCAGAACAAGGTGAGAAGTCTAAACCAGTCTTTATTACTCAAGACCTTACCGAAACTGAAGAGGCTGTACTTAAGGAGCTCCTCAAGGAATACAAGGATATCTTTGCTTGGACATATCATGACATGAAGGGCGTCCCACCTTCTGTGGTGCAACATACAATTCCCATGATCAACACTGCTAAACCCGTCCAGCAACGACCCTATCCAATGAATCCTAAGTACGCCAAAATTGTACAAGAGGAGATTGAAAAACTTATCCAATGTGGATTCATCTACCCTATTGAGCACTCAGAATGGGTTTCTCCGATAGTCATTGTGCCAAAAAAGAATGGGAAACTAAGAGTGTGCGTGGACCTCAAGAAAGTTAATGTAGCCACTAGGAGAGATCATTATCCCTTGCCATATTCAGAACATGTGTTTGAAAGAGTTGCGGGCAAGGAAGCTTATAGCTTTTTAGATGGGTACTCTGGTTACAATCAAATCACAATTGCATTAGAGGACCAAGCTAAAACTGCTTTTATCACAGAGTTTGGAGTGTTTGCATTTCGTGTTATGGCTTTTGGCTTAACGAATGCCCCTGCTACATTCCAACGATTAATAAACACTGCGTTTAAAGAATTTCTAAGGGAGTTTTGTGAAGCTTTCCTAGACGACCTTTGTGTTTATTCTTCTTGGGAGAAGCATTTGTTATATCTACGAAAAATATTTGAAAGGTGCAGATTTTATCGCATCTCATTGAACCCTTTCAAATGCCAATTTTGGGTTAAGCATGGAGTCATTCTAGGGCATATAGTGTCCAAGAACGGGATATCCACAGATGAGAGTAAGATTAAAGCCATTGCCGATTTGCCACCACCTACTAACTATAAAGGAGTTCAAAGATTTATGGGCCATGTTGGTTATTATCAAAGGTTTATTTTAAACTTTGACGAGATAGCGCGTCCATTGTACAAGATTCTTATCGAGTTTCACTGGAGGGAAGAATGTCATCAATCTTATGAGTTATTAAAGAAGGCCCTAACAAGTGCTCCAATCCTGTGAACACCTGATTGGAATGTACCTTTTCATGTGCATATTGATGCATCAAATTTTGCTATTGGGTGTGTTCTAACTCAACCAGGAGAACATAAATTGGACTACCCTATTAGCTTTGCAAGTCGCCAATTAAATGATGCCGAGATGAACTACACTACTACAGAGCGCGAAGGTCTAGCTATGATTTACGCAGTAAAGAAATTTCGCTATTACCTTCTTGCTACCAAGTTTGTGTTTTATGTTGATCATCAAGCATTGCTATATTTGGTAAACAAGCCGTGTTCCACAGGTCGAATTACACGATGGTTGTTAATTCTTCTTGAGTTTGACTTCACCGTTGTTGTGAGGCCTGGGAGGAAACATGTCATGGCGGATCATTTATCTCGTATCCCTAATGGCGAAGCTCCTACGGGGGTTGATGATGAATTGCCTGATACTCCTTTGTTCATTGTTGAGACAATGCCTGAATGGAGTGAAAAGATTGTTAACTTCTTAGTTAATGGTTTTCCACCCAAAGAACTGCGAAAAGATATAGCTCAAAAATTAATCAAGGAATGCGAACCCTATTGCTTACTGGCTGTAACTCTCTATAAGAGAGGAAAAGATGATGTTCTTAGACGGTGTGCCTGCGAGGATGAGTATTTATATATTCTACAAGAGGCACACATGGGCGTAGCTGGTGGTCACTTTTCAGGAAAGTTGACTGCTACTAACGGAAGTCGTGGCTCCCTGAAAAATACATAGAATAACATGCTACAGACCATAAATCAATAGATCTCCATACTTGCACCCTCGTGTACGTGTAAACGCCATAGCAAATCTCACACGAGTCGAGAGACAGAGAGCGAGACAGAGTAAGCGAGCACTGCCACGCGCACCTCCTAGAGTGGAGTGCTACGCCGGCACGGTGAGAGAGAAGAGAAGAGAAGAGAGGAGAGAAGAATACACAGACACTGGGTGCAATCTCCCCCCGTGCAAGAGTGACCATTTCCCTCTTGCACGTATTTGTTATATATATTTCTTGAATGGTCAAATTGGTTACAAACTGGCCGGCCGGTCATAAATGGCCAAAGCTCATAAATAGCACTTCAATAATCAAATATACATAAAATATAATATCCTTCTGCATAATCCATTATATGCTAATGCTTTTGCCACCTGTCAGCTGTAATAAATGGATAAATATCAATTCCATAGCATACCTCTCCATTGGAAAGCAACTGTCCTCAGTTGCGAAGATAAAAATCTGCAAACAATACTTGACAAAAACAATGATTAGAAATCTATATCAAATAGTTTTAAAAATCCATAAAATTAGACAACATTGCTTATGCCTGTCGTCATCCACATACTACCTATTCTAGTGTCCCATACCACTAGAATAAGCAGTATATGTCATACCCTGATGAATCAGGATATCATTGGTCACACTCATCATCAATCTCATAATGTCAAATCTCATCACATAAACACTACCATAATAATCACCAGATACCAAATCCCAATCAAATTCCAATTCCATAGTATAAGTCCAAATCCAAATCACTTTCATTATGTACCCGGGTAACAAAATCATACCAGTTGCAGTGGTGGCCAGCCACTGCAGCATGATTTTGTGATTGGTGTTGCCTCAACCGGCGAATCTACACCAAGAAGACGTGATGCCTAGATCGGCGAATCTGCACTAATGCTGTCTATATCGGTGGATCTGCACTTACCATTGTGAATAGATCTGTAATTTGTTAGTGTGCTGCCTAAATCGGCGGATCGGCACAGATAATTGGTGCTGCCTAAATCGGCGAATCGACACCCAGACGAGCATTTACACACTGCCTAAATCGGCGGATCTGTGTGCATGTGACCAATGGACTAGGCAAGACATAAAGGAGAAAAATATTTACTATGTGTTTGACACCATTGTGCAATATATCAAAGTCCTTACAAAGTGTTGTTGATTATCCCATAGTACCTTAGCTCGCATGAGTAGTTGCATAGCTTATAAAAAAATCATCTCAATAAAAATTCCTTTCGATATAATTAGAAGTGATGACCTTAGCAGTGTTCGAGTATTCAACGTAGAACATAATGCAGAGAAATAAAATATGAAAAGAGGAATGACGTATTTGATGTACATACCACGAGGGTATATTGTATTTGAAAATATGTACCATTGTTGGCATATGGGGAGAGGTACAAGTGCTGCAACTAGAAAACTTCGACCAAATTATAGCTAACAGATCCAAAATGTGCTAGTGTGGGGTTAATAATTAGTCATGAACTTGCAATTATAACTACAAAAGGGACTAGTATACATTTGAAACAAATGTGAGACAATTGAGCGGAAAGAAATTTTTTGCAATTCTAATTAAATAGCATAGATCAACTAGTGTCACTAACCAAAAAAGTACAGTGTGAGTTGTTTCTTTAGAGTCCTAATTTTGTTTGGCCGCTCATACGTGCATGTTTCAAATTCATCTACATTAAATGTATGCATCACGACAGCCAAATAGTAGTATATTTTGGGTCTAATTATCCTACTCTATTTATTTATTTATAATTAATATGTTTTATGTCCTTGACAATCTAATTCAAGGATTCCTCCACACCAAAGAACGATGACATAATATACATTGAATTTGGTTCTAATAAAGCTTTTGTTCTGGTCTCGATTAGCCTAGAGGTATCTACTGATATAAGAAGGGGTTTGTATGTGCATTTGTAACTATTGAAATGCTTCAACATGTAATGTTAGAAGAGCTTTATTGCCCGGTGGCATCATCCTATTGTCCTAAATATTTATGTACCATTCAAATTAAGCACTACAAAGATATCAAACAAAGGTGTAGAGAGAAATTTGAACATTGGATTGGTAAAGGGTCTAAGTGGCTGAGAGATTACATTAATTCATTGGTGGCTGAGAAGATTGCCCCCGGTGCCGATGATAGCCCTTGCATCCCCCGTGTTTAGGTCGATGTCAAAGATTTGCGGTGGAATGTCGAGTAGCATGTGGCTTATGCAGACGCCAATGAGATTGACATAGTAAAATAGTGACAAAAATCAGTGTCCTCATGGTCAATGCCCGAGGACACCAGGCAAAGGGTATCGTGTAAGAAAGTATTGCATTGGTTGCCTAAGAGCCTTGTCGATGTCCAATGCTTCCATGACATCGAGCAGCGACCAAGGGGGAAGGGAGGAGAAGACGGAAAGAGAGAGAAGAAATGAAATGAAATGTTATATTAACAGATGTCAAAAGGCTAAAAGCGCATATGGGGCCAACCTAATACAATTCGTGTGAATGTGATCCAATGCCTGGGTACAAAGTAAAAATGAGGTAACGTGAAAGATTGGAAAGACTAAAACGTTGTTCGAGAAATTATGGCACGGGTCATTGAAGAGCTTCCTCAATGTTCGCTGTTGTAAGGAGTCATAGTGGGAGAGGGAAGAGCGAGAGCAAAATGAAATGAAATGTTATATCACCCGTCTTGCAAAGGGCTATGGGACCAAAGTGATACATTCCTTATGAATCTAATACAATGTTTGGGTGTAAAATTAAAATGAAGTATAGTGAAGCACTAAAAAAAACTAAAACTTAAACTAAAAAGTCAAAATTGTTAGAGTAAAATCATCATTGTGCCGAGGAATGCCGGCAATGGCTGTTGTCTACAAAAGTATTGCAACCGTCCCTGAAGTACACTGTCAAATAGATTGCTAAGACCAAAAAGAGGAATTTATTCAAGCATCGCTTAAGAGAGTCATGATATGAAACCTCAAAGCAAGGCACCCAGTGTCCGTCTCATTCTTCTCACCTCTCTTCTCTTCTCTCTCGCCGTGCCGGCGTAGCACTCCGCTCTAGGAGGTGCGCCTGCACGTGTTCTTTCGCTCTCTCCCGCTCTCTGTCTCTCTCTGTTCGTATTGTGCTCTATTATGGATTGTGTGAGTCGACAGGTACGTAGATTTGTTCGTTTATGTCTTGCTATGCTCTATTTTTTGATATTTTGCAGGGCTCCCTACGCCACTGCTACTAACGGAAGTCGTGGCTCCCTGCAAAATACATAGAACAACATGCTACAGACCATAAATCAATAGATCTCCATACCTGCACCATCGTGTACGCGTAAACGCCATAGAAAATCTCACACGAGTCGAGAGACAGAGAGCGAGACAGAGTAAGCGAGCACTGCCAGGTGCACCTCCTAGAGTGGAGTGCTACGCCGGCACGGTGAGAGAGAAGAGAAGAGAAGAGAGGAGAGAAGAATACACAGACACTGGGTGCAATCTCCCCCCGTGCAAGAGTGACCATTTCCCTCTTGCACGTATTTGTTATATATATTTCTTGAATGGTCAAATTGGTTACAAACTGGCCGGCCGGTCATAAATGGCCAAAGCTCATAAATAGCACTTCAATAATCAAATATACATAAAATATAATATCCTTCTGCATAATCCCCGGAGGCTCTGAGAGAGAGAAGGTCGTTTGCATGAGGGTGCCAGGTGGACGGCAGAACAACTGAGAGAAAGAGAGAGTGAGACGTTCGACAGCTGTGGCTGGCATCAAAATAATAATAATAATAAGACCGAGAGGGAGACAACTGTGGTTGGCGCCGCTCTGCATGGTTGAAAGTGGCAGAGGAGGAAGCTAATTGTGTGCTGCATGGTGGGCTAGTCAAGTGAGAGAGGGATGACGGTAGCAACCAATGCATGTGCGCATGCTGGGAATCAAGGGAGTGGGCGAGAGTGAGCCGTAACTGCAGAGTAGAAAGACCGACGATCGTGTGAGAGAGAGAGAGGGAATTCTGCATGGCATCCCTGCTGCATAATGAGACGAGAGAAAAAGAAGGTTTTCAGGGTGAGAGAGAGAGTCACTGCGAGTGGTCATGGGACCACAACCGCAATATGCTGAGTTACTGCATGGAGGTTGGGTGGTGCGCAGCCAGTTGTTGGAATTGATATTTTATTGTCTATTGCAGCTGACAGGTGGCAAAATCATCAGCAGATAATGGATTATACAAAAGGATATTACATTTTATGTATATTTGATTATTCAAGTGCTCTTTATGAGCTCTGGCCAATTATGTCCGGACGGCCAGTTTGTACTCATTTTTGGGCATTCAAGAAATCTATAAATAAATACGTGCAAGAGGGAAATGCTCACTCTTGCACGGGGGGAGATTGTACCCAGTGCTCATGTCTTCTTCTCTCCTCTCCTCTCTTCTCTCTCGCCGTGCCGGCATAGCACTCCGCTCTAGGAGGTGCGTTGCACGTTTTCTTTCTCTCTCTCCCGCTCTTTGTCTCTCTCTTATCACGTACGGCTTGGAGTATGTGCAAAGATGGTTGCCAGGCATACAGTTTTGCTTGTTTATGGCTTGCAGTGTACTATTTTTGGATATTTTGCAGGGCTCTCCGCTCTTCCGTTTGTACTGCTACAGACGGGAGCGTAGGAACCCTGCAAAATATCAAAAAATAGAGCATAGCAAGACATAAACGAACAAATCTACGTACCTGTCGAGTCACACAATCCATAATAGAGCACAATACGAACAGAGAGAGAGACAGAGAGCGGGAGAGAGCGAAAGAACACGTGCAGGCGCACCTCCTAGAGCGGAGTGCTACGCCGGCACAGCGAGAGAGAAGAGAAGAGACGTGAGAAGAATGAGACGGACACTGGGTGCAATCTCCCCCCGTGCAAGAGTGACCATTTCCCTCTTGCACGTATTTAATTTATAGATTCTTGAATGGTCAAAGTGAGTACAAACTGGCCTTCCGGTCATAAATGGCCAAAACTCATAAAAGAGCACTTGAATGATAAAATGTACAATGTATATACTTTCATTCGCATAGGCCTAGCTCGGTCCCAGTATTTTCCACCTGTCAGCTGCAACAAATAATAAAATATCAATTCTATAACATACCTCTCCGTTGGAAAGCAATTGTCCTCAATTGCGAAGATAAAAAATCTGCAAACAATACTCGTCAAAAACAATGATTAGAAATCTGTATCAAATAGTAAAAAATCCATAAATTTAGACAATATTGCTTATGCCACCGGTTGAGGCAACACCAATCACAAAATCATGCTGCAGTGGCTGGCCACCACTGCAACTGGTATGATTTTGTTACCCGGGTACATAATGAAAGTGATTTGGATTTGGACTTATACTATGGAATTGGAATTTGATTGGGATTTGGTATCTGGTGATTATTATGGTAGTGTTTATGTGATGAGATTTGACATTATGAGATTGATGATGAGTGTGACCAATGATATCCTGATTCATCAGGGTATGACATATACTGCTTATTCTAGTGGTATGGGACACTAGAATAGGTAGTATGTGGATGACGGCAGGCATAAGCAATGTTGTCTAATTTTATGGATTTTTTAAACTATTTGATATAGATTTCTAATCATTGTTTTTGTCAAGTATTGTTTGCAGATTTTTATCTTCGCAACTGAGGATAGTTGCTTTCCAACGGAGAGGTATGTTATGGAATTGATATTTATCCATTTATTACAGCTGACAGGTGGCAAAAGCATTAGCATATAATGGATTATGCAGAAGGATATTATATTTTATGTATATTTGATTATTGAAGTGCTATTTATGAGCTTTGGCCATTTATGACCGGCCGGCCAGTTTGTAACCAATTTGACCATTCAAGAAATATATATAACAAATACGTGCAAGAGGGAAATGGTCACTCTTGCACGGGGGGAGATTGCACCCAGTGTCTGTGTATTCTTCTCTCCTCTCTTCTCTTCTCTTCTCTCTCACCGTGCCGGCGTAGCACTCCACTCTAGGAGGTGCGCCTGGCAGTGCTCGCTTACTCTGTCTCGCTCTCTGTCTCTCGACTCGTGTGAGATTTTCTATGGCGTTTACGCGTACACGATGGTGCAGGTATGGAGATCTATTGATTTATGGTCTGTAGCATGTTATTCTATGTATTTTGCAGGGAGCCACGACTTCCGTTAGTAGCAGTGGTAAATGGATAAATATCAATTCCATAACATTGACTGCCCGAAAGATCTTACCGTCAGGCTATTGGTGGCCCACTCTGTTTAAGGATGCATCACTTTTTGCAAAGGGATGTGATGAATGCCAACGCTTCAACAAGCCACAAAGAAGGGATAGGATGCCTCTACATCCCATCAAGGTAACCCAACCATTTGAAAAGTGGGGCTTAGACTTTGTAGGACCGATTAGTCCGGCTGCACGTAACACGCAATCACGATATATCATTGTGGCTACCGACTATGTAACCAAATGGGCTGAAGCAAAAGCAACACAAAAGGCGGATGCAAAAACAACAGCTAAGGAGAACATTATCACACGTTTTGGATGCCCCTTTGAACTTGTGAGTGACAATGGAACTCATTTTATAAATGAAGTAATAAAAGAAATCACATCAAACTTCATGATATCTCACCACAAGTCTACACCCTATTATCCCCAAGCAAATGGCCAAGCTGAGAGTACCAACAAAACTCTCATATCCATTTTGACAAAGACAGTCGAGGCTCATCGCACTGATTGGGACCTAAAGCTTACATCAGCTTTATGGGCTTATCGTACTGCGTATAAAGTTGCTATTAATTGCACACCGTTTAAGATGGTGTATGGCCAAGAAGCAGTTATGCCATGGGAGTTTGTCATTCCTAGTCTTCGAGTAGCTTCTCAAGAAGGTTGGGATGGTAACCCATCCTGGAAAGGCTAGATGAAGAAAGGCAATTAGCTGTGCGAAATGCTCTAGTGGAGAAGGATAGGAGAAAGAAGTGGCTTGATAGCCATTTAAAGGATAAAGACATCAAGGTTGGTGATAAAGTTCTTATGTACGGGATACGTAATGAAAAGAAGAAATTGAAATACACTGGTAAGGGACCATATCGAGTGTGTGAAATTACTCCGCAAGGTACCATTCGTGTGGAGACTCTAGATGGAGTTGAAACCATTGGATTCCTTAATGGGAGTAAATTCAAAAGATATTATGATCCTCTAAGCCAGGAAGAGTTGCAAGCCATCCATCAAAAGAAGGCTGCCAAGGAACAAGCAGAGCTTTAAAAAAATCCAAGCAAGAGTTGAGGCTCGAGAACGACAACAACGTCTTAGACGCCAACGAGAGGCTAATCTGGGAATCACGCAAGCATTTTTCGAGGACACAGATGACGACTCATTAGAATCTGAGCTACCCCTACGATACCCAATTGAGCTAAATAGCCCCTATGGGAAAGTACTATACAATGCCTTATTAGATACGGGAGCTAAAAACAATTTGTTATCCTATGGAGTTTGGTGTCAATTAGGGAAACCGACCCTATCCCCAAGTACGATGCAAGTCAAGGGCATTAATAAAAAGAAAACTGCTATTCTTGGAGTCCTTCAGACCCCTGTTGTCTATGACAATGAAAGCATAGTGTAGAGGTTTCTAGTCATGCCCGCAGGAGCTATGGAAGGCAACGTAAACCTGGGACGCACGTGGATGTTGGCAACCAAATGCACTATTGATTGGGATAGTGGTAGTGTCACGACGCGACCACCGACTCTTACCCCTATCATTCAAGCAAAGTCACCTATGTTGCAAACTCTAGCAAAGTTGAAGGATAGCCAACATTCACAAGCCAAGGTGGTTAACTCGTCTTTGCCGGCTACCCATGAATCTAGCACTTCAACACTTGTAGTTGCAGCAAGCAGTAATATTGCAAGTACTCAACCTGCACGACCTAAGAGTACATATCAATGGGTCCCCAAGGCCTTACTTCCAACTACCTCAACCCTCCCATCCATTCCAAGAAAAAATTTCCCGGGAAAACCAAGAGCGCGCCCTAGGAGAGTCAAGACCAAATCACGATGGATTCCAAAACAACTATTAGAAGCCCAAGGCTACTATGATGGAAATGAGCAAATTTGGGTACCTAAACGTAAAATGTGTCCTTCCCTATCGACAACAAACCCATATGAGTCAAACAATGTAACGCTAAAGCCAATGGCAGACCATGGGAAGGGTAAGATCACAGAATGCTACACACCTAGTCCAGAGCTAGTTTGGGCTCCAAGGCAAAACCAATTTATTCCACCTAGCTCAGGAAGGGGGGAGTTCCATGAAGCTTCTAGCTCCTCATGTAATACATCCATAGAGGTAAAAGCTTCTACACAGCCTCCATCTATAGTAGTGGACCTCCATGAAGCTGCAAAAGAATCCACACCTCCCAGTGTTCAAGAATCACCTGATGAACCACTTCAAGTTCGATCCTGGGAGAGTACCTTACCACCCTTGCAACTTGACGAGGCACCTAGGGTAATAGAAAACTAATGGCAAAAATCCTCACCTATTACCAACTGGAACAATTGGTTTCAAAGGGTGACGACATCATTTCAAACGGTATGATCTACCCAAGGAAGGGGGGAGTGTTTGTGGACATCCATCATTCACTTGCTTCCCTCTCAACCTTTCTCCCTGACCTCTTAATCTCCAATCTTAGGGAATGTATATATAAAGCCTTATACTCACAAAAACAAGATAAAAAAGTAAAAGAGTAAGAGCCATAACACAAATCATAAAAACAAATTATGCACAAGAACACGAGCCTTGTAATATTTGCACTCTAACCATCATCTATTTGCGTGTACAGATGTGGCTAGTACGCTAGAGTCATCCACTCCTGCCTTGGGTGAGAGGTACCCTCGTTACTTTTCACAAATATTTCACATGGTCTTTCCAGTGCTTGCATGTGAATGGGATTTGATAGGTATGCTAGCATGTGAGAGGAATTTTGAGGAGTTAGAATGGCTGATACGTCTCTTGACCACGTCTGATCCATACTTAGTAGAGAGCGTTTCTCCCATTGCACAAGCCTACCCTTTTGACCAAGATGACTATAGGCGTCTAGTGACCTTCTTAGTAAACATGGGCACCTATGATGAAGAAGAAAATTTACACGACTACACGGATGGCACATATGGTCTCATGGATGATGACTTTGTTTATCTCGACGACGAGGATAGGGGTTTAGCCTTAGGGTTTCCCCCCAACCTCTACAATATCCTATTCCCTTGACTCTCTAGGGGGAGTGCAAATAATTAGGTTAGGGTTCCTTATGTTTTTTGTTGTGTTCAATAAGTGTTAGTACCTTTTTCCACTAATGTGCCTCCTGGAGGTATTCCTTTTGTTTCCTAGTGTGTACAGGAGCGTGTTGCTATCGGTAATTTGGACCTTCATGGAATCTTTATCTCGACTCACTTTTCAAATCAAGCGCGACCATCAACACAAACAGGTGTTTCTTGTCCATTAGCATTGCCCCTTATCTTTTTTGCATCTATGATTGTCAGCTTTAATTGTGATTGGTAGCCTAATATTCACCGCGTTTGCTTAGTATCAAACATTTAATTCAATGTAATTTTTTGTCATAATCACTTGTCTAGGTTTAAAAATCAAGCAGTCCGACAAACTAGTTTGACCAAGTTAAGTGTTAGAAATCTTCTCTTAATACCATGGGGAATGCCTTCCTAATAATTAATGGTTACTTAGGTTCTTAATCCGATTTAGGCAGCATTGTGTGAAATGTACTAGGGCTTTCTAGTGGGCTTGACCCTATTGACCTTTAGCTTAAGTATTATAAAGGGAGTTTACTAGTGTGATGAGCCTGGGGAGGTGTATCAGTGTTATATGACCCCCCAAAGTTACAAAATTAAAATGCTGAAAATGAACAAACAAAAAATCAAAGTGCCACACTGTAAAATCTTAAGCTGGAAGAGAAATCTCAGCTTGATTTGGTACTTCACTCACATGTATTGCCTATGGTACTAGAGCCCTAGAGGTTCCCAGTATGGGCGCTTTTACTTGAAAAGCAAAAAACCCAAGGCATACAAAATAAGCACACACATCAAAATTGAATCACTGTGAAAAGACTTTGGGGGGTCAAAGAAAAAGTAATCAGTCAGGCGATGATTTCATGAGAAATTCCTTTTATGGTAGCTTAACTACAAGGTCTTCTAGATATAGCCTCTAGTCAGCCCTCGAACATGAATACTTGGCTCTCGCGATTAAACAACTTAATTGACCACAGAAAATTAAGAAGCTTACCCATGGTATTAATATTCGATCTCTAGTGCCTTTCGACCGTCAAATTAGCGACCCCAGACTTGTTTAATTTATTACCTTTACATCTGTTTATGCATTTGATTACATTGCAATTTAATGTTCATTGCTGACAAATTGTTTGAAATTCTTTTACCAATCAATTTGTCTACCTAAAACTGCATATGCTTTTTAATCACTTATGAGAATGCAATTACTGTGCCAATGTTGTTTGATTTTGCAGTGACTGAAGAAGGCTAAGGACATTCATCACAAATGCTCTTCCACCTCGACGAACGAGCTTCAACTCAATAGCTTCCGAGGACGGAATCTACATCAGGAAGGGGGGCATGTTAACCCTCAAGGCTCACGGACACCCCATCACCTACGACGGACATGTATTATGTATTTGGTAGAGTCAGGTACCGGGCTTGTCGGTCCAATAGGAAAAGGGTAAGAGTGATCGCCGATGAGAGGCGCACTCTAACTGGGACATTCAAGGGATTAGTTGGCTAAGCATGGGCGCCCAAGTGTGAATGGGGTAAGCTCAATAAAAGCCAACTAAACCTAAAATTCACTGATTCTCTCATTTGTGCAATAGAAGAGTGCTCTTGCTCCATCTCCATCTCCATCTTTTTCTTCTTCACCTCCTTGTGTGTGTGTGTATGTGAGAGAGAGAGAGGGAGGGAGAGTGTGTGTGCGATCGAGCATTACGAAGGCACGACGGCGGCGAAGCGGTTGAGCGCGGCATGACTGCAGCTTCTTCTTCATCGCGGCGAGGAATCCACCGCGAAGGCGAGTGTAGAGCGGTGAGTGACTCACCCTTTGCTCTCTTGAGCTTGCTAGATTAGTCTTGTTGTGTGCTTGGAGCCATTTGTGGCTCGCACACGGTGTATCGGAAAGTCCCTTGCTTCGACAGTGCGGCAAGGAGCGCACAAAACCCCTTGAGAAAATTGGATAACTTTAATTCTTTGTGATTGTTTATATTTTATTTTGTTAAAGCACTAGGTTCATTTTGAGAATCTTTAACAAAAATCATGCACACGGAAATAGAGCTCTTTATTGACTTGTTAAAAGCTTGCATATGTACAATGGGTATGGTGTTACCCATTTGCTTAGCATCTATGTACATATCCTTTTCTTTGAACCTGAAGTAGATTCTCCTTTCAGGGAATTTAACAAAGGCAGCCATGCGATCAAACCATGGTGCCCCTAGGATTACATCCTCATGCTTGAGAGGAGAGATAAAGAAGTCCTTTTTGTCCACATAGCTTTGGACATGGAGCCTCAATTTCCCGATTAAGGGAGTGACTGCAGCTTCTTGCCCCTTGAAAGCACCATTTGCTAGTAGGACATCTCCCATCTCGTAGGCTTGTATGCCTAGCTTGGTGGCCAACTCTGTAGATATGAAATTGTGAGTAGAACCAGGGTCAAAGAGAATAAAAGCATCATGTTCTCTTACCTTTCCCCAAGCATGGCATAGAGGAGATCCTTTGTGGTGAGTTTCCTCCTCTTGGATTTTGACCAAGGTAGCTCTAGGAGGCTCATGGCGGGTGTTCTTTTGGGGACAAGTGCGGTACGCATGCCCTTGCTCGCCGCACTTGAAACAACGGTTATCCTTGCGATAATGCTCAAGCTCTTCAGGAGAGAGTTTGTTTTTGCCTTTGTAAACTCCCTTCTCCTTAGCTTTGTTGGAATTGCCCTTAGGAGACTTTTGGACATTTTCCTTCCCCTTAGGCTCATTGGAACCCTTGTTTTCCGTGGGCCTAGAATTTCTTTTAGCTGTTTGGAAATTGATTCAAGAAGCCACCATACTATGGTGTATAACCGCCGATATGGTGCGTGGCCTTTGGGAGTTGACATACTCCGCCATTTCTTTAGTTAAGCCCACACAAAATTGTTGCTTTTGCTCTCCAAAATCCAACTTTTTGAAAACAATGGCTTTGAGTTGTAGGTTCCAAAACTTGTCTACATATTTGTGAATGGATTCATAGGAAGGGAGCTTCAAGCTTCGCCATTCGGTGAGTACTTTGTCTTTGGCATCGATGGCCAAAAATTGCTTCATAATAGAAGCTCTTAAACCTTTCCATGTTTGTGGAGCTTCACCGTTGGCCCGTAGGCTAGAACACCATTGTCTGGCGGACTTTTGAAAGTGCATAGCTACATGGCATAGCTTAGAGGACTTCATGAAGCCCTCATCTCCAAACGCCGCATCGAATTGTTGAATAAAGGCCAAGACTTTGTCCGCAGCACCAAAGGTGCCATCGTAGGTAAGGAAAGAGATGCTCTTCCCTCCCTCTTTGAACTTCTTGAGCTTGGACGACCTCTTTCACGCGGCATAAGATTTCCTATGGCCTCTTCTTTTTGATGGTCCAAAAGTTGCACCATCACTTTCTTCAGAAGATGAAGAATTTGAGGAAGATGGAGAAAAGGGTGACCTCTTTCTCGCCTTTTTCTTGCCTTGATCTTCTTTGTTTGCACCATCACTTTCATAAGAGGAAGAGGATGAAGAAGATGGAGAAGAGGGTGTCCTCTTTCTCGCCTTTTTCTTCTCTTGCTTTTTGTCATCCCTCTTTCAATTATTGTGTGGAGAAGTGTGCGATGGTCTTCTCTGTTTAGGAGGTGATGGAGAGCGTTTAGCCCGCCGTCTTCGTGGAGCCATCTCCGCCGAGGTTGCAGGAGACTCACTTCTTTCTCGTTCCTTCGGTGGGGGCTCTTGAGTTCTCCTTTGAGAAGGAGATGCGTCATCAAGAAGCAAATTTATGAGCACTTCGTATGGATCCTCTTCTTCTTCCCGGATCGGAGAGAGGACTCTTTTGGAAGTCTCGCAAGGAGGCTTCCTAGGTGCTCTATCGTCATGGTGGGGAGCTTGGAGAATTCCATGAGCACAAAGCTGCCGTTACACTTCACTTTGGAGGGATGGATTGTCCATGGCTTGTTGAAGCCTACAAACAAGATAGTTAACAAGCATCGGGACATCATTAGTAGCCTGCTCATTACCAAAATCAAAGTTATCAACATTAATTTCACTCTCTTTACTATTGCCAACCATTCTAACAGCTTTTAGGTGTAAACTTTTTAGGTGTACTTTGGCACTTCAAGCCCTAGTTGCTACTCCTCTTTACCCCTTTAGAAAAAGCACTCAAGCTATTGTACCCGTGGCTTGAATACCATTAATTGCAAGGAATAGAAGAGAGGGTCGTTCAACACCAAAACAACACCGGCTCATGTCAAGCTTCTAATAGCTCAATAGTGGTTAAGCCATAGGCAAGCCCTGTAGGACTCCACTATTAAGACCATAGCTCTCGACGGTGATGCCCCGTTATCTGCACGAAGGCAGGCGCACTGCAAGGCTGAAAATTCCCTATTCTACTTACTCAAATGCAATTAATAGTACCAACCATTAATAGCTAGCTTGAGGACCTCCCTTCTTGAGCAAAAAAAGAGAAACCTTGTGCTCTGATACCAATGTAACATTTAATGGCCTAGTAACTTATGTGTAGCGGAAAATAGCATAGACATAGTGAGCATTTCATTAGAATAGATTCCTAATGAGCATAGCAAGAGTGCTTGGGTGGAGAGAGCAACAAAAAGCATAACACCTAGTTAGATAGGCGTGAACAATACTTCAAAAGAGAGAGAGAAATTAAGCTATTGACAACAGTTGAGGACCACATTTTCATGGAGCCGGTCCCCCCTCCAAAAGGCTTTGTATTATAGGTTTCCCCCATCAAGGGAGACATTTTACAATACAATTATTTGTGTTCCTTCAATAACTAGCTAGTGCAATGAAGATGGAAACTTCAAGCACTAAGCAAACACTTATCAAACACAACATCAATTCCCTCACGGTCTCAGACCCAAGACCTCACACACCTTCGAAGATGGTGAGAGCTAGCGGGGTATGAGAGTAGATTGAGAGGAAGAAGAAGTAGTCTTACGAGAAAGATGTACATCTCCTCACATAATCACTCATATTAGCATAGCTTAGCTTAGTAATTAGCATGGTAGAGGAGATGAGCATGCATTGAAGCTTGGGTCTTGGTTGGATTTGCATCACAAAGCCAAGAGTTGTTGGTGTAGGCCTCCCTTCTCACAAGCTTGGAGTAGGTGATAAGCTTTCCATTAAAGCTTGAGAAGGAGAGAGAGAGAGTCTTCTTACTCCACACATGGACTAGTGTGAGTGTGTATGCAATAATGCCTTGAGAAAATCAGCCCCCTCTCTCTCTTGGTCGACCCCTCTTGCTATTTGCTTATCCTGACACCCCCTTGGTCCATGCCAGGCTTAGCCAATGAAATTTAAGTAGCGTAAGTGATAGCCTTCTGACATGTGTCCCCCTTTCCCCTTTTGTGAGAGCTTTACGTAATTAATTAATGCAACTAAACTCTCATTGGACCCCTTTGTCTCCTGGCCAATAGGAATCAGGCAAGCCATTGGGTTGTTGAATGCTCATTGGACCCCTTGGGAGACTGTCCAATAGTCTTCTAGAGAGCTTAGTTCTTATTGGTTCTTTTATTAAGTGTTTTTAAATTGATTAAACTAGATTTACTCTAGCCTAATTCTCATTGGTCCACCTCCATGGCCATCCAATAGGATTTGAGTACACCTTGTGGGCATCTGGGCTAGGGAGCTGACATGTGTCCCTCTTTCCCTTTGTGTAAAGGAGCTTGTGAATGTGTGTGTGTGTGTGTGTGTTTTTCTCTCATCTCCTACTTCTAGGGTTCGCCCCCTCCTATGTAGGGATGCATGAAGACTTTTTTGGTACACACACAAAGCATCCAATTTCCCTAGTGATGACCTTTGGACACAACCTTTGAATCTTGGAACCTTAGCATTTTAGTAGTCTTAATGGGCTGAACCTTAGGGTCTTTTAAGCCCATTATTGCACATTGCTCTTCTGCAGATGGCCCCTCCTTTGCATCCCTATTTTCCCTCCTTTGGATCCCTAATGTGGCCAGTCTGCCAGCTTTAACCAATATTCTAGCTTTTTCTCCCCTGGCACTTCCTCTATTAAATGATTAGTTTAACATGAGAAAATCATTTAGGAGACTTAGATATTAGTTATTATGACACCGGCCAAATGCACACGCCTAACCAAATGTATCCTTCTTCCACTCTGACATGGCATACACATAGAGTCGTACACCATGCACATCCTGAGTAAGATACCGCTCTCTTTTTTTTTGCATGGATCTTCCCAAGGAGGATTCAGATCCTTTGGGATGGAATCAAGCTTGGTCCGTTGTTGTTACTCTCACAACTCTCTTCTCTTTTTCGCTTAAGCAGATTGTGTCGTTGCAGTCCTCTGAAGTGAACCATCTGGACTTCTTATGATTTCTAGAGGTGACACATACCTTGTTCTCAAAAACGTGGTTCATCCTCATTGAGCTCAATTTCCAAGATCCTGTTCAACACCTTCCTCATTATAAGCCAATTTTATCCTTATCATGGATTGCTCTAACGAGCTCATTTGTCAAGTTGTCAATGGGAAGACTTTGTCTTTGTTGTCGTATTGATAGCTTTGACCGCTGTCCAAATTTGGATGCCTTACCAAATGCATCCTTCTTGCACTCTAGCACGTCATACACAGTCGTACACCATGAATTTCTTGAGTGAGATGCCGCTCTCCTTCTTCTAGCATGGGATCTTCTCACAAGGACGATTTAGATCCTTCGGGTGGAATCATGCATGGTCCTTTGTTGATGCTCTCACAACTCTCTCCTCTTATTGGCTAAAGTAGATTGCGTAATTGCATCTATCTTTTTTTTTTCGTTGCAAAACTCACAATTGTGAGTGAATTATATTGATCATCTCAACAAATTACAAGAACATGTCATGCTCGTGCCGAGCCATGACACCATCCAGAGACCAAACTTACATAAGCTATCTGGGGAGCCACCCCTATCGACGTGCCCCCAAGCCCTTGATACACCAGGTTCATTAACATGTTCTTCACTAATCTTTTGGTTTCATGATTTTCCCCTTACCTAAGCATTCCGCTGACAACAAGGCACTAGTAATCCTAGACCAATCATCCGAGTTTTGCTTGCGCCCGAGCGTCCATATTAGCACTCTGCTTTCTTGCATAATTTCTGCGAAGCTTGCCACCTCAGGAACTCCTTCGAACACACGGCGGTTCCTTGTTTGCCATACATTATGTAAAAAGCAAAACCTGATAATTTGAGTGCAGATAAGGATGGTAGGGCTACCAAAGTTCTTACCTCCAAGGAGTAAATCAGTCTTGAAAAAACCAATTTTCCATGTTCTTTGGACCCACTTGCAAATTTTTCCTGTAAGGCCTCTGATAGTTGGGCATTCCATAAGAAGGTGGGTCAGATCTTCACTAGACATCCTGCATCCCAGGCATCGATCTGTCCCTATCCCTCTCTCCTGAATCTTCACCCCCGTCGGAAGAGCACCCCTAATTAATTGCATCTATCTTAATTGAACACGTGGATCTCTTACGATTTCCACATGTGACACATCAATGGTGTTTTTTATTCTAGAGCATGGTCACATGAGGCATAGTTATCAGTTATTTCTCCGGATAATTATGCCTCTAGGAGAGGATATTGATGGGGCTAGTAATACTATGCATGTGCAATTGTAACTATGCCAAAATCCGAATAGTTGGACAAGAAAGGGCAAAGTTGCATTAAACAAAGCTAATCACAACTGCAACTTTTTTTTTTATATAGAAAGTACAAGAACTTTGAAACACACGCACACACCCTTATGTACAACGGCCTCACAGGTAGGGAGAGAGGCATCCCATCACACACACCCACACCCACATATGGGAACAGTCCCTAAGGACTTAGAACTTGTCTTCAGGTTGCTAAGGGGGTTATTGAACCCAAGACCTTAGGCACATAGGCTATGACTCTACCAACTGAGCTAGCACCCGTTGACACAACTGCAACTTTTACATACAAGCGTTGCTGCCAAAAACGTGGCCTCTTGCCAAGCATGCTCTATCGCCTCCTTTAAAGTACCGGCTACGCCATCTCAAGATCGGCTCGCTTCATGTTGGAGACCTCCAACTGCCAGTACTTTCTTCAAATCACCTGCGCATGACCATGACGGAGCAGCACGCTGCTTGTGTACCAAATGATGGGGCTTAGTTGCGCATAGTTATCTCTTACAGATAACTATGCTTGCGTGACCACTACCTTAGAGGGCCTTTATGAATAGGACAATTCATTTCATCTCTCTCTCTCTCTCTCTCTCTCTCTCTCAAATGCATATGCATACACATAATAAATTTAGCTGGGCGGTGCCCAAGAAGTCAGCAACCAAGAATTAGAGGAGTCACTCAGTTTCCGCGCGGCTCACAGATACCCCCTTCTCTGCTTTGTTGGGCACGGTTATCCTGCTGTACTCGCCATCGCCACCATGGCTTTAGTGTTCAAGGTTTTCTTTCTGCGTTTTTTTCCGCTGATCTTCTACGTTAACAAGATTATCTTTCTTTTCTGCGTTTTCTTCTGAGAATCGTCAATTTTCGGAAGTGTTTTATGATCGCTCTGTAGCTAACGTGTTGTATAATTCTCTTTTGCAGATCAAACACAAGGAAACCCTGCGCAGGTGGGTGGTCTTGCAAACGTTTCCAGAGAAGTCTTCGGACTTGTCCCTCACTGTTCACGACCTAGAGTTGAAGGTTCGTGAGCTCTTTCATTTGGCCAGTAATGATGTTCTGCTCATCACCTATGTGGATAAAGAGGGGGATATTGTCACTCTGGCCGACGATCAAGACCTCGTAGATGCCTGCTTTCTGCAAGGCCTAAATCCTCTCCGATTAGAGGTGAAAACCCTTGAGCATGAAGCGCCAGTTGCAAATAACCCTGCATCGGCAGTTTTGCGGGACGGAGTCAATAGTGCTGATGCAGCATCACCACTGCCCAATCTAAATGATAAGGCTAACCCAGAGCGTACGTCCAGACCTCCATTTCCACAAGCAGCAGCAGATGATATCAAACAGTTTCTTTCGAAATGTGCACAGAATATTGATCCTAACCTTCAGCGAGCACTCTTGATTAAAAACATTCAAAATCTTCAGCCAGCAGTTGTGATAAAAAATATTGAGAAGGCTTTAAAGGACCTTGTCAAAAGAATTGTGCATGAGGGGCAGCGGCTAGCTCCTCGGAGTGCCGCCCCATCCTCTGAAAGCCCTGCTTATACTCCATGTGCCAGCCAGCCCCCAGAGAGTTCCTCTTCGATGGATAATGGGAACCAAATTGTGCATTTTGGAGTCAGGTGTGATGGCTGCAAATTGCATCCCATTCAGGGTTTGCGATACAAATCCACCAAGTAAGGGTTGCTCGACCTTACCCACCTTTTGCATGTCCTTTTTTGATGACATTATTTTTCCCTGCAGGGTTTTCAATTATGACCTTTGTTCTAGCTGCTTCAACAAAATGGGTAATGATTCGGACTACCAGAAGATTGAGAAGTCTACGAGCTTACCTTGCAACAGTTTCTTTCATTCATCTCCAGCGAATGGGAAAGTGAGTCTTTCAAAACCCTATGAGCGGTGATAGTCATGTTTGAATGTATTTGCACATGTGGTGTCTGCAGTTGTGTGATATTATGTTTTCTTGGCCCTTGTGGCTTGCCTCTCATGTTTTGGTTCTAGTGTTCCCAAACAATGAGTAGCCATTTTACACTGGCTGTGGGGAACTCAAATGTCTCTTTTTGTAAGTTGATTATTTCTTTCTTAAAAGCAAATTTGCTTAGATGAAGTTGGGACTCTTTGTATTGTAATTGGTTTTAGAAAGTATGCGAGCCTTGTAAATGGTATTATGATTGGGAAGTAAGATTATTTACTCGTTCAAGATGGGCAAAAAGCCATGTTCTTGGTTCTTTTGTAGATGGTTTTGCGTTTGGGAAGTAAGAATATTTACTCAATAACGAGCGGGAAAGAGCCATGTTCTTGGTTTTTTTTTGTTTTTTTGCTTAAACTCTATCTTGTACTTTATTTTATGTCTCGGTTTTAGGGCAATGGAGTGCCAGCGAAGTGGACTAGTCCCTTTGCTTCTGGATCGGATGGCTGGAAATCTGAGTGCCCTTTTCTGCGCACATTAGCAGGCCCTCCTGGTGACATTTCCAAGAAATACGATGCGAGTTTTTTGAAGGACGTGTCAGTTTTTGATGAACTAGAGCTGGGTCCTTGCACACAATTCACAAGGACATTGCGACTGAACAATACTGGATCTATGTCTTGGCCTCAGGGGACTCAACTCATACACATAGGAGGTGACAAGTTAGCATCAGAGCCAGCTGTATTTTTGAAGGTTAGACTATGGTACATCTCCTCATTGTTGAGTAGTAGGTTTCTTTTTTTTGCATATATCTGGGTGCGTGCATGCTTTGTTGTTGTGCATGTGTGTGCGTCTGGTCAGTTTTTGATGTTTTCAACCCTTTTATCTCTCAGCTTCCGGAAGGTGGGCTTTCCATGGGGTTGGAGTTTGATGTTTCAGTTGACATGAGAGCACCGGAGAAAGCTGGGAATTACATATCCCACTGGTGTCTAATGGCACCTAACGGGGAAAAGTTTGGTCAGAGTGTCTGGATTGCTATTCATGTCGTTGGGGAGATGAAGGAACAATATGAAGCTCAGGTTGCAAGTGGAAGGGATGAGATGGCACAAAAGGCGGAAGAAATGAATGAGCATGAAGAGATTAAGCAACAAAGCAAAGTTGAGTGTGCCCAAATTTCAAAGGTGGATGACTCCAGCCTTGTTGGCCAAAAAAGCATTGGATTGGAGAGCTTCAAGGCTGATGAAGGAAGCCCTGCTGAATCTGCACAATTCATAGTGTCTGGATTTACAAATCATGACGTTGGTTCTTGTATGGATGAAGTGGACGGTTTCTCTGTGATAGAGAAACCTGAAGACATGGAGAGCTTCAAAAGGGTGCAAACACCGCTTGTTAGCTCTCAATTGGCCAGTCCACAGACAGTAAGCGTCATTGATGAGCAGTATGGTAGGATGAGTCCGATGGAAATCGCTAATCAGGAGACGAAACTCCGTGAACTTGAATTGATGGGTTTTAAGAATCGCAATCTCAATGCGATCTTACTAGAGAAGAACAGCCAGGACTTGCAGTTGACTTTGGATGACCTTCTCTTGGGTTCTGGTTGGGTTAACTTGCTTGAAGACCTGCAAGAAATGGTATGTAGTTTTTGATGGTAAGGTTCTAGGGTTGTCTCTATGTGATATTCAATGTCATGTCTGTTTCATTTGCAGGGATTTGATGATGCAAACACCAATCTTCGCCTGTTGATAAAGCATGAGGGTAGTATCAAACGAGTTGTCAAGGAGTTGGTAGAGCTGGAGAAAGGTGAAAGTGGACTGGTTCTCTAAATGTGCCAAGCTTCAACTTTTGAACAGTAAATGGTAGCGGACGGTTTAAGGCTCTGTTGCGCAGCTGCTCTACAGATACACTAAATAATTTTGATGTTTATGGGTCGCATATATCTTCGTACTGTTTCAAAATGGGTATATAACCATGGTATGTATATAACAGTGCATGCTTGGCATGCATTATCCGTCAAGCTCTGTAAATTTTTGATCACGTGTTACATGCAAATATTCATGAAAGTTTTTGATTTTGTGCTGAATGTGCAGTGTATTGTCTCATCACTCTTCCAAGTAATGTTTTCAACTTTTCCTGTCTGATGGCAATGGAAACATTTTCTCATTTGATAATTTGTCGTTTGCAGCATTCACTTTAGCAATAAGGTGCAAAAAAGACATACTTTTGTTTCCTTGCACAGGAATCTGTCTTCTTCCCTTAATATGTGGTGAACTTCTTTTTTGTTGCAATCAATGTGCGTTACTACACAGGAAGATCCTGTGAAATGGATTTTGCTTGTCCTCATATGGACTTGAGGCTTTTATGGACTATAGGTATGATCTCAAAAGGATGATTGACTGTTGCTCACAATAGGAGCCACTATAGAACTGTTTGCAGATCATTGTTTCTCGTTGTCTCAAGCTCACAGCTGAAAGTTCTCACCTAGGGAGTGCTTGGTTGATTCGGTACAAAAGCATAGGAAATGATTTTTGTTATGTGCTTGACCAATTCGCTCGTAGGAGAGCACATCAAGGAACCCTCTGTCAGACTTTCCACATTGCACTTAGCAAGCTTGTAGGAAATTACTATGCCTAGTGTACCAAACAGTATAATTTTATTCTATCCAATTAATTTATTCCAGCCTTGTGGCATCTATATCAACATAGAAGACAAGCTTGTTTAACACAATGGAACTCCATAGACAAGTATGGGAGGGATCGCATCTCTCACAGAAATTCTTACTTAATTAGCATCAGAGTTCAATAACTTGCCATTAGGAACTTACATTTTGCATTCAGTAGCTGCTCCTTATTTTAGCAAAATTGGAATTTGCAATTGGTGTGTGTGCATGGCATGCCTTGAGAACTTTCAATCAAGCCCATCCACATAGAATTTGAGCTAGATTTTGTCAATTAACACTTTGAACAAAAGTTCAAACTTACTAAGATTCATTCTCTGTTTTCCTACACATCTGAAGCTTTTGAAGAGTGTGTGTCTGCACCTAAATGAGCATTCAATGCTCCCACTACCTTGTGGGAAAATAGGTTCAAGTTACCCAAAGTCAACCTCACCCGAGGTGGGAACGTATGCCGTGAACACCCTTTTGAAAGGCTCGGCCACACCCAAAACGGGTGCCCATTTGGCAGACGTGAAAAGAAGTTCAAAGCTATTTTGAAAAAGCCCATTGGGTCTGATCTACCAAAAGTTGACCGTTTGGCAGTGTTAAGCTCTGTCAGGCGGGTCTGTTGCTTCAGCACCGACACCGATGATCGCGAGCGACTGCAACTCCAGTTGCGGCCTACCAATGGCAAACTCCACCTACATGCTGCATCGCATTTGATACTCAAGTCGGGTCCACCTCAAAGAGGCTCCCCTTCCGGCGGCCCAATCCGGCTCGAGGCACTTGAACCTCCACCCCCTTGGGGCCCCTTCCCGCCTGCCCCCACAAGTGGCTCTTTGCCATTCCAAAATAGGTGGCAGTAGATGTCTCTTAGTCTCTTGCCTGTTATCGTATTGACATATAAAGATTTTAGTAAAATCATGTCTAGTTTCACCTGTCCCGCAGAAAGTTTGGAGAGAGAGAGAGAGAGAGAGAGAGAGAGAGAGAGAGAATGTTGGGATGAGGAAAACCCATTATTCTAATGTATTGTATTCTGACATAATAACCAATATCTAATTCTCCTAAATGATTTTCTCATGTTAAACTGATCATTTAATATGGAGAAGTTCCAGGGGAGAAAAGGCTAGAATATTGGTTAAGCTGGCAGACCGATCATAGTAGGGATCCAAACGAGGAAAAATAGGGATCCAAAGGGGGGGGGGACATTTGCAAAAGAGCAATGTGCAACAATTGGATTCAAAGACCCTAAGGTTTATCCCATTAAGACTTCCAAATTGCTAAGGTTCCAAAATTCAAATGTTGTGTCCAATGGTCAAGCTTAGGGTAAATTGGATGCTAGTGGGAAGACTCAAAAGTCTTCCCACATCCCTATCCTTGAGGAGGTGAGCCTTTCTTGTAGGGGATGAGAGAGAAACACACACACACACACACACACTCTAGCAAGCTCCCCTTACACAAAGGGAATAGGGGACACATGTCAGCTCCCTAGCCCAGTTGCCCCTAAGGTGCATTCAAATCCTATTGGATGGCCATAGAGGTGGACCAATGATAATTAGGCTAGAGTACATTTAGTTTAACTCATTTTAAAACACTTGATAAAAGAACCAATAGAAATTAAGCTCTCTAGAAGACTATTGGACAGTCTCCCAAGGGGACCAATGAGCATTCAATAGCCCAATGGCTTACCTCATTCCTATTGGCCAGAAGACTAAGGGGTCCAATGAGAGTTTAATTGCATTTATTTAATTACCTAAATGCTCTCACAAAAGGGAAAAGGGGGACACATGTCACAAGAGTATCACTTATGCTTCTTAATTATCATTGACTAAGCTTTGCAGGGTCCAATGGGATGCCATCATGAGTAAAAATCAAGAGGGGTCAACCAAGAGAGAGAGGGGGCTAATTTTTGCAAGGCATTATCACTTACACACTCACACAAGCTCATGTGTGAAGTAAAAAATACTCTCTCTCATTCTCAAGATTTAATGGAAAGCTCATCATCTACTCCAAGCTTGTGAGAAGGGAGGCCTACACCAATAACTCTTGGCTTTGTGATGCAAATACAACCAAGAGCCAAGCTCCAATGCAAGCTCATCTCCTCTACCATGCTAATTACTAAGCTATGCTAAGCTATTATGAGTGATTATGTGAGGAGATATACTTCTTTCTTGTGAGAATACTCCTTCTACCTCTCAATCTGCTCTCATACCCCGCTAGATCTCACCATCTTCAAAGGTGTGTGAGGTCTTGAGTCTGAGACCGTGAGGGAATTGATGTTGTGTTTTATAAGTATGAGCTAGGTGCTTGAAGCTTCCATCTTCATTGCACCAGCAAGTTATTGAAGGAGCACAAAATATTGTATTGTAAAATGTCTCCCTTGATGGGGGAAACCTATAATACAAAGCCTTTTGGAGGGGGGACCGCCGGCTCCATGTAAATCCGGTCCTCAATGTTGTCAATAGTTTAATTTCTCTCTCTTTTTGAAGTATTGTTCATGCCTATCTAACTAGGTGTTGTGCTTTTTGTTTCCCTCTCCATCCAAGCACTTTTTCTATGATCATTAGGAATCTATTCTAATGGAATGCTCACTATGTCTATGTTATTTTTTGCTACACACAAGTTACTAGGACATTAAATGTTACATTGGTATCAGAGCACAAGGTTTCTCTTTTCTTGCTCAAGAAGGGAGGTCCTCAAGCTAACTATAAATGGTTGGTATTATTAATTGCAATTGAGTAAATAGAATAGGGAATTTTCAGCCTTGCAGTGCGCCTGCTTCGTGCACATAACGGGGTATCACCGTCGAGAGCTATGGTCTTAATAGTGGAGTCCTACGGGGATTGCCTACAGCTTAACCACTATTGAGCTATTAGAAGCTTGATAGGAGCCGGTACTGTTTTGGTGTTGAAAGACCCTCTCTTATATTCCTTGCAATTAATGATATTCGACCCACGGGTAGAGGAGCTTGAGTGCTTTTCTAAAGGGGTTAAGAGGAGTAGCAACTAGGGATTGAAGTGCCACAATACACCTAAAAAATTTTACACCTAAAAGTTATTAAAATGGGTGACAATAGTAAAGAGAGTGAAATTAATATTGATATCTTTGATGACAATCATAAAACCGTGCCTTAGTTTAAGTTTTGTTCTTGTCACCTACTGGGTCGTCTGGATATCGGTTGGTGGTATCTTCTTGAAGCTCCTAGTGTTCTACAGAGTAGTAGATCTCATCTTCTTCTACGTCTTCATTTTCTTGGATCACACTCACTGCAAAATAAGGAACAACATCATCGGTTGGTGGTATCTTCTTGAAGCTCCTAGTGTTCTACAGAGTAGTAGATCTCATCTTCTTCTACGTCTTCATTTTCTTGGATCACACTCACTTCAAAATAAGGAACAACATCATAGCCATTTTTATCACAAAACTTTGTTGAATAGCACACACATCTAGAGTAGCCAAGATGTGTTCCCATTCAAGTGACTCTAATTCTTCCTAAGGAAAGGGTTCTGGGATGTAATACGTATCTTCAATTGTCCTTTATAAAATGCCTTCCTCTCACTTTAAACTTTTGCATTGCGAAGCTCCACACATCCACAGTTCTTAGGCTTATCCAACCATGCTGGAAGTTCTTATCCTTCTACAATAGTGAAATCAATCTCCTCCATAGGTATAATTATCATCCCTGTAACTATGGTCCTTAAGATTTTTCCTTGTCATGGTTTCCATATGTCTCAAGGAGACATGGTTATAACCCCAATCTTGGACCATTTTTAGTTGTCTCGTGGATGGTCTTCTTAGAATGATATCATAGTTGTTCTTCTTGCCGAAATCAACAATAGAAAAGTTTTGCTCATATTCAATGCCACAAGAAGTAAAAAGTACTTTTTCTAGTAGTCCTATGGGATTTTCCATGTGTCCGTCTGCAAGGTGCAATTTCATCCTTGTAGCCCTCACTGCTGGTTTTTCCCATGTTTTGCACGGGGTTGGCTGTCCATAGACTGTACAAATCCTTTGTCTCCCCAATACAATTCCACTTCTAGATTCATTTGAGAATCTAGCCTCAAATTCCTCTATTAGTGGAAGAGACACTCCTCTTCCATCACTCGTTTGGTTTACTCGTTTGCTTAGCTCACTCACTTCATTGACCTCTCTGACTTGTTTCCACAATTTATCAAGACCATCTATTTCTTTACAGATGTCAGGTATAGCTATGTGAAATCCCTCGGAAGAGTTATCCGTGGTATTCAACACTATCCTTGGATCATGACTAGAATCTGGCTCTTTTTGTTCCTGGCTTGTTGGGATTACTGGTGTAGGTGGGACAAGGATCACACCCTTAAGTTGTCCAACTTGTGGCTCTAGTAAATATTGGGTTCTTTGAATCTTTTTCTTGCACATTTCAAGCCTATCTTTTTCTAGTTCCGCATATGGATATGTCATCCACATGTGCTCTTTGGTTTGGTTGTTTGTGAGCCGTGTCTCATAGGCTTTTAGGAGGGTGTCTAAATGCTCATTAACCTTCTTGACCAACACCGATCCTCCTGAACTAGCAGTTCTTGATTTCTCATATGTGGATGGTTCCTCTGGAGGTTGGGATGTCTGCATAAGAGAAGGTGAAACCCTTTCCTCATGTGGTCTTATCTTCTCTTCAGCTTGGGTAAGCTTCTCAGCCGGGGATTTTTGCTCTTGTTCCTTACATGCTTTCATCCTAGCCTTTCTAACTTTCCAGCTGTTTCATTTGCTCTTGGTTTTTTGACTAGGTGCACCCGGCTCTTAACTTGCGTCAGTTTTTGTTTTCTCTGTCTCTAGATTCTTATCTGCTTCCTTTTGAGCTTGTGCTCTCGTAACTACCTGAATTGGTATGATGTTTTCATTTTCCGAGCTACTGGACAATTGAACAATTATTGAGATATTTGTTGTGATCTTTCTGACTCTGTTTGGGATTTTTGGACAATTGGGGATCAAGTGAATGACTCCACATTCAAGACAATAGGCGTTCACTTGAGTGATCTTCGTGTGTGAAAATTGTTTGACCAAGTGGTTGCCACGGCTTTTGTGGCAACCACTTTCATCTATCTCGTACCTTCATTCTTTAGGTCAAAACGGAAGAGGGAGAGGTTGTACCGGCCTCACCACTCCATGTGTTTCTCTCATCTTGTGTCGCTTTGAAGGGCAGTACCCGCTTTGGTTGTTATAATACACTACAATTGGTACTAGCGCTTGTTTGTTAGATGTTTCTATCATCAGTGTATATCTCATGTCTACAAGCATTCTAGCACCTGGCAGTGAAGGTTGTTGTCCTGAGACATGTTGTGGTCTTGAAACTCCTACTGGTCTTGGCGCATTATCCATAGCGTATCTAGGTGGAGTAGGTGCTACTGGAATAGGTTGTATATACCTTTCCCTAACATGTTCCATGCCATAGCAACACTCTTCTCTTGTATGATTTGTCCATCTTCTCTCAATTTTGCACCATAGAGGTTCTTGGAGGTCAGATTTGACTAGAGGAGCTAGTCTCTGAGCTAATTCTTCTATAAGCTTCATTTGCTCACTAGATACCTCTAGATTTATTGTGGGTTGGGTTCTTGGTGAATCACTCCTCTGAGAAGATGTGTCACTCTCACTCGCAGTATCATGTCTTCTCAAGGTTCTACTTTACTTTGATTTGGATAAGAGTAAGTTATAGGGGGTGGTGATGGTACATATGGTCCTGTTGTGACCGTAATTCCACCTCTGTAAAATTCATGTTCTATGGTTGCATCTGGATACAACCATGGTCCATTAGGCAGATTCACTTGAGGAGGCATGTCTGCCACCTCTGTGATCATTTCATCTCTCGTTATTTCTCTAGAAGGGAATCCAGGTGGCTCCCTTTTTGGAATTCTCGTGCTTGGTGGAGATATTTGTGGTCCTTCATTGACCAAATGTCCACCTCTTTCTAGTGCATTGTGTGGGTTTGTGTCAAAATGTGGATAGATTGGCATTTGAGCACTTCTATCTTGGCTTGCCATCCCTCTGGTCATATCTACAAAAGGATTGGTAGATTGGATTTCCATCGTGATGATGTTAGATTTCTTAATGTCAAGCCCACTCAATACTCTCAAGATAGTCCTTAACAAGCCCCCCTTGGCTTAGTGCAACTTATCCCTTTCCCCCCTTGATTAAGTCTCTCAAAGGTCAAGAATTTGTGACTCTCTGGTCTCTGGAAACTAATTCTAGGTACCCTAAAAGTTTGGAGTTGTTTGTCTCCTAGCTATACCTGACTCAATTTGGAGTTGTCTATCAAAAGTTAGAGCAGTTTTGGTAGCAAATTTGTTGAAACTTGGTCACTAGGCTTACTTTATAGTGCTTAACACTTCTAGAAGCTCAATGTGAGTTTTCCCCTCTAAATTAGGGCTAGAGACTCTCCTTGATGTCCTCTACTCTCTGGTATGCTCAGTTTATGATTTTGACCTTTATGTTGACACTTGAGACATTATACGCGTATAATGTATATGTGCTGAGAATTTGACAAAATTTGGTATGTGAGCTCTCCTTGATGCCCGCTACCCACTCCAAGTTTTAGTTTGTGAATTTAACCTTTATTTTGACACTTGAGACATTATACGCGTAAATGTCTTTTGTGGCAAAATGAGGTGACTTTTGTTCCATTGATTCCTTATCACTCAAGCAACTCTCAGCAAGTTTCATAATTCAAATTGGATATTTTTTTAGCAAGTTAAGACCAATACAAGCCTAAATCTACAGTTTTCTGTCTTTTGCTCTTTGCAAGCCCAAATGAGCTCCAAATTCTATGAAATTTTGGCTAGGGACTTCTTTTATGCTATAGGATAGTGAGGTATAGTCAAATGTCTATTTTGCCTAGATTTGGCCTATGAGATATTATATGCGTATAAAGTCTTTTGGCTCAGAATGACATGAAATTTTGCAAACAGACTTAAAACATCATTTCCCAACCCCCTATGTGGTCAAAAGTGATATTTGACTTCTAGATCTGGCCTTGAGACATCATACGCGTATAAAGTCTATGTGCTCATATTTTGACAAAATTTGGTTTGTGAGCTTATCTTGTGGTGCTTAACACCCTGGTATGCTCATATCTCAATTTTGGTCTCTAAAAGTGCCCTTTAGACATCATACGCACGTATGATGTCTAACTGGTCAGAATGAAGTGAATTTCACTCCAGAGGTTCCTCTCTATAGTGGCAACTCACAGCAAGTTTCAAAACTAGATTTTGACACTTTTTGAGCAAGTTATGACCAATACAAGCATTAACTTGCCTAGATGTGTCTTGTGGTCTTTACAAGCCCAAAAATGCTTCAAATTTGATGAAATTTGGTCTATATGCTTGCTAAATGCTATAGATCACAAAGGTACAATAAGATGTAACTTTTGACCTCAGATCTGGCCTCTAAGACATTATACACGTTTGATGTCTTTTGCTCAAAATTTAGTTTTGTTTCTATCAGAGGTGTCCTGTAGTGTGTACAACAAGGATATGTACTCACAACAAATTTTGGAACTCAAAAATGCACAAAATCACCACTTTTTGACAAAGAAATCTCTTGAAAGAGTGAAATCCCCTTAACTCTCAATCTATATGTCCAAATGACATGAAACTTGGTGGGTGTGCTCAACACAACATGCAAAAGATGGGTATAATGTCAAAAGTTCAAATTTGCTGTGAGAATCACCCTTTAGACATTATACAAGTATGATGTCTGCTGTGCTGCTGATAAATTTTTGGATATAATTCATTCACAAGCATCCCCAAGTATCTAGCACTAGTTTTCAAGAAATTCTATCAATTTTCATGCAAAAATGTGATTCATGCAAAAATGCGATGAGAATCACAAGTTTTCCTTTTTTACATTTCTGACACTCCGTCTTTTGTCTTTTGGGTGTCTAGAGTTGGTCAAAACTCTAGTCTCAATGTGTACTTAGAGTAAGAACCCCCCCTTTTGAACACACTAGTGCAGTCAGATTTTTCAAATTTGGTCTCTAGATGCCTCTTGAGACATTATAGGCATATAATGTCCAAGTTTACAGAATTTCAATTTTTGTACACAGAACCCTTACAAATGCCCTCTTATATGCTCAACACGAATCAACCATGCAAAAATGTCAACAGAACTATTTTCATTGCATTTTTTCCTCAAAAGCAGACTTTTTAGAGATCATGAATGCAAACAAGCACTTTAGCAAATAAATCAATGATGAATAGCTCTAGATCAATATCAAATCACTTACCTAAAGCTACTCCTACACATCATATGGGGTTTTGCATATATGAGTCGATAAACGCTTCAATGCCACACACGGATTAGAAAACGCTTTTATCACCTCACAAACCAGTCAACCACCAGTAACTACTCTAATTTACAAATCCTAACTAAATCTACCTAGTCGTAGACCCTCGTCAAGACACACACTTCCTGATTGTCCACTTGATCTCAAAATAACCTCTTCCGGATCCACTTAAGAAAAATGCTTTCTTTCCTCGATACTAAAGCAAGCAACCTCACATGAGTGTTAGTAGGAATACTTACTTAAGTCCTTGTATCCCCGGCAATGGCACCAATGTTGTGGGAGCGAATCACACCACCCATAAAGTGCATGTAACACAACCTAGATCAACATAATGTCAATCGAGGACATAGATGACATGATAGGCACATGGAGGAAATATGTTTAGCTTGTCAGGCTGAGAACATCCTACACATACAACACTCTAGAAGGCCAACTAAACCACAATCTAGAGTCTCACTGCTCTCAACTACACCACCCAACCCACATATACACAAACGAAAGGAAACTCACTAAACCATACCAGAATCGTACAAAACTTAAGGAACACCATCCCTCACTAGGATACACTTGTCCCTAAGCCTATACACTCAGAATCCTCGTTGTAAACCCATCTGTGAAAAATGCATGTAAAGACAGAGCCAAATTTTGAAAGTGCCCAAAACATAAATATATGAGTACCTATGTGTAGCTTATGTCGCCACAATTCTAATGACTACTTTCACGCAAAAAATAGTCATTTTTTGACATACTGACGACCACAAATATCTTGTAGATGCATCAGCACATTCGCTCTGTTCCGCGAGGAATGCTTGGCATCAATGCGTAGCTCTTGCCAAGCCTAGCGCAATGGTGCATTCGGATCTACAATGTGATGAATGAGCGGGGAGTAGCGCGAGGATGAAGCTCACGCTCTCTCTCTTTTTCTCTCACACACAGTCGACAACAGCTTCAAACTTATGATTATGAAAGTTATCCTTTACAAAAGTGACCTACATATTTCTTGGTATTTGGAGCCAGGTTGATCAGTCTGTGTATCTGGGGCCTCATGATCATCTGATTCTTCCTCGTAGTCATCTTCACCCCCATATATTTCTGCGAGTCCAGCCAAATCCATGGCTGCTTGCTCCAGGTGCACTCACTGTCCTTGGTGTTGCCTTGCAGTTTGAAGACTTGCAATTTGCGCAGCCATTGTTCTATTATTGATTTGGAGAGCTTGAAATTCCATCTCTTTTTGAGCTGCAGACTCCTCTAACTCTTTTACCTTGATGTGAAAATTTTCATTTTCCTCCCCGAGGGATTTGGAAACAATGCTTTCTATTTCACTGTCATGAGCTGGTCCTTGTTGCTGTTCACTTTGTAAGTCCGAAATTTGCCTTTGTAATTGATCCTCTACCCTAAGCGCACTTTCGGCTATCATTAAGCGCTGTTTTCTTTCCAACTCCAGCTCTCTCTTCAGTGCAGCCACCTCTTCTTGCGGGTGGACCACCGGTGTTGTTGGTAGCGATGTTTTTTGTTTCTTTGCTCATTCTATTTCCCTTGCTTGTATATCTATTACTGCTCTCAAATCTTTGACTTCAATTTGTAAGTCATCAATTATGACTTACAAACTTTTGACTGTCTCCAGGGCATCTTGCTTTTCTTTTTCTAACCTTTGGATGTGTTCATCTCTGTCTCACTGACATCTTCAAGAAATACATTGATTGTATCTTCACAAATGGCATTGAAATTTTCAGACTCCTGTAAATTTTCCTTGAGGAGATTTACTCTGCTTTTGAGCCCCAAGATCTTAGCATCTTTGATGCTGATCAGTTTTAGAGTGTCATCTCTTTGCCTTGACAGTTTCAGAACTTCTTGATGGGTTTTTTCTAACTTCGTTTTGTTGGACCTATTTTGATCGGCTAACCATTGACTGTGTAGTCTTGTTCGGTTTAGTAGGGTCTCCATTGACTGTAAATCCACATCTATAGTATCTTCCAACTCAATTTCTTGAGAGGAGGAAGAGTTTTCTTTTGTCTCATCCACCTCTTTTTGCTTGCCTTTATCAATTTGTGATATGTTTTCAGTGTTTGGGTGACCATCTGTTCTTTCTTCTTCTTCTTCATTGGGTGGTGTATGAACTCTCTCATCACGATGTAAGCTCTCTGAATGCAAAGGAGAGTCAACAGGTGGGGTTGATTGCCTCTCACTTGTCTCTAGCCTTGGAGATGGAGGTGGTGTTTCCTGATCTCGTGAAGTTGGCCTTAACTGATCTCTCAAGGTTTGGAGATCCTCCTCATCTAGTAGCAATTCTGGTTCGTCCATAGCATTTCTTTCTTGGATGTACCTCTCGAACCAGTCCAACTCAAAAGCTGGGTTGTGTTTATTCTTTGTTCTCAATGTGTAAGTGCTACTAGAAGGTTTCCAAGTGGCGCCTACATCGCCTCGTAGAGATCTCTTGAGAACAAATCCTTCTAACATTCTTTCCATTTTTGCTACCTTCTGCAATCTGGTGTTGTTTTCCATTTCCGCTTTCCGCTTCTTTAGTCAGACATCTTCTTCTTCAGTTTTTCTTTCTTCTTGCATCTTTTCTTGTGTACTTCTGGTTACTCTTTCCAGCCTGCTTCCTCCAATGGTGTTAATAGAGGCCGGTACTCGCCTTTGTGATCTGTCTTCGATATTCTCTCTTAACACCAGCCAGTCGTTCTGATGAGGAGCACGTGGCAGCTGATCTGCCGCGCCTATGGCATGGTATATTATTCTGGTGAGGACTTCTCCTCCTGCAATGTAATTTGGTTTGTCCTGCCATAGCTTTGTCACTTCTTCAAATAGATATGATGCGTGATCTATATAGAACTCATGTGTCATTCCATAGACCAGGTCAGTGTTGTTGAGATGCTCCCATGTGGTGTAGTGTATCTAGGCGGTCTCTTGCTGTAGCTCAACAAACACTGACTGTATATCTGTGTCAGTTCTCTTACTTCCGGGTTTGCTATGAGTTCGAAAGAAGGCAGTTTGGACCTTTGCAGGTAGACTGTGAGGTTCTTCCTTCTTTCTCTCATGTTGGCTCCCTGATCAGACAATTTCAATGCCTCTTTGATGATCTGCTTGGTGATCTGAATCTCCATCACTTCATTATCCATGCCTGCCACTCTGCAAGTCCATCTTCTTGGATAGTCTCAATTAGGTGTTGTACCCTCTTGAAATCTATCCCCACTGGTGGTAGTGAGACAAAGTTCCACAAGCCAACTTTTTTCACCCATGACCTTTGCGGTGATCTTTTCAGGTAATTTTCTGCCTCCTTTTGGATCATCACTGTATCCACTAAATTTCCTTTGTCATCCACATATGAACCTTGATAGATTTGAAAGGCTGCTGCCTATTGCACGTCTGCAGGTATCTAGGTGGCCGCTGGCTTTAGTGAATTGGGTAGAAGTGCATAGGGTATTGCACCTTCCATTGCCAGGTTCTTGCCTTTTCTTTTTCCCGGAGAAGCATCCATGGATCTTGTATTCACAAATAACAGTTAATGTACAAACATAGTACTTCTCTTCTAAATTGATTATCACTTAATCATGCATCTAGATGAGCCTTCTTAATCCCAAGATGAGTTAAGGTAAAATGTTAGCAGATAGACAAGCTCTTCCATTGTCCGACTCTGACAGCTTCAAATTAATGTTGTTGGTGAAGGAGAACAAGTCCAAATGCCTTGAAATTTTGTGTGGTGTATGTGCACATGGCATGTAAGGTCACCCTATAGTCACAAACTGAAAATCAGTTCATTTGCAATTTCTGCCCAGTCTATCGTGATAGACTGGCTATCTTTTGATAAGGGACATATTTTGCACTTGTGACTCCACCAGTTGGTTTCTCATGTCTTGGAGAAGACAAAGGAAGCTCAAGGCACACAATAGAGAGTGTATTACTTAGTGTGCAATGGAAAGATAGATAGACCTAGAGTGATGGGCGTATATACAATGCTCGGGGGAAAAAACCTCCTAAAGAGGGAAAGATGCCCCGGCGGTCCTAGTGTGTTCACACACATCACTACCACATGTATATGGTAATAGTGGAACAGTGTTGGTTGAAACTGTGTAGTGCATTCCTTGGTTCATTTGACCTAGATCTGTACACTTATGGAGTAATGCATAACACAGTAAAGCAATTGTTAGGCCAGGTCACTAGAAGCTTTGAGAGTATGGTTCATCCAGAAATCAAAGCCAAACATGGAATCAAAGAGCGAATGCAGCTTGTGGCATAGATACTTTCAAAATTGAAGAGCAAGGATAAGGTCGAAGGCTCTTCAAAACATCTTAGGATAGAAGAGGTGCTGAGCCCTTAGCTGTACACTTGGATGATACTACATGTCCTCTTATCCTACACTTACTTGGGGAACATTCTATCTTTCACTTGCCCCAATTAGGAGAAGGACATTTTGCAAATGTGAAACAAGTTTCAATGGCCCATCCTCTCTTCAAAGATCCTGTCTATGTGGCAAAGATCTACAAGGACCAGATAGGAAGCAAGCCGACATTACAAATTGTGCTAGAGGAAGGTACTGCTACTACTGTTCAGCATGATAATGCCTTGTGCTCTTGTTTATTTTAGCAAAAGGCCTATGTTGATCTTCAAGCTTTGGAATGGATGTCACCTTGAGTAGTGGATTTAGGCATATCATCATGATGGAAGCAAGCATTTAATCAAAGAGTTTCAACACACATCTGGAATTGTACAACAGTTCATAGACAACATTTTGCTGATCTGCAACCCTCTTTTGTAGACGATGAAATTTGTGCATAGTCACGACTTCATTCACAACGATCTGCAGACTAGAAATATTCTACTACATTTTGGCGAGCGAGGAGTGTATGATGGAATCACGGACTGGCAAAAAAGTACACCATCAAACACTTTGGAAACATTTCCCAAGGTACCAAATCTCACCCCTCAAAGTAGAGCTCAATTCAAGCGATATTAACAATGGACTACCCCTGAAAATATCAGCACCAATCCTCCTCCTTTCACCAAAGCATCTGATATATATAGTCTCTCATATATTCTTAGATACCTGGTTGCATGTATTCCAGAGCCCTCTGAGGTTCTTAAGCGTGAACTTTTGCGAAATGTAAACAAACATCTTGGCAGTGGAAAGTCTCCAAACCCTTAGATAGGCCTAGAATATGGGATTTAAGACTTTTTTTGAATGGAGCCCATAATGTTGGCTATCATGTTGTAACCGAATTTGGGTGGAGGCTTGTTGATGATTAGACCAGTAACAACATTTTTTGTCATTAATGGTGTGCAAAGTGTGGTGATATTTCAAACTAGATCTTTAATCGTATTTTTAGTTACGTCTTTAAAGTTCTTCAAGTTAAGGTTTTAAAGTATTTCAAGTTGATCGCTGAAATCCTTTAACCATCTCTCTTTTCTAAGTGCTAAGACTTGTCTCATTAAAGTTTATTGTTTTGCATTTCAGGTATGGAAGATATTTCTCCCGACCAGAATGCACAACAGCCTAATGATCCTTTGCTTAATCATGCATTGGCACAACAAATTTACAAAGAGGAAGATATTTCGGTGGCTCAAGGAGATCTTAGCGCTTTGGCTGCATCCCAAGAAGACGAATCAGACCTCAAGCGGAGCCATTGAATTACAGGCAATGCAAACAGCTATGCCCAAATCACTTTGTACGCAATACATTATTTTGAGTTAGTGGAAATGCTAAGGCTTCCGCTCCCTTGAAAATTTCAGATTTTCAACACAGTATACTCGCAAGAAATATCCTTTCAAGGTGTACAGATTGCCACCAAATAATAATCAAGTGGCAATTTACTTTGTGCAACATGGATATTGTTATTATGTATTGCGGCTCAAAGTAGGTTGGAACAATCATCCCACTACAGGAGGCGTCAACAAAGGATTCCCAGTCGAGAAGATTCATGCATGGGAATCCAATCAAGAAGATCCTCCTTGCAAGAGAGGTTACACTTATTTTCTCAAAGAAATCGTAGTCATTGAGCAGCTCGAAACCTAAGGTGTGGATTTGGCAAGTCCATTAGGAAGTGACTGGGGTGTAGGAGGGCCTCTTTATTTTCCATAATCTTATGGAGATGATTAACATTTTGATGGATAGGTATATGCCATGTGTGCAAGAATGGTGGGTGTGTAAGAGATGTGTAAGAGTGGTCAAAGGATGCACTTTTCCGCCAAAAAAGAAGATGGACAGTTTTATGATTTTTGGCCTTCCATAACTCCCTCATATGATTTCCGATTTGAGTAGAGATCATAGATCTACAATCTACACGTCAAGCTCTTTCCATAGATATGCTACATGATGTGGTTTTATCCGCTAGATTTTAAATTCCATTTTGGGGGAAACTTTGAATTATAAACTAGCCATTTTGCGTGTTTGAATTCAAAAGTTGTCCTTTGATTACTTTCTTAATACAAAAGTTTTGAATTACTTTAACTGCTAAATAGGGGTCCTCCTAGACCCCATTCTCTTCCTAATGCAAGGAGAGACCCCATCCATGCTGCACAATTGTATAGTAGACCTACAAAGAAAGCTGGCATGGTACGAGGCAAGATATGGGCCTGTTATCGAAGAAGAGATAGCCAATGCAGGTCCAAGTGATTCATTTGGCAATTCAAAATTTTGTGTAACAGATCTCTTAGGGGATCGAGCCCATGATTTAAATTAAATCTCCCAAAAAATACCAAGCTCTTTATGTATCTTAAATCTCGAGATTTGCAACTAAGACCTCTTTTTGATATGTAAATCTCTATTTGTTGGAGCAAATGAACATGTCAAATGTTGTTGCAATTGTGTAAGTTTTGTTCTTTCTCCCTCCCTCTTTCTGACAATGATAGAAAGAAGATGGAGAGAAAGAGAGACAATGAGAGAGAGAGAGAGAGAGAGAGAGAGAGAGAGAGAGAGAGAGAGAGAGAGAGAGAGAGAGAGAGAGAGAGAGAAGCTAAACTCCACACAACTTTTGCATTACAAAATAAAATGAGAATATAGTACAAATTTTATAGCTCATTCGTCCCGTCAATCGTCGCAGGCACCATGTCATCAATTTCTTTGTCATCTGAACATTTCATATCAATATCTTTTGGGTTCCATTCCATTTCCTCATCGAAGTTGAGCTTATTTGCAATTGCTTCGTGTGTTTGAAAGCACCCGAAGATTTATTTTGTGGCACGTGTGGATAAATTTGATGGCTTATGCATAAGTGGCATGCTACAAAATATATACACCAAGTTTGCAGCTTGTTTAGGACTAAATCAAAAGCAAACAAAGACCAATTTCTTTCACAGCTACCACTTGAGGCGGAAACAGACAATACTCTCACAACCACATGTTGAAGTTCCACTTTTTCTCCACTGTACTCTTTCCACCAGACTGGTGCACTCATCATCTTGATAGCATCTCTATGCCAAGGATCCCCAAATATTCCTTCTATGCTAGTATATGCCATCTTTTGTATGTATGCCACATGTCCTTGCACATTTCCTACTAGTTGGGCACACACTTTCTTGAAATCATTGATCACTTCATTGTTTGAAGATTGCTCGTGCATCTAAAACTTGGGGTCCAAGGCAAACCCTACTTCTGAGTATGCAGCTTCTCCATCGTCTTTTGACAAACAATATCATCATGGATTTCTCTTTTTTTGCATAAGATTCACAGTCTTTTAGCTTGCGAGAGGCTTCATGCATGTACCAGTTAACCCGTCCAAAGATAGAGGCTTCTTTGTCCACTAATGGCATCAGATGAGGGAAGGGTGACAGTAATAATTTTGTCTACATTTCTCCAAAAAACAGGAGAGTTTATAAGTTGATAGCATTTGGAAACAGCAGGTTCATACTTGGGATATTTATCAAGCCAAATGTCCCATCTTCTATTTGCCACTATTTCAACAAGGGTTGCTTTAACCTGCTGTAGTGTGGAGGAAACGTAATAGACTGTCGCAAAACGGGTCACACAAAAAATCTATAAATTTTTTGTTGGAGACTTTGTTTTAAAGCGTAAGAAAATGAATGCTCTTTTATAAACTTCACCAAGTGGTTTGCTTCTAGAAGAGTTTGCTTTATAGAAGGAACTTTTCCAAAGTCCTTTAAGAGCAGATTCAAAGTGTGAGCAGAAAATGTAACCCATGTAATATCTTGATACTTTTGTTCAATTGCTTTTCCAGTTGCTTTGTAGCTAGATGCACTATATCTATGACAATGGCTGTCACATTTTTATATCCCCCTTCTCTTCTGATCAAGTGCTCATATACACCAACAAGATATCCACTAGTTTTCTCTTTCATAGATGTATGGATTGCTTCAAGAAAGATGGAACCACTTGGACAAATCAACATCACATTAATCAATGATTTCTTTTGACAATTTGTACAACGATCTAGAGGGATTGTGCATCCATATTGTGGCACATAATCAAGAGTTCTGTGCTTTAAAATATTCTTTGATGTAGTTTTCACTTTATCTAAGTATTTTGTATGCATATTATTATAATCAGGTACCACAAAACCCTTCTTCTCTGTGCTCATTAAAGCATATTTGAAGATAGGATTTCAAATGACATTAAAAGGAATTGCACATGCAACAAATGCTTGCGTCCACTTAAGATGGAGTTCAAGCAGCCATTGTTTATCAAATGCCTAATGCAAAGTAGGACCACTTGGTGCAAGTTCTCCTCCAATCCATGCTTCACTTTGGCTTATGTTATCAGAGCTTGTGGTAGGATTAGAGCTACAAGCCCCTACAAGGATGAATGACACCCTCCTTGAACTTGAGCAGAGGTTGAGGGAGGGTTTTGATCATTCTCGAGTGTCATCTCCATGTCCTTAGCCATGGATAGAGCCATCGATTTGGGACCTCTTTTTTTTGCCCTCAATATGTACTACTCACTTTGCCCTGAGTGCCCACTTGTGAAAGTTTTCTTCAATACCTCTTGGGGGGTTTTGCAAGCGGTCACGTTTCCAGGAAGTTTGAATACATGTTCTTTTATCCTGTGAGCATTTTCGCTAAAGTTATGGCCGCAAGTCTTACAACTCAACTTTGATGTAGTCTTTTCACTAACCAATTCATCTATGTAGCTCCACTCATATCCTTTCACCGTCTTCTTAAAGTCTGCAAACTCAAACATGACTAATTACTAAATACACATCTAAAATCTAACTCTAATAACATTTACATTACTTTATACATCAACGTTTAAAAAAAAACATAAATTTTCAACCTCTTTAAATTACAAATACCTAAAATAATAATTCTTTCAAGTGTGAGATTTCACTCTATACCTGAATCATGACAAATAAATTGCTTAATCTATCTCAATAACTTGGTTAACACTCCCCCCTACACAGCCATGTCATCCTTGGCATGATGGGTCTTTTCTTTTGGATATTTTGGTCCTTGTGTCTTGATGTAGCACTCTTTAGCCATTTGCATCAATGGAAACCTTGTGGATTTAGAATCTTTAAGTATGATTCATATTAGATGTTGCCCAAGGTGACTGTAGGGCCAAACATATTGCTATCGTAAGTGAAAATTTAGTGTAGAAGGGTTCCTCAAAGGCTTGCATGTGATAGCTTGGCAAGAACATTAGCCTTTGATAAAACAGATGTAGCACCTCTGGGGATGGTTGCTTTGACAAATCATATGTCATTTTGGTGACAGTTTTGCCCATTGATAGTAATGTGGACTCTATTTTTTTGGACGACGCGAGCAATTTGAGACAGGCCATGAGGGTTTTGCAAATTTTCCTGATCATTACACACATCAAGTTAGGAGAGTCAATGAACATCTTAATGCCGCCCTTTAGGTTTTTCACTATATAAGATACACTTATTCTCTCTCCTTCCTTGGGTGGTAGCATTGACGAGTAGTTGAGCCATGTGGGATTCTTCTTCAAGAGTCTGGAGTGGTTTTCCCATGTGCGTATGCGAGGTATGAGACAATATAGAGTCTCATCCCTTATTCTTTTCAGGACTTCTACCAAGTACTTCAAAAATTTGGGGTACTTGAGGAGCCACCCTTTTCTCCACTTTGGATGGGAGTCCACAATCCTCTTTGTAATTTATGGGTCCTTGACATTCCTTCCATATATGGGCTTTGTTCCTTCTGCTTCAACTCTCTTCTTTATGGTAAGAACTTTGTACTTCACAAGAGGGTAGGGGAGTGATGGTTGCATCCACTCTTCCCTAAGCACGTTTGTGAACAGTCCTTGGACTCCAACTAAGTGGATCATCCGCTTTTCCCATTCCAAGGCCGCCTTATGGTCTTCTATTGTGCCTTGTTCATTCAATGTTTGGAGGCGTGCCTCCTCCTCTATCATCAATGGTTGTCCTTACTCTCCTTGTGTATGTAAGTTCTTCTCTAGGTGCTGTAGATATTCTACACCTTCAGGGACCTCCAAGGGCTCATGTTGTGTGTTGATGCCAAGGTCACTAGGCCTTGGCTCCATTTCTTGTGATCTTGCTTCTTCTACTTCTTGATGGAGCCTCAACAACTGTTGTTGGGCCAGGCTGTCCTTCCTTGTGGCATCTTCTACTTGATCTACTAACAGCTCTTGCATATTTTCTAGCTCAAGTTTGAGATGTTCATTCTCTTTTTGTAGTTCTTGCTGGTTGGCTAACAATCTCTCTTTCGTGGCTAGGGAACCTTTTGCCATATGCATTCTTTGTCTTTGTTCCAACTGTAATTCATTCTGTAGTGCAATGACTTGAGCCTCCAAGGCTTGAATGGCCTGGCTATCTGCTCTTGTAATTTCTCTTGCATCCCTTGGGGTTGCTCTGAGCCATCTTGGCTTTTAGATCCATTACCTTATCTTTAGCTGTATCCAACTCATCCTCCATCTTTTTCCTTCTCTTCATGCAAACCCTTGACTTTGCCCAAGACCTTTGACATTTGGAGTGTAAATGTGTCTCGTTTGCTCTCTGCATCCCTTAGTGTTTTAGTGAGAGCTTCAAGCTCTTGTTTTTCCATCTCAACTCTTTGACTCATCGTTTGCAGAGTTTTGGTGAGGCTTTCATATTCTTCTTGCATATATTCCTCCCTAGCATGTTGTTTTCCTCTACAAGCATAAGAGATAGGCCTAGTGAGTGGACCTAAAAATGGAACCTGGTGTCCCATGCTTAGCATTACCCCCACTGGAGGAGGTCTCCAGGGGTTGTCCAAAGGTCTCTATTGTGGTATTGGTGAAAGTTGTACCAACCCTAGTACTCCAGGTGTTGGTGAATGCACTTCAAGTGGTCTTCTTTGTGTATCCTGGTCTTCTCTTCATCCCTCTCTTTTTCTTTTGCATCCCCTAGTGGTCTTTATAGGTGCATGTTTGTGCCTTTTATGTTTCTTTTGGAGTCAATTTAGCCTCTATTTTCTTCTTTGGTAAGTCCCTTTGTTGAGATGCCAAGGGTTTAGGGCTTGAAGGTAGAGAGGTAGGTCCCGAGGAAGCTTCATGTGATAGAGTATTCCCTCCTTGCTCACTTTCTTTGTCTACTTCACTTGCATTTTCGGAATCTCTTCCAACTTTTTTTTGATATCTTGGACTTCTGCGCGACTGTGTGAAGGGCTCTACATCCTGGATTTTGATCACTCTTTTAGATTCTTCATAGGCTCAGATGTAGTGATAGAACTGATCTTCTAGTGGTCTTGAAGAGTTGCCCGTGATCTTTACAGTATATGGTACCTAGTACTCCTTCAAGTCCCCTTTTAGAGCTCATTTGGCCTTGAATTTATCGATCAACCTCTCGATTTGAGATTCCATTTGACTACTTATTTCTTTCAGCTTTTGTTCCTTTGCCATCATCACTTTCCCCTTCTTCTTTGGTGGTTCTTTTGATTTTTCCTCTTGTACAAGCTCTAGCTTTATTCTGAGCCGTGTCATGGCAATTGGTGCCATTGGTGGTTCATCCTCTACGTCCTCTTTAAGTCACAACCACTCTTTTTGTGTAGGTGTGTCTGCTGGCTATCGTCTCTGCTGGATCTGATAGCCTCATATGAAATCCTTGTCCAAATATCTTTACCCCCAATGTATTTTGGCTTCTCCATGGACATTCCAACCACTTGCTTGTGAAAATACCTGGCATTGTTCAATTCTTTGGGCACACTACTTCTTAATTCCCATGTGACCATGGTTGCTACTACATGTGGCGATGTTGTGTACTTTTGCGGTCATTTGCTACAAACAGAAAGTACTAGTTTTACAGCTTGCAAATTTTGGCAGCCCTCAGATCCTCTAGTTTTCAAATGTGGGATTGGCCTTTTTATGAGAGTAGACCTTTATATCATATCTTCTTTGTCTTTACAAAGCTGCCCTTATTGAGCATCTACAATGATTTGAGGGGTAATTACCACCTCACTCATTTGGCCATCCAAATTAGTAATCGCTACTTTGATGTCTTGCTGAATGGAGCTGGCTAGCTCGTAGACTCTCTCTGTGTCCACACCTGCTAGTCGTGCTGTGAATAAATTATATAAAGCATCTCTCTCTAGCTGGTTAAGAGTCTCTTCTTTGTTTGCATTGATAGCCATTTTTTGGCTATCAAGAATTTCCATAGTGAGCTATATCACCCTACCAAAAATCACCCAAACACTATGGCTATCCCTACCTTTTCATTGTACATAGGCGTGTGTGAGTTATGGACTTCTCCCATATCTCCTAAAATACCCTCTATTGACTAGTCATTGGGCTAGTTGAGCCAAAAAAATAAATAACAACAAAAAAAGAAAAATATATTACGGCCCATTTGTGTAAAACTATTTCATTGTATATAGGGCCTAAATATATGAAATTTTCATAATTATTTTGGTATTTATTTAAATATTTCTACCTAGGTGTGCGTAATTTGCCTATGTATGCTATGTACATTGACTCACCACTACCACAATTTTTCTTAATATTTTGCATAGTCTTTATTCCGTATAGAAATATTTTCATGCAAACCTCTCCAAATCTTGGTGTGAACCCACTCCGAGAAAAAATCACAATACCTTTCACCCAGTCATTCCCTTTACAAAATCACCATTTTTCTACATGAATTTTTCCTTACTTCTTGTAAATATTCCTTAATCAATAAAACAAATGAGGGATGCCTCATTTGATTCATATGTTTCTTTTTTCCATTTTATATTTATATATAGCTGACTTTTTTCTAGATTCCACAAATTATTTATATACTAACCTATTTTTTTTCATCATATCCATATATCATATTTTTGAATAACCCTACACCATGCATGTTTTGAAACCCTCAAGAATCTATTGGTTCATGCTCTCATGCAAGGACGGGCTCACCTTTGGAGCCTTATGCAAATTCAACAAAAGGGGGGCCACTAAAGACTTTTTTTGTGAAGAAAAATATGCATTTTTGTGGGATTTTTTTATAACTATCTCCACTCCAAATTTGAAGCGTTGATTAGAAGAAAAAATGTGTATCAAGAGATGAATAATCACCTCAAAATGTTTGATAATTTTTAAGGCTACCACCAATGAGATATGGTTTTTTTGGTGGACCCCCGTCTGCCTACTTTTCTCATAAAAAGTAACCCATAGTCTTCTCTCACCTCCTTTCCTACTTTGACACACATACACACACTCATTTATCTATATTCCTCACTTGAACCTGCAACTTTTATGGTTTTCTCTCACCGTCTTCACCATTAGCCTCCCGTGCCACACCCATAGCTCTCTTTTGAAGCTCTACATACATCCACCATCTCCATATCTCTCTCTCTATTAGTCCCATATTACAATTTTATTCAGTCCTTTCAAGATTGCATAAAAAATAAAAAACCTAACCATACTTAATGTCTACAAAATGTGGGTTTTTTTATCAACAAAACCCTCATTCTCTTTGTGGTGATTCAACTATGGTGGCGGCGTGAAAAGAAGAAGAAGAAGAAGAACGGCGGTCACTTTCGACAATCTACACACGGGTGAGTCCAAGATTCCTCAAGGATTCACGATCTTAAGGGTACACCCATCTCATTCACCCCTGTTTTCTCATCCTTCAAGTCATTTTACCCCTTGTAAACATATTACTAGCTTTTTCTAGTGATTATTAGCACTAGCTAGTAACCTACTAACACAAACACCCATTAACCCAACTCTAAAAATCACCTTCCCTCAAGACACGTACATATAATGAAATTCTCTCTCTCTCTCTGTCTCTCTCTCTCTCTCTCTCTCTCCCCATTTTAAACTTTATTTTGATCTTATCTACCATCAATAATGAGCTCTCTTGAGCCCACATCCATGAATCAAGCAGACAAAGAAGGCTTGCAACCATCTAAATCCATGAGCTGATAGTAACTTGACTTAACAGTTTTTTTGACCACATACGGACCTTGCCATCCGGTGTTGAATTTAACATCAAGCATATTGTCAAGTTGATTGTCATACCTTATCACCAGCCCACCTTCCTAGATACCCTTGTCCTGAACCTTCTTATCAGGCTTGTCCTTTGCTTGCATAAATTTCCTCTTGTAACACTTGTAAGCTGCTTCTCTTTTCCACTCAAGCTTAGCTAAAGTAAGAAGTCAATCCATCCATCCATCTTGATCTCCTCCCGTCCCTTTGCCGTGGAGCTGCATTGTTGGAATGTTGAGCTCAATAGGCTGCAAAGCCTCTTGACCATAGACTAAGTGAAATGGCGTGAACTATGTGGCTTCCCTATATGTGGTTCGATACGCCCACAAGGCACCATCCAAGAAGTCATCCCACAACTTTGTCTTGTTTTGTGCAATCTTTCTAATGATGCCTACAATGACACCATTAGACTTCTCAACCAAACCATTTGACTGTGGGTAGTAGGGTGTGCTATGACGATGTAGAATGTGAAGCTCTTCACAAACTTCCGTGAGTAAACCCTTTTTGAACCTTGGACCATTATCAAAAACAATCTCCAAAGGTGTGCCAAATCTACAACAAATATTAGTGTAGACAAACCTGCTCATTGTTTTCCCATTTACACTTGCCACACTTTGAGCCTCTACCCACCTAGTCATGTAATCTACAACCACTAGAATGTAGAATTTACCATTTTTTATTCTAGGAAGAGGACCCATAGCATCAATGCCCCACTTTTCGAAGGGTCCTTTTGCAAGAACTATTTGCCTTGGACCATGCACCAGCCTTCTATTTCCATTTACCTGACAATTGTGATAGGTTTTACACCAATGTTGGACATCCACATGCATGCTTGGCCAAACATACCCTGCAAGTAAAATCTTCTTCAAGGCTAACTCTTGGGTAAAATGACCACCACATGCCTCTTCATGCAAACCTTTTAGAATGGTTGGAATTTCCTCGATAGTTGGTATTCTTTTGCACACTTAATCCTTCCCTCTTTGATAGAGGGATCCATCTACGAAGAGATAGGAACTTGCCTTCTTCATGAGTCTCCTCTTTTGGGATTTTGTGAAGTCTTCTAGAAACTCTCCCTCCAAAATGTATCCAATAATAGGAGACAATGACTCCAATCCTTGGTATCTTGATTGCTTGATAGCTGGTGCCACCATGATGACCTGCACTTCTTTCTCAACACATGTAACTACTTGTTGTGCAAGTAAATCAGCATCTTCATTTTGTTTCCTAGGAATATGATATAGTTGCACCTCTTCAAATTGATTAAACAACCTACGGATAACATGAAATTGTTTCCTTAGGATTTCATTCTTGCATGCCCAAATGCCTAAAATCTGCTTCACAATGAGAAGTGCATCCCCTTTTACCATGAGACGTTGTATACATTGTCTTATTCACATCTTCAAACCATGAAGTAGTATGTTGTACTTTGCTTCATTTTTGCTAGTTGAACCTGGTAGATTGACCTTTCATCTCTTTCATGACCACCTCTCCACTTGGGTTGAGCAATACTAGCCCTCCCCCTACTTTTCCTGTGGCTCTTCAAAAAGCTCCATCAAAGAACAAGGTAAAATAATTAGGAGTACATTTTGGTGGTGGCAATGGTAGATTCTTTACTTCAGACACCTTAATCTCATTCTCATGTACCCTATAAGTAAAAATACATTCCAATTGTTTCATAAAAACAAATATCTAATTCTCCCAAATTATTTTCTCATGTTAAACTGATATTTAATATGGGAAAGTACCAGGGGAGTAAAAGCTAGAATATTGGTAAGGCTGCCAGACCGGTCTCCATAGGGATCCAAAGGAGGGAAAATAGGGATCAAAAGGGGGGAAAACCTGCAAAAGAGAAATGTTCTTCAATGGGACTTAAAAGACCTAAGGTTCAGCTCCATTAAGAATTCCATAGGCTAAAGTTCCTAAATTTAATTCAATTGTCCAATGGCCAAAGTAGGGGAAAATTGGATGGTTGTTATGGGAAGACTTAAAAGTATTCCCACATCCCTAGGAAGGAGGGGGCAAGCCCTAATGGTAGGGTATGAGAGAGAAATGCACATACACACACACACACACACTCCCAAGCTCTCCCCAAAGGGAAGAATGAACACATGGAAATCTCCTAGGCCAATTTCCCCAATTTTCCCTCAAATCCTATTGGATGGCCATAGAGGTGGACCAATGAGAATTAGGCTAGAGTAAAACTAGTCTAATCAATTAAAAAATGCTTGATAAAAGAAGCGATAGAAATTAAACTCCCTAGAAGATGATTGGGCAGTCTACAAAGGGGTCCAATGAGCATCCAACAACCCAATGGCTTGCTTGATTCCTATTGGCCAGAAGACTAAAAGGTCCAATGAGAGTTTAATTAAATTATTTAATTACCTAAAGCTCTCATAAAAGTGGAAAGGGGGAACGTGTCACAAGGATATCAATTATGATTGTAATTTG